>NC_092805.1:159449538-159767515 GCF_040954645.1 Diabrotica undecimpunctata
GAATCCGAAATCAGAAATTCGCTCAAGAATAGAGAAATCAATAGCAGCCTTTTTGAAGATGAGGAAATTTCTGAGTAACCAAAGACTCAATCTGCAAATCCGATATCTGATGGTAAAATGTTATATCTGCTCTATTCTTCTTTATGGTGTCGAAGCCTGGACTGTTAATGTTGACTTAATGATAAAACTGGAAGCTTTTGAGATGTGGCTTTTTGGGAGAATTTTGAAGATACCATGGACCGATCATATTACGAACCAAATGGTGTTGCACATAATGGGAAGAGGCAGAGAACTTCTGACCACCATTAAAAGGCGAAAGACAGCATATTTAGGGCACATACTTAGAAATGATAAGTACAAATTGTTGCAGCTGATTATGAAGGGTAAAATCAAAGGAAAAAGCGGTCCTGGTAGACGACAAATATCCTGGCTGAAAAACATTCGCGACTGGAGCGGGTTAAACACACAGACGCTCTTAAGAAAAGCAGAAGGTAGAGACGAATTTGCAATGTTTATAGCCAACCTTTATTATATACCAACCATGGATATAATATACTAAGGATGGAGCATGTTGATATTTTTACATGTAGATGATGGACGACGGAACTGACGTCACATTACTAGCTACAATGTCCGATGTGAATTTGACAGGTGATTATTTCCCGATGTTTTAATGTTAAACAGGTAACACATTATGTGATAAATCAATAATTTAAGTATTCTTGGTGGTAAATGAATAAATTCGTAAAATTTTTAATATTTTGCAACCAGTCACATCAGTGGCGTGTGATGAGCAACTGCGTACCTATAAAACATATATGTTTGAAATGTTTTTATGTTATAAAAATATTAATTTTTTAATTTTACAATATTATACGTCATTATATCTTTTATTCAAATTTAAATAACAACGAAAATAAATAATTGTTGCACATATATAGATGTATCAAAAGAATTTTTTTCATTTACACCATTGACCTTCCGGAAACAAGATCGGCCATTGTTACTAGCTACTTGGACGCAAGTATTTATTCATAGGTTCCATCTTTAGTATATTATGTCGATGATACTGACGTTAATGAGTTAATAGAGGAACAGAGACGTTCCATTAACTTTCTATACAGCAACACCTCTCAGAATCCACTTAAAATATGGCTATTTACCCAAAGATCGAGGCCAAGTAAATCAACTGGCAAATTGGTTGCCAATTAATAAAAATTTACAGGATTACAGGTTAAATCTAATAATTTCTTAATTTAAAATTTTGTTGAAAACAACTTTGGATTGGAAATGGAAACATCAAAATAAATATACAATGCAATCTTCATAACAATAATTAATTGTGGTTTAGTCCCATATTAAATAATATTTATTTCAAGATCATGGTTTGCAATCAGTTTTGTAGATTATTCTTTTGGGTTGTCAAAATGTGTAGTATTGGGTAATGATTAATATTTAAGTTTTAATAAAATTTTGATATTTTGCCAATTAACATCGGTAAATTCTGTTTTTAATATAATATAATGAACTTAAATTCTATTTTTTATTCACTAGAAAAATATCGCGACTGAAACTAGTCCGTGATTTTAAATGACACTCGATACTTTTCCATTTTTATTATCTCTTGTAAAATCAAAAGTTATTATATAGTGGAGTAGTCAAATGAAAGTCCAATATACAATAACAAGTAGATCTGTAGATCAATCTCACAGTACTTTAAAGATTATTACATCCTGTGTTGTTATATAATAATAATAAGACATCTTTCATTTAACAACAAAATCAATCTGCATATAATAGTTTCGCAATTGATATAATAAGCACAGAGCAATCTCGTTCCTGTATTATTTATTACTTAAACAAAAAATATTCGTAGATTGTTACCAGTTGTTTTGATATATTATTAAGTAAAAGTAATTTAAATTTCAAAGCAGATCGCAGATTTTATTTAAATTTTAAGATTATCCGTGCGACAACAGATGTTCTGCGCGTACCCAACAATGAGGATATACGGCTAGAAAAAGGCTTGTTTCCTTCAGCTGTATGTATATTTTATTTATTTATGAACATAAAAGAAATTGAACTTTAAATCACTTATGCGACGAAAATCTTTAAAATAAAAAAGTTTTTGCATTAATAATATTTTAATTCAAGATTATTCATAGTAAGCTCTTAATTAAAATACAAAAGTATGTTTTGTAATACTTTGTGTGTGCGCGTGGTTGGGATATGGACTATCTAAGCTCTGACGTCACAATGGGCGGGGATTAAAAACATTTCTAATTTATGTGTATTTGTCCCGTAAGAAGTTGAAAATATTGGTTTTTTAATTATTGTTTGAAGAATAAATAAGAACTTTTGGTCGTGAACATTCATTCTGTGCGATTGTTATTATTTCTACAAGGAAACTAAGTTCCTGTAGCTGGCTGTATATACCATGTATCACAAAAAATTTGTTAAAATCCTTTATAAAAGGTATATAAATTAAAAAACCCAATCGGACTATGTCATGAAGACAAAAAATTTTCGGAAACCATGTTCCATCATCAGTGTCTAGGTGTACATGTTTGAAGCCACTAAATATCTGGGTAAAAACCCGTTAAAAGTTATGCTAATGGCAAATTATGTTTTGCCATGTTATCTAATCCACTGGTAACTTTAACATCCAAATATTAATAAGAGATTAAATAATGTAAACCAAATTGTAACCCATAACTTTTAACGGGTTTTTACACAGATATTTTGTGGCTCAAAACATGTACACCTAGACATTGATGATGGAACATGGTTTCCGAAAACGTTTTGTCTTCATGATATAGCCCGATTGGGTTTTTTTTAATTTATATACCTTTTATAAAGGATTTTAACAAATTTTTTGTTATTATTTGTTGTTTGTGAATTTGTGAGGTAAGAATATCGAAGTATTAAGATATTTAATGTGAATGTTCATATTTTAAGGTTATGTTATGGTTTGATTAAAACTTGAATTATGTTTTTACTGTATTTCAAGGTAGTTTGTTGTTTTTATCAAAGTTATTTCAAAATAAATCATTGAATTTATTTACGAAGTTGAAAATATTTAAATTAATGTATGATTTTTTTTCCATTGCCAGTGATTTTATCCTGTAAAAGACTAAAGATATTCGTTTTCTCGTAGTTTAAGTTTTAATATAACATTCCGTGGAAACCTTTTTTTCAAATTGCCATAACGAGTGTTTAAAAAAATGTTTTTTGAATGTTTTTGAAACATGTGTTCAAGATATCCAGTATTACTGAATTTTTTAGTAATGGCAACAAAACTACTATTAACTATTTAAACTACGAGTACGAATGTATTTAGTCTTTTAGAGGACAAAATCACTAACACTTTAAAAAGAATAAAACATGAATTTAACTATTTTTTAACTTTTTAAATAAATTCAATGATTTATTGATTAATTTTGAAAGACCCCGATAAAAACAGCAACAAAATACCTTGAAATACAGTAAAAAATAATTAAAGTTTTACCAAAACACTAACATAACCTTAAAATATGAACATTCATAGTAAATATCTTAATGCAAATAATACCAATCGCACAGAATGAATCTTGATAACCAAAAGTCCTTATTTATTCTTTAAACAATTAAAAAACCAATATTTCCAACTTTTTATGGGACAAATGTTAGAAATGTTTGGAAAGGTTTTTAAAACCCCCACCAATTGTGATGTCAGAGCTTAGGTAGTCCCATCGAGCAAAAAGACAAAAGAGGGAATGTAAAGGTAGTGGGGGCAAAAATATTGTTAGACAGGAAGTGCCATGTTGAGAGGCCACATTAAACAAGGAAAGAGAGACTCTTTCCTTGTTTAAGAAATCAAATTTAGTTGGGTTATGTTATTGCTGATGTTATTGTTTGTCCCAACTGTCACATGAAAGAATATTTGTATTTTCTATTGAAGTTTTTTAACAATTGTTTCACATTTTAGACTATTATTGTTATTATTTAATTAAAACTTTATTGTGTTCTAGTGTTAAAAAAAGTATTTTAAGTGTATTATGTATTAATATTATGTAATATTAATAATATGTAAAATAACAAATAAATAGATAAATTAGAACCCCTACACCACTGTACGATTATTGTGAAGTGTCATGAAATTTAAATTTGGCGCATTCGCATTTCCGGATATGTCCGCCATCAGAGGCCACTTTTTTGGTCTCCTTTTCATAACGATTAGATTCCCTCTTTTGTCTTTTTGCTCGATGGGTAGTCCATTGACTACGAAACCTATGGTTTCATTCGCCCATCATATTTGACTTTGATTATTAGTACAAAAAAAAAATTGAATTTATTAATATTTTAAATTAATATTATCTATTAATATTTAAAAAATTCTATAAATACGGTAAAAAATTCTACATTATACAATTATACAATAAACTTATAAATCATATTACTTTTCATATACAGTTTTCTAATATAATCCAGTTTCGTATCCTGTGATTATATTTTTCCAGTATTATCCAGTTTCGCATCCAGTGATTATTTGTTTTTCGATATTTATTTATTTATTTTATTATATTTTTCTATAATTTTCATTTTTATTTATTTTTTTCTGTCCTTTATGCATATTTTTTTTGTTTATTTATTTTATTTTTCTAAATTGTTTCCAATTTATGTACAAGTTTGGTATACATTTTTCTTTATAAACTATTGCTTCAAATTCTTATTTTGAAAGGACTATATTTATCGATCTATTCCTGCCTAATTATATTTTTTGGAATCATGTACAGGTCATCCGGAATTAATTAATATTTTACACAATTATCGGAATCCAACGTTTCCTTGGCTAGTATGTCTACTTTTTCATTAAACATAATACCACAATGAGCTTTAATCTAAACAAACTTAATATTTTTTCTTCTTCGTACTGGTTTTTAAAATTAGTCTTATATTTTGTAGACATAATTAATATTACAATTAGTAGATATATTTATAAGTTTATGTACAACACTTTTACAATCTATTATTAAAAATCGTTGTTTATTAAATACATTATTTTTAATATATTTTAACGTTTCTAATATAGTAAGTTGTTCAGCTGAATAACTTACAAATTCCATTGGAAGTTTTTTCGCCTCGAAATAGTTTTGTGTAGGATCCCAAAATGCAAAAGATGTATTATCGTCTTTTTTAGACGCGTCAGTAAATATGATATGAGAATTTTTAAAAAACATTTTCTATGCCTGAATTAAACATCATATTTTTTGATATCTCAACGACATATGATAAATAAAATAATCGTTTAGAAAACGTGTTGCTATCTCAGGCACATCAGTTAACTTTGTTTGGTATATCGGTACCAGTTTTTATACAACATATAAAACCAGTGAATCCTTTTTCTTCCAATACTTATTGGTTAAATCCATTATAAATAGGTTGTGAACTTTACCAACTAGACTACTATTTTTAGATGAAATTTTCCACAAAAAATTATTACAGAGACAGTTTCTTCTTGCTCTAAACATTTAACATGATAACATTCTACATGAAGATTTGAAACTGGTGTACTTTTAAAGGCTCCAAGGGACAATCTTAATAATTTATTCACTAAATTGTTTACCATTGTAATATTACACAGGACATAGGGCTCTCCATAACTTTTAGACGGCATAGTTGCCAAATTCTTTTACACATCAAGTAATCATTTGGAATCGATGCCGTGTACATTTTTTAATGACCTCAACGAATTGGGATAATAGATGGGAAAAATATCTTAAGACTCATAATTCAAGGAAAAGTAGAGGGTAAGAGAAGCATAGGAAGAAGACGCGTTTCCTGGTTGAAGAACCTGAGAGAGTGGTTTGGTTGTAGGTCAAGGCAATTGTTCAGAGCAGCTGCCTCGAAGGTCAAAATAGCCATGATGATTGCCAACCTTCGTCGCGGAGATGGCACTTAAAGAAGAAGAACGAATTGGGGTTTTAAAATCAAGGGTTGCGCCCTAGATTTCTCACGCCTGTACTATCCGATATGTACGGCACTGCAAAAAAAGTAATCTAAATAACGATCCGAAGCTATGTATATGAAACAAGAAATGCCCAAAGAACCACAGGAGATAATCACATCTACATCAAGAAATAAATGAAATAAATAAAAATAGCTCACTGAGATAAGCACCTGGTCCAGATAAATTTTCAAATAAAGCTCTGAAGTATCTACCAGCAAAAGCACTAGTATTTTTAACCAACATAACGAACTCAATCCTAAGATACAAGCTCTTCCTCAAAACTACAGGCCGATAAGCTTACTGCTAGCAGTCAGCAAGATCGTAGAAAGAGTAATACTAAGCAGACTATAAGCTGAAACACGTGAAATAGGACTAATTCCAGAAGTTGAGTTCGGATTTAGAGCAGAGCACTCCAGCGAATTACAAGTACTTGATAGAATACATAACAGCTGGATTTAACGATAAAAAGTACACAGGAGCAGCGTTCCTAAATGTAAGCAAAGCCTTCGACAGAGTCTGGCATAAAGGCCTAATATACAAAATGAGAGGCTACGGATACAGTGAGGCCATGACGAGACTGATCTCTTCGTACTTAATCAGCCGAAGCTTCAGGGTTCGAATAGGACAAGTACTATCCGAACTCGGAGCTCCGGAGGCTGGAGTACCACAGGGAGCAGTCCTGTCACCTCTACTGTACAGAATATACATCGCAGATGTTCCAAGAATACCAGGAACACTACTCAGGCTTTATGCAGATGACACAGCGATTGCAGCCAAACACAGAAACTTGGAAGCAGTTGTTAACAATCTACATACAGTATTGGATAACCTTGAAGAATGGTGTATCCAATGGAAAACAGCAATCAATTCAGAGAAGACACAAGCAATTATATTCAAAAAGAAAAGAGAAGTGAAATACCTAGGAGTCATTATGGACCAAGGCTTAACATTCACACAACACGTAGACACAACCATCCAGAAAACAGAGACAGCCAGAGTAGCAATAAGAGAACTCACAGGTAGAAAACGTAAACTGTGCATAAAGACGAAAATGAGACTGATAAACAGCATCATACTTTCAATAATCACATATGCATCTCTCGCATGGGGACACATAAGCAACTCAAATAAAAAGAAAATAAAAACAGCCCACAATAACATCCTCAGAGATGCGGCAAATGTACCCAGATACGTCGCCAAATGCTTTCTCTTTAGAGAACTGCAACAAGTAAGGGTGATAGATGAAATGTCAGAAAAAAAGAATTAGGTTTCCAGAATTAGAGAATCACCCAAGCCCGATCCTGCGAGAGATAATAAGATATTATGCGTTTCATCGATGGAAGCACAAAAGACCAAAACAGCAAATCTTGGCAAACCCATAAAGTCTAGATAATTCGTAGCTCTACCAACAGAAGAAGCCCCAGCACTGGAAATTTTAATAATTGAAGTTTATTTTCAGGACAACTTTTAATAAATACATAAATAAATAAAGGCTTCGGCCACCAAAATAATTAAAAAATGCTAACAAAAAGGCGACAGCCTTCCAAAAAAATCAACGAAATCCCAAAACCTGGGCAAGAAGGGCCCACATCCTCGGGCACCGAGTCGCCGAACGTAGCGCAGCCCGGAGCAGAGACTCGAGGCCCGGGCAAACAATTTCAGTTCGATGATACGTCACTAAAGAAAGCAGAAAAAGAACGCCTCACGCTAGCATGCATTGATCTGGTTAGGATATCGTGTTTGAGTTCTTGTACCCAGGACTTCAACACAAAAAGCATTTGGCTGATAGTGAGCCCCTATCGCACATCAGAGTGCTATAGGGGAGAAAGGGATGGCCTGGAGCATTGGAGCACGGTGGAGTGGTTCCTGATATCACGAATCAATACACCTCGCTCAACACCCGAATGTCATTCTAAGGGGTGTGCAAGTCTCTCAGACTCGGCTAATCAAATTGCTTGCTTGCCGTACTGTATAAAATTACCGAAAATGGGGTCAAAATTTTCCGAAAATCAAAGATTGATTGGAAATCTATATTATCATAATATTAATTATATGCATATAATATGTAGCATTGACTGCAATGAATAATTTATTTACCATTAGTAATTAAATTTTTGCTTCTTAATTTTCGAGTATTATTATCATTACATAATTTAAACGAGAAGGCAAAACGATAATGCATTGTTTAATAAAGATTAAAACATTGCAAAAGAAGGTGGAACTTCCTTAAACTACTTTAATGAAATAAAGATGACTGTATTACGTGCATTAAAAGGAATAGACCATGATATCCACCAAGCGTAACATCTTAATTTTTTAGACAACATGTGAATATTATATAATAATGGCTTTCCTTCATTCTTGTGTCAGAACGATCAAGATCCGATAAATCGTTTAAGGTTTGGCAGTATTTAATTAAGAATTAATGGTGTGAACAACAAAAAAATTACACAAAACAGATCGTAAAAGAGATATAATCTCTTTAAAATTTAAATTTATTAGTTTCTTTAAATGAGATGTTAATTGACATTATTACCGTCAGATTAATTCGTCTATTCAATAAAAAAAAATAGATAGCTAGCTATAAACGGGCTATAACAACTGAAATAGCTCAGATTTTATCTAATTTAAAACTTGTTTGACAGTATTAAAACCAGGTCAAAACAATAACATGAACCAGCATTCTTAATTCTTATTATTTCATATCATACGGACTTCAGTCCGTATTTAGAGAGATTTCTCGTCTTCACTAAACCTTTCTGGCGATAGAATTTAAGCCCATGGGACATTTTTAAGGGGTCACTTGACCCAACATGAATCACATACATCAATTCTGCAATATGTAATAACATGATACTATGATTAAGAAGATAAGATATTGCGCATAAGTCGTGACGTAATTGGAGAGTTGCACGTTCGTAATGTCAGTTTTTTGTATGTGTCAATAAATAATCTTTAATAAATAGTTTGGAGATATTTTTTTGTGTACGATTATTGTAATTATTAAACCTTTATTTAATATTATTATTTTTCTAATTGAATAATTTCATCACAGAATGCATAAAAATCCCATTTAACTTTAACAAGAATTCAAATTCTAAAATTCTACTCTCCAATGACGGCATGCGCGAACACGACCGATTTTGTGCTACGGGAAGATCCTATCTTGTTAGTCATAGTATCATGTGTAATAACAACTTCAGGTAAGGTAAACTTACCAACTCAAGGGGTGGGGGGAGAAATTTGGTCAAACATTTTTGTACGGCATTTATATAACTTAGGTAGGTAATACAAAAATAATGACCTGCGACTTAATGCCGTACAAAAATAACTAAAAATAAGAAGTAAAAAATTAAAAGAGTATCTTTCAATAAAAGATTCGAATCTGATATTTCGTCTGAATTTGACAAGTCTGTCAGAAGTAAACAACGCACGCCTTATTAATACGATGTTAGGTGGCGCTGGTGTTAGAAGCAAACATATTAATTTATTGAATTATTTTAATATAATATAATTTGTTTAAAATATAAATAATAAATAATATAATACATCATTATCACTTGGCGCTACAGCCTTTCGTGAGCACCGGCCTGCCTCAAAACATTCTTCCATTCTTTCCTGTCGAGTGTTTGTCTTCTCCATCCCCTTACTCAAATCTCCCTTATATTGTCCTGCACATCATTTAGATATCTGAGCTTAGGTCGCCCCCTTCTGCTTCTTCCGACCGGACTATTTAGCATGGTTATTTTAGAAGGATCACTTTCATCCATCTGTATAACGTGGCCCACCCATATTAGGCGGTATATTTCGAAGGTTTTCACGATATGAACATCACCAAAAAAATCTATAGAGTTCGAACTTATATTCGAAATGATAAAATTGCTTTATTGAATTTCAAAAATGTTATTTAACTTTTTTAAATCAAAACTAAAGTATGAAGCTTCGCGCTAATCTACAGTACTGCCTACTGTACCATCTTTTTTGTCTCTTTGTTCTTTCCCAAAAGTTTTTGGTATTCTGCATCCTTGATTCTCTACTATTTTTGATAGTAGACATGTATACAGAACTCATACAGGACATACATGGTGTGGAAATTCCCATTCTCGAAACGGCGCGTCTGTAGTAACTTTATATAATGTTATATTGTTTAAATTTTGACTACGATTGGACGTGTTTGGAAGTTACTTCATAACCAAGCACACGTGCTTGCAGCGCATATTAATTGCAACTATAAATTAATTTAAAACAATGATTCAAAGAGTTTATTTATGAAATTTTATACTCGTTTATAGATAAGCATTTGCAAATGTAAAGTTTTTAATCAAAATTTAGGATTATACACTTCCACTATTCATGATTATTCTTCTTTTTTTAATTAAAGAAATCTGCAACAGTATTTTTCTTTCGGCTGTTAATAATTACTGGAAGTAGTAGAAATTTTTATGTTGTTTCTTTCTGACAATGACTTTGTAAAATATTTTCAAGCTCAGAGAATCAACTACAATTGGAAATTAATAATGGGCAAATAGAACCTAGGACAGGTGTCAATAAGATATAATCAAATAAACAACCGCAGATTCATCAGCGGTGAGATTTAGGCCGTGCTCCGCAATCTGTGGGGTACAATTGGCGGGAGGGGGGGATTGCTTAAGGGGAAAGGATTGCCTACGCGATGCCTTAGAGAACGGAATTGGGCGCACGGCCCTGTATAACAGCAACTACAGTGTGCAGTGTCCATTTTGTTCCAACTCGTGGGAATAAAATGGACACGAAACAAAAAGAGATAGCCCGGAAGAAGACTTAAAAGTGAAGGACTTTTTTTGAATCCATAAATAACAATATAACTAGTCGTACAACTAAACTTTCAGCCCCAGCAGAACTTACTGTTGACATAAGTACATACTTAATAAGGACATACTCCGATGTTGTCTTAATACAAGAGCAGGCCCAAATAAAAGATCGAGAAAACAGAAAATAACAAACAAAAGATGAAAAAATAAGAGTATAATTATAATCATTGGTATAAAACATAAAACAAACCCCAAACGCTATTAAAACTTCACCTCCACACTAGTGTATGGTGAAAAAAAAATCACAGATGCTTGAATGGAAACATAAATCTCTTAACAAGTCACCTGGCGTATACTAATCCAAAAAACCAATCCCTGGCGTATGCTAATATCGGGACCAATAGCGTACAGAGTAAGTGTTTTAGGCAGGTAAGTTCACTATTGTTCAGATCAGCTGCAGAAATCAATAAGCAATTCTAGTTCGTGAAAACGTTCCCGTATATACTGTATCGATAACTCGGTGGCTGATGAGGAAGTGCTTACTGATAGTGGGCTTGGATTAATTATTGTCTGGTGAAGAGGATGACAGAAAAAGCGCAATCAATGTGGTTGAATAACGTGGGCCGAAGTTACTGGGCTAAGAAGTTAAATTAGGTTAAATTGTTATTTATTTGTTAAATGGGTTGTCTATTATATGGGTTCTGGTTATTATGCGACCAAAAACAGAGTATTTGGAATGTTTATTTAAAAATGGAGTGACTGTTACAAATAAGATAATAACTTTGATTCGTAAAATGATTGTGGAAGATAATTATTTTAATTACAACCGGTATTACAAAGTTATGGAGAAATAGATGCAGATGCATGGGTGCAGGACACAATGGTAAAAGAAATTTATAATGGTATGACATTTAGGGAGAAATGGAATTAGGAAGCCGACCACTCCTCTCACACTACTCAAAAATTAAAAAAAAATCTCTATTCTAATTGATTTCTGTAGGTTTTAATATTCAAAATATCATTTTTTAGCCGACTTTATTTTTAATTAATTACATAGTGACACTTTTATTATGTTAATTATATTAGTTGTTATAGTTTATTATTATTTATATATTTTATATAACTCCGTTTTTTAATAAATTCACACGTATTCACCAAATACACAAAGAGAGAAAATAAATGTGATAGAGATTGCCAAGTAGACCTCACTCAATTGGGGAGTGTGTCTTGAGGGGAAACATGATAGTCTGCTACGTCTTGGGCCTCCTGTAATAAGAGGTTAGTGCCTATTATTACTCTTGTTTTATATAAGGTACTTATTTGAGTCTATGTAGAGTCTTGGGGTTTTTAAAAATATTTCACCGGTGTCAGTTATCAGTTATTAAATCTGGATCTGCCACTAATAGTTTATATAGATTTAAATAGATCTGTAAAGATAGAAACAATGTGAAAAGACTGACATATTTATTATCATTACAGAATTTTCACTGCTATACTAAGTTTGAGAGCACTGAGCTCTCAAACTGGTTCGCTAGGTGTTACGATTATTTTAGGACAGATGTTCATATCTTCCTAGACCTGCTCAGCAATTAAAATGTTAATGAGTTCTAACCGCCAGGCTCAATACTGGCCAAACAAAGAAAGAAGTCGTTTTAAAGAAATCTTTCTAAATATACATAGTTAGGGTCATTTATTATAAGCGGGCAAATTTTAAGTGTTCATCACCAAAAATGAATTATTATTATTTTGTTTGACCTTTTTTTTCTGGTGCTGTACGCAATGTATAGGCTGATTGAATTATGCGTGAGGATCCTTCTTCTGCTCTTCTTATTATTGTACTGATATCAGGTATGTCGTGAAAATTTCTTATGTCTCTGTATTAGCCCCTCTTAAGACCTCTTAATTTGTAATAAGATCGACTCAAGAAATTCTATGCTGAGAATTCTATGGGTACAAAAAGTTACCAACGGTGACATACTTCGACGTATGAGTAAACAAAAAAATTACTAAGCATAATCGGCATAATTAATCAGAGGAAAATACAATACTGAGAGGTGAAAGATCTGAATCTCCCATCTTCCGAATTCCAAATCATATTGGAAGGTAAAGTACGGAAGGTAAAAAACGTCAGTTGGAAGACGTTAGAACTCGTGGTTGAACGACCTGAGGAGATGATTTGACCGTTTATCCACAGAAATGTTTCCTGCAACAATTTCCAACGCTACAATGACCATTTAGTTCGCCAACGTTCGAAAGGAGACGACGTAATAAGAAGAATTGTCAATTGGCAGTAAAAGTATATATACCTATAAATAGAAACTTTTTGAATTTCTGGGTTTATCGGTCGTTATAAATAAAACACTTAAGTAATTATTGTCTAAACGTAACGGCTATTTGCGATTTTCAATAAGCACTTTAATTATTTAGCATTGCATAATACACTTTATATTATTTATGTCTGGACTTTTTGAGAGTTCACGATGGAATGAAAAAGTTGTATCTGACACTAAATACATATGACAGGTACTTCAAAACGGGTGGTTCAGGGTCGTATTTTAAATATCTGCTAATGGTGCATTTAAAAAACAACTCAATTTATTTAATTAAGATACATAGTGGAAAGATCTTTGATATCGGTCTTATTATTGATAGAATTTTGATCTTTCTTTATGAGAATCATCTCAAATAGTTCTGTTTTTTTTCCAAAATCGAAACAATGGCTATTTTCTAGAGAATGCTTAGATAAGGCTGTAATGTTTAATTCGTTCTAGATATATAAAGAATTCGCATTTTGATGTACCTGCCATATGTATTTAGGGTCATATACCACTTTATTCCATCGTAAACTTCCAAAAAGTGATCGACCGCTTCTATAGTAGTAACAACTAGTGTTAGGACAGGTGTGGGGGAGATCGATAAATTTCATGTGAAAATTGGGTTGCTTCAGGGCTCAGTGCTTAGTCTTTATTTATTCTCATTACTGTTGGATTAGGTAACGGAGAAACTACAGTGATTTAGAACAAAAACTGGAATAGCAGAGACAAGCTCTCGAAGAAAAATTTTAATACTTAGTAGGACAAAAACAGGAGTATTTATTAAAATATGAAGTTACTACAGATGAAATGATAACTTTAGATTGTGAAATGATTGTAAGTTTCTAATAAGAAATGAACTCAGTATCGAAAGTGTACAGAAAAACATTTGATACTTGATATATAAATGCACCGTTTTACTTTAATAAACATAATATGAAATAATTGGAAAAAATATAAGACTAGGAGTTGATAATCCCTCAGTTGATAATAAAAGGCAAAATAGAAGGAAAGCGAGGAATTGGAAGAAAAAAATTGTCCTGGTTACGTAATATCAGAAACTGGACAGGACTTGGATTTGAGGAACTCTTAAGAACAGCTGAAGATAGACAAACGTTTGCCACCATAACCGCTAACCTCCATTGATGGAGACGGCACTTGAAGAAGAAGAAGGAATATTTACACATTGTCTATTTATCACTTTATTACACGTTCAATTTTTTGGCATATCAGATAAAACTGCTAAAAGGAGACGAGATAAGAGACATTTTGGTGGTTGATAACAGTAATTCATCCACACACACACACACACACACACACACACACACACACACACATATATATATATATATATATATATATATATATATATATATATATATATATAACACACTTAATATTTAACAGAAAATGATGAGTTAGCTTTGTCTGCTTATGCCTCTTTGACTATAAAGAAAAAGCATTGTTGATAAAAGAACTGAAGAATTTTAACATAATTTCCATAAAATCGGATTAATAATCAATTAAAGGCAAAAAGTACGAGTATGAACAAAGACAAAAACAACAAATTATTCAAAGAAATTCCCTTCGACATTGTTATAACATATCTGCTTTGAGTATTATTCGTAATATGTCTTTTGAAAGACATCTACGTCAAATAAAAATCATTCTGCAAATTTTTTACGATCTTTTTATGCATACCAGACGTTAATTTTGAGCAAAAAATGAGTAACAATTTAAGAAATATTAATAATAAAATTAAATAATAAATAAAATAATCATAGGAAGAAAAAAACCAAATAAAATAAGGTTGGAAAAGAAAAACTTCAACTAATTGGATTAATGAAAAGAAGAACAACATCCATATTCAAAGAATATAATAAACAAATAAAAAAATACTGTGTATTAATTTCAAATTAGTAAGCAAAAAGGATCACATAATTGATTATTTAATGAGATTAATCTTTAGGAGAACCAGTTAATTTTTAAATTGCCCAATCAGGTGCCCTGCATCCCTTACAAGGTTTTACAAATTATAATAGGCCTTTGTAAAATACACAATAAAAAATATACTAACGAAAACTGATGTATAAAAATAATTTTAATTTATTTGAAAAATAACAAATCTTAACTACTTAATAGGCTTTTACACCCCAAAATAATCACTCTAACTTAATATTTACGTTTTTAAATACCAAATACACAATTTGCAAAATTCTAGCACTAATTAATTTAATTAAAAATCCTGGCGAAATTCCAAAATCAAACTTACCATGACTAGTGGTAGAGAAATGATACAGTTTGGTGAAAGAACGGACACGAATTAAAATCACCGAACTCCGGTTGCCGCCATTTAAACTTTCTTTTAGTGAATGTAAGCTTTGTACCCTACCTTCTGCCTTGGACGTTTGTGTTCGTACATATTTTTGCAATTATTTGTGACGTTTGACATGGTTAAACTTTTCAAGGTTTTTTCGTTGGATCGAGGATGTGTTAGATATTAATTGTGTTTGAGTTAATTAGATAGTCGAATTTGAAAGTGTAGCTGATCATCTATTTATTTTATTGTAACCGTTAGTTTGCAAAATGTGTTGATTTATTTTTATATGGTACTAAAAGCTGATTTTTTTTTTGAAAATGTAATATAAAGAAGTGCTCCTAATTTTGTACCATTTTTTGTGTGAATTGGACATAATGTAACTTCAGTATATTCAATTGATTATATGTTCTAGGCGAGCGGTGCACCCCTAAAAAGATGCATAAACAACAAAATAATCTCCTGAAAAAAGACGATTTTTTTATTTAAAAACATACAATCCACATTAAATAGTTGTATATAAACATGTTATACATGTTAGGTGTTTGTAGTCAAGGTGGTTTTGATGTCATCTGAGATTCCATATTTCCTTCGTTGTACTGACAATCAATTAGAATATGCTTTACTGCCAAAGGGAGGGAACAGTTTCTGCAGGTTGGCAAACATTTTTTTTTTGATTAAAAATTTATGGATTAGTGCAATATGTTTATTTCTTGAAAATTGTACAATTTTATGGACAAAGCTTACAAAAAGTCAAAAAAATAATAACAATTAAAATTTACTAAAATTACATAAATCGTCGATATCACAAAATAAAAGATAATAAAATATACAATCCATTGCAAAATTTAATTAAATTGCAAATTGCATAATAAAATATTACGAACTAATAAGTTGCTGCATGTGGTACCCTAATATACAGGGTGTTTCAAAAAGGTATATCATAAATTAAATCACGCATTCCGGGGAAAAAAATAAATTGATTGAATCCAACTTACCTTAGTACAAAAGTGTACACAAAAAAAGTTACAGCCATTAGAACTTACAAAATAAAAATTGTTTTTTGCATTATCTCCTAAACTACTTGACATTTTGTAATAAAAATGGACACGCTACTTCATTGTTCTAAAAGCATTTTTCATACAAAAGAAACAACAAAATATAAGCGCACAGAAAAATTTTAAGGGGGGTGTGCAGTCCTAAATCACCCCAAACTTTTGAGTACGTTCAAATCAAATGAATTTTGTGGCATCATTAGTTTAACACATTATTTTTAAAACTTTTTTGCCTCTTATCACTTTTTCGAAAAACTAGTTTGTTCCTAGTTGGCCATTAAATTACAATTAGTTTCTAAGGATACAATAATTACAAACAGTTCCATCAATAATAGTCAATAATTTGAAGCTATCATTTATTGTGTAAATAAGATTAATATTAAAAATTTTGATATTACAATGGCCTACACATTTCAGGAAATGGCAGATATGCATTTAATTTTGGGTAAGTTGGATCAGATTAAATTATGATTTCAATAAACTATCGGGAATATCGTAGGTGAATGTCAAGGAAATAGTGCAGCAGCCGCAAGGCGTTATGCAGTAAAATACCCCAATCGAAATACACCCTATAGACCTGACCATTGATCGTCGTTTACGGGAAACGGGTACATTCTAACCGCAAGTTGCTGGCAATAGCGATCGTCCAATAATGGATGCAACTGATGAAGACATTTTAGAAATCATTGAAGAAGTCCCTGGAACAAGTACAAGGGTAATAGCTGCTTAACTAAATGTTCCTCACGTACGGGTTTGGAGGCGTTTGAAGGATCAGCTGTCTAAACCCTATCACTTAACAACGGTTCAAGAGTTATTGGTTGAAGATTATCCTAAAATAATTGGATTTTGCGATTGGTTGTTAATGGAAAACACTCGAAATGTTAATTTTATTAGAAATATTTTGTTTACCGACGAGGCTACCTTCAGTAAAAATGAAATATCAAACCATGATAACGAGCACATTTTGGTCGACGAAAATCCTCACGCCAAAAAAACGACTCATCACCAAAGGACTTTCAAAGTTAATGTTTGGGCAGGAATTGTGGATAACAATCTAATAGGCCCAGTATTTCTTCCCAACAATTTAAATGGTGATAATTATTTGCAGTTCGTGGCAAACGATTTACAAGAGTATTTGGAAGAAGTGAATATTGTAATAGAGCTACATATGTGGTTTCTACAAGATGGCGCCCCACCACATTACAGTAATGAAGTCCGGGAATACCTTTGCAGGCAGTATCCTGGTCGGTGGATTGGAAGGGGTCGTGACGCACCTATTTCTTGGCCAACCAGATGTCCAGGTCTTAACACCATGGACTTTTGCTTTTGAGAGTTTACTCATTTTTATGGAGTATCGAACATTCATAAAGCGAATACACCACTTAGACCAATTTGTAGTACCATGAATTCTCCTTGTAGTTAACTGTCAAAATTTGTATTAATTATTATACAACTATTTTCAAATAATAATGACACTAAATAAATTATCAAATATTGAATTTAATTCAAATAATATTTTGGCAATAAAGTTTTGGCATAAATAGTTTATTTACAAGTGCATCGGTCATTTCAAAAACAACACGAGTCACATATTCCTAATTTTACAGGAGAGCAAAAAAACTAAATAGTTGAAAGATGGATGAAATGGATGACCTTAAAATCCAAAGTTATATTGTAATTGTGTTTCTAATCATTTCTATAAATCGTCTATAAATCTAAAAATGACTTTTGAAATATTGGACTAATGCTGTTTTTGCATGAAACGAAAAAAAAAACAGAAATACAACCATATATATTTTTATTTCGAAAGTATAGTAACTACAAAAACTAATAGTTAGTAAATAATAATATAGAACAGAATCAAATTCATTATTTGACTCTAAAATGCTGTTTTGAACTTGCTTGATATTTGCAATTTTTTGGGATTAATGGCTACAGCATTATTTGGGCAAGCTAATGATGTTGGTAGCAACACGGTGCGTTTGGTTTTGGAAAGACGAATCATATGACTAATGAAACCGTCAATAAAATCGTGAGTCACAACTGTACCTTTTACATGCTTATCGTTTTTAAACGACATAAACGACGATGGAGAGAAGGTTCTTTTTTGTTGCTTTTGTACCTTTGAACCTAGGCTTTCATTGGAGAGGCAGTTTCGCTTGCAATATGTTCGCCACCCATTACGATAATCTAATATCTGAAGTGTCTTCATCTCAAAAACGGAAAAATTTGTCCCAGCTCCAGCCATAAGCGAATATTGGTCTGGCACATAAATTTTGTCATGCTTCTTAAATTTTAATTTCAGCACCCCAAAATCTCGATCATTCGGCAAAAATGAATGTCCTCTGATTGGAAAGTAATGGATTATTTTGTAAAATCTGCCTGTATCCCCCAATGAGAGCAAAAACCGGATGATCGTATGGTTCTTACTTTGCCCAGGACAGTTGTCGCTGAACAAAAATACTTCTTGTACGTTATCGGATGAAAATTTTTCAAAATAATGAGACAACATGGAACAAATTTCATTAGCGCCTTTATTGCCTTGGCCTTCATGATAAACGTAAATCACAGATGCCTTGGTTTTAACATTTTTTATACCAAAGCAGTTTACCCATAGTTGACGCAAATAAAATATCTCTTGTATCGGTATACAGGGCAGAGGAAGATTTTGCATAAAATCGAACGTGAGAACAACTGCGTCCTCTTGATTTTCACAAATATCTCTCACAAAATTTTTTGTTGTGAAATTTCTTGGACCTTCTTTTATGAACCGCTAGTTCAGCTTCTGCGGTACGTTTGACATGTGCTCCTAGAGACTGGCTGTTGATTTTTGTCATTATGTTACAATTCTTTGCACTTGATACAGGTATTAACTTGGGGTCTACCAAAACGCAAATAAAACTGTTCTTTAAAATATTTTGCGTAGTATTTATACTTAACATCCACATTTGGATGTTTTTCTTTAAAAAGACGATGCATGGTTTTGACATCTAGACGTGCATCAAGGTATTCCATTTTTTTACTTACATAGTTTGTCTGTTTTCTGAAAATGACAAAATATGATCATAAATGAGCTTATGAACTTCAAGGGATTTGGTATTCCATTTTGGGTGTTGTCCTAGCCTATCACGGGGGGTCAAAGACTTAAGAAGCAAGCTGCAAATTTTTCTTACACGACCTTCTGATATCCCATAAATCGAAGTAAAAGCCTTTTTACAGACCTTTTCGGCCTTCTTTCGATTTGGAACATGATAGGTGAATTGAAATTCTTTCAACACTGCTCCTTCTTTTCGGGCACGGTATCTCTGAACAGGCACTTTTTCGATATTTTGCTGCAGAAATATATCTTGCTCATTTTTGGTGGAAAAGTTGTTTAGTGTGTCAACACAAAAAGCCAATTCTTCTTCAGAAAATTTTTGGAAACATTTTGCTTTGCATCTAAAAAGAAAAGAGATTTTTAAGGAATGGTAAAATTTCTAGAGTGTGCACTAGAACATAAAATAAGTTTGTAGCTAATAAATTCCTGTATAGTGATATTAAACCTCTTATTAATATTACAAAAAACGCCGATTCTTATCCTTGGAACAAGTGTTCATTGAACTGACACTAAGTTTATATTTTTAAAATTTGCAAGACAAAAACCTTAAAGACAATATTACATTACTGTAGTTTGTTTATTTATTGCGAAAAAAAATATGGTTTTATTAATGAAATATTAAACTATGTTATGAAAACTATAAAAATTTGCCTATTCCTGACACAAACGGTAATAAACAAAAATTTGTAAACCTACATAACAGCATAAATTATTACTTACTTGCATTTAGGTCCTGTAGCTCTAGCCGGTACAATATTTTCTTTATAGTTAGTGTGTTGTAAACCTTTAACTTTGGCATTATATACAGCATTACTTCTGTATTTATCTGGATTGGGTTTTCTCTTTTTTAAGGGTAAATAATGTTCATGCACACTATCGTCAGATGAAGTAGGCATATTATTTCTTTGTTTAAATAAAAAAAACCAATAAATTTAAATTATTCGTTGTCAAGCACTTAACCTCACAACACTTAATGAAAACTGAAATATAAACATGGTAACATAAACGACTCAACAATCATACGATCTCGGCTACCAATCAAATTCTTAGAAATTATGTTTACAAATTCACAGCAAAAACTGCATACGTCCTGGACTCGCGTTGTTTTTGCACAGACCTTCAATTTTAGTTGTAGAGTATTTCGACAGATTATGTACGGACTGGTGTCGTTTTTGCACACAACGTGAGTTTATCTTAGAGGAGTCTATCCCGCACAAAAAGTTAGTTTCTGAAAATTGTGGACTTATGCAGTTTTTGAAATGACCGATTCAAATGTGTTATTAGATAAGACTTAAAGAATGATGTTACATTGACAATTAAATTAAGATTAATGTGTATTTTCGTTGATAATATCATAAGAGAGAACATTTTGTCGGCAATATTTTTGACTGGCATGAAAGAATTAAACTTTGACAGTTAAATCACGAAAAGTCAGTCGAGTGATTTTTTCAAAATTTCATTAGCAAAAATTTCCAAAAGGCAACAAACTTGAATAAAATCAGAAGAAAATTTTGCCGGTAAATAATTTTCTCTCGAATGATATTCGACAAGACTATTTCACGAGACAATTAATGCACCATATCAACTAAACATAATCTTTATTTATTTGTTAAAAATATTAAATGTACAATTATTATAAGCTATAGTAGTTTGCTCATTCTTTTCTTTGCCATTTCTTTTGGGAACTCGAAGGTCCAACTTCATTTGTTGTTCTGAGATTTTTGATCAACTTCTGGTGGTGACTGGAATCCAGCTGCAGGTATGGATTTAGAGAGCTTGCATTTGAGTGATCCGTTAATTTAATTAACTCCTGTTCAGAAACGCCTTGCTTGAACAAGGCTGACACAGCTGAAGATCGATGAGAATGGTTTGGTATTTTATGTTTTTTTGTGTCTATTCCAATTTTTTCAGCTAACATTTTTGTCCACTTAGATACGGTGTTGATTCCAACTGGACAGTTTGTGACCCAAGATCCATCCTTTCAGTTGGGGTGAACGGTAAGAAAGAGTCTGTCCGATAAAATCTTTGGTCCACTTTTTTCTATTTATTTCAAAAATAATCTAACTGGGCATAAATTTTCGTTTGATGAATTTCTTACCAGGAATTTGCTGCTTCCAAACTTTTCGAACCGCCTTGATTTGTTTTGGAAAAAATGCTATTGTATTCAATTTGGCCCATAAATTCTCCCATAACTTCAAATTCCTTCTGGAAAAAGTAAATCTTGCAATTTACGACCTCATTGACTCTCCAAGCAAGTTCAAATGAGCAAAGGTGAAAAAACTTTTTTGTGCTCCATCGGGGGTTTCCTCGTCGTAGCTTTGGATAATTTTTAATAGTTCCTCGGTGGATAATGCTTTTGAACTGAGGTTTCTTTTTTCTTGAACACTTCGAAGCTGCCCCTGCTTGGTATCTTGCACATTTGAAAGATATATCTGTGAAAGGGTCGGTTTTTATGCCGTACTCCGTAAAATATTTTTCTTGTACCATTTTTGCTGTAGTACTCCACATTGACTTTACCGACGACTTCTGCTAGTTTCATTATGTTAGTACATCTTTCAAGCGTAAAATTCCTCACCCGTATGAACTCCGAAAATTGGGTCCAAATGGAGCTTCTAGGCCTCTGCGTGTTCAATGGGACATTCTCCGAAACATCTGTTTTATTACAAAATGATTATCCTTTGTCGTTTATGGAACACAGCTTGGAATGGGATTTTATACACAATAAATAATACAGTAGGTGATTAAATTATTATGATCAGTCAAAAAATTTAAAGTTAAGTTTTTGCGGTGATCATAATAATTTGATCACCCACTGTACCAGGACAATAACAATAACATACATAAAAGGATTATCGGAAAAACTTAAAATAAATTCAAGATTTCAACAAAATTCATAACAATAAACAAATTTAGATCTATTTTATCTAAAACTAAGCCTAGCAATGAACAAAAAAGAATCATCATCATCATCTTGGTACTACAGCCCTTAGAGGGCCTCGACCTTCTCAAGCTTTCTACGCCATTCTATTCTGTCCCTCGCTTGCATTTTCCAGTTAACAAAAAAGAATAATGAATTGTATTTATAAAATACCTTGTGAATGCGAAAATTTTTATTTACATATTTACAAATTCGTAACAAAATGAGGCAAACCGCATGTTAATAGCTTTTGTCAAACTCGAGATATGAATAAAAACGCATAAACATAAGTAAGTATAGTATTGACTCACCTTTTATTATAACTTAAAATTAAATATGTGAAAGATCATACAAATATCTCGATCATTAAAACTTAATGTACAATTAAATGTTCAAGTTTTTTTCCATCGTTGTCCACACAAAGATGTAATCTTTCGCGCGTAGACATAACAGCTGCTTCAATCTCAGCTGTTGATATATTATTTTCTGATAAGTTCTGATAAGTTTCTGATAACTTAACAGAATCAACAAAAACCTAATTAAATTTTCCATTAAAGCCAAAGTTTCACAATTATTGCTTCACCCTGTACAATTATTATTTATACCATTGGATAGAATTTTTTATAGTCTTTTCAATGATATATCACAAGTAAGGAGTTGTAATTTAAACTTTTTTGATTGTGGTGGCTGGGGCCTAGGGGGTTGATGGGGGTGAGTTCTCTTTCATATTATTTTAGTTCATCCTTACTGTCCTAGAAACGGTTTCAAGCATTTTTCGATATCAGGTTTTGTTCGTGAGATATAGCCCATTGTAAGTTTTAAAATTGACACACTGTATATTTATAACTTCGTTGCAAATGCCGGTCAACTTTGACCATTTGTATCTCTTTTTTTCTTTTATAAGAAACGTCCTGTCGAGTCTTCTCCCACGAAGTTTTTTGAATTTAATTTAAACTTATAGTTACCGAGATATTCTATTTGATATAAGCCAAAAATTGTTATAAAGTACGTTAGATAGGTAAAATGCTTTTTCATAAGTAAAAAAATTGGCAAAGTTTTTTATGGTCTAATTTTTGTTATGCAAGATTTTAAAGAATTTCAATTTTCTTAAAAAAATTATATTGCAAAATCCAGTAAATCGATTTTAATGAAATTTAGTGGGCCATTTTATTATGCTATAAAGATGTTCTACGCGAATTATGAAGGTCCTAAGTACAATTTAAGTGGTCGAAAAACATTGAATAAGAAAAAGCTTGTTTCCCACTCATTTTTTGTATTTATTGCTATTTTGCAGCAAGAGTAATAAATTAAAACATTTTTAACTAGTCGCATCTTATAGAAAATTTAATTAACGCTATTTTATTTCGTTACGACTTCAAAATACATCTTTAATTTAAGTATAAACAAAGTAGAAAAGGAAAGTAGAAAAAATCGATGTTTATAGTAATTTTTAAATATTTTAATTTTTTTATTAATATTCCCGACCTATTTGAGAAGGGGAATAAGTCGATTATTGTTACTAAAATTATCTAAGTTATTTAAATCAGTATAGCCCTGTCTTATACTGAATTTGTTCCAAAGTAAGTATAGCATTTATCGTAGATACTCCTGGTATAAATCCCCTACACTTAAATGTTAATGTCTAACAGTAATGAGTATCACACTAGAACAACATTATAACAAAAACAAGCTTTAAGAAAATGATTAATATTGAATATTCTCAATTACATATTAAAAAATATAGAAGAATGTTAAATAGCGAGATTCGAATGACGGCAGATGGTCAATTGATTCTTTATTAATTAATACTTATAAAATATAAATTAATATTTATAAACTTTTTTTAGTGGTAGGTGTTAATATTTATATATATAATGTATTAATTTTAGCCTAAAGTTATTTGTGTAAATATGATTTATCTGATCATATATTTTTTTCTTAAATGTATAACAAATATCTTGTTAGGAATAAACCACAATTGTAGCACAAATATTTATTTTAAGTTTGTTTCTCCCGTTGAATCTTATCTGCTTCATGTATACTAACAATTTGAATATGTTATTACAAGTTTTACTGTATATATTTACTCAAATTGCTAAAGAAATGTGAAGAAAGGCTAAAAAAGAAATATCAAGCTTGATATTCATCGTGAGTGGTGCTACAACTATAGTTGAGCCTCGATTTTCCCCGGTATATTTCGTCAACCGTTGCCAGTTTGCTGTGCTAATCTTCCTCGCGTCCTCGTCCACACCATCCCTCCATCTCAGTTTGGTCTACCTATACTCCTATTTAATTTTCATTTGTTCTTGACATACTAATCTAAGCCTACCTATTTTTATAAAAGATATTACATCTCTACCATTAGCTATTTCTTTATACTTCTCGTAAAATTCGAAACTATATCACCTTTTCCTAATACCATTCTCACAGATTGCTCAAATTATTCTGCGTAGTATCTTCCTTTCGAAGACGAGCAGACGGGTTGCGTCTGTTTTTCTGACCCATATACCAGTACTGATAGGCTGAGTGTTCTACATATTGTTATGGTTTGGTTTTTTGTTCTGTTTTTGTAGTTCTGTTTTGTAACTCGTCTCTTATAGTCTTTTCTAATGCTATAAAAAAGAAAAAACACGCCAGCGCATTTCCCTGTCGAACCTTGTATATATTTCAAAGGCTTGTGACATATCGCCTAGTATTTTCACTCTGCAGATCACTTTACTTATAGTTGTTTTTGCAAGTCTTATTAATTTATGGGAAATGTTAAGTTTATTCATGGCTTCATATAATTTATATCTTATTACGCTATCGAACTCTGACTTAAAATCCACAAAGAGATAATATGTATCAATATTAAATTCATTGGTTTTTTCTAAGATTTGACTTGACAAAAATCTGGTCAATTGTTGATATACCTGGCTTAAAGCCGCTTTGATATTCACCAAGGAGTTCTTTCACGTACGTACTTAAACGGCTGTATACTGTACAGGGTGTTAGAGAATATTTTATATATTGAGATTATTGAGAATACTCAGATTATACCCCTATAATTTTTACATTCCAACAAATCTCCCTTCCAGTGCACCAGTCATTTAGTATTTTTTGTTCATCCCAGACTTTGACTAATAACTGTGAATTTGGTGTATAATGTTGTTACCTTTATATTTGATGAGCTCTGCAGCCCAGTGCAGAGCTATTAGATTATTATTATATAGACTTGTTATTTTTGAGGCGTGTGATTGCTTCTCTCGCTTCTAATATTGAAGGAGGATCTACGTGTGTGTTATTGTTTGGTCTTTTTGGTGGTGCACCATTTTCCACTTCGGTACCAAGTAGTTATTTAAAGTGCTCAATCCATCAGTTTTGGACTTCTTTATTGGTACTAACTATATGTCCATTTTTGTTCCTACACATCATCAGCCGTGGTTTGAATTCTTTTCTTGACTTATTTAGGATGTTATAAAATTTTCTAGTTTCATTTTTTCCTTTTAGTAATTAAAGCTCTTGCATAATCTGGTTTTCCAAGGCACTTTTTTTCTTTGATGCACACGTTTTTCCTCCTTCTTGAGTTCTTTATTTGTTTGCTCCTTATCCCGTGTTCTTCTTTGTTGCATAAGTTTATATGCATGTTTTTTTTCTTTTAGAGATATCTTCACATTAATCCATCATCGAACCAACTGTTGCTTGAAGTGGTTTCTTCTGGCCCTAGGACGTCATCTACCGCTTCCTTAATTATTGTTCTTCTACATATGTTCCATTACTCCCTATCTAATAAATTCCCTTCTATTGTGTTTTCATTTTCAAGGAATTTTGATACCTTTCTAGTGTACTAGACTCTTTCAAGAGTTTTAAATTAGAGCGAGTGCTTTTCTTGCCCTTTTCTATTTTGCGTTTGAAATTTTTGCCCCTACCAAGAATGAATCTATATTAGCCCCACGATAAGTACGTAGATTCATTAGATTAGAGAAGGACCTGGTTTCTATTAGGATGTTATCTATTTAATTTTTTTTGTTGTAATAAGGTTAATACAAGGTTAAAACAGTGGAAAGAAGCTAGTACATGGCCAATTTAAAAAACGAGCGATATTACAGAATATTAAAAAATGGAGAAATGCTCACCGACGAAAATAAAATAATAGGAAGATGGGCTGAATATTTTGAAGAACTCCTGAATGTTCAGAACGTTACTATTAAAAACAATAAAAACAGTGGAAATGACAAAAAAAACTAGTGTCATAAGGTCAAAATAGAAATATCCCCACCACTGCTAGAAGAAATTTAAATGATATAAAAAAGTGGCTGTGTGCTACCTCTGCTGAGGTTGGCGACCATTATAGCAAATTCATTCTTGTTCTGACTGCGTGTATTAGATTATTTCTATTGGTGTTCGTCCAATCTTAGAAGATCAAACAGTATTTCGTATGCATCCATCCATTAGTGACTATATTTTCTTCTTAACCCAAATAATAGAAAAAAAGATGGCACAGAATCAAGAAATTCATGTGTTTTTCGTCGACCAATGGCAAGCCGATAGTGTTCCACTGAAGAAGCTGTAGCAATCAATAGAAAGTATGAATAGAAATATAGAATTAATAAAAGCCATCAAAGTACTACACAATCAACTCATAAGAAAAATAAAAACTGGGACACAAATAACAACAGAGTTTGTAACATCAAAGGGATTGAAGCAAGGATGTTGCCTGTCCCCAACTTTATTTCCAAAGATGGAAACAAAAATGTACAACAATAGGGATATCACTGACCAACACCATGATATATACACTTAACTTTGCAGACGATCAAGCAATATTGGCTCAAGATTATGACGATTTAAACTATCCTCATCCATTCCTTGACTCCTTATCGGGGCGTGGTGACACTTTAAATATTATTAACTTGCTGTCTCCATTGGCTGCGATCCTGTACCATATGAAGGGCTTTATGTAGGAATTTTCCCACCAGACTTCATTTGGTCTCCTTCTCATCGTGTTCGAGATCTTCCTTCGGCCTTCTCTCTTTCCTTCTACTACCAACAGTTCCATGGTCCCCGTTCTTGTAGCTATGTGGCAGAAGTAAATTAGGTATGCTCGGTTAAATTTTTTTTAAAATTTAAACTGGCCTGAAAATTAATTAAAGAGTACGATATATGGAATCTAGAAGTCAATAAAACGAAAACCGGATACTCTTGTGCGTTGGAGAACAACAAAAAGATCTTATATTAGACGGCACATTCACGATAAAGCAATGCTACGACTATAAATATCTAAATATGAATATTTTGCACAATGGAACATTATACAAAGCCATAAGAGAAAGAAATAAGGTAGGTTAGAAAGCCATTTCAATGTTAAACAGTATTTTATGGACCAAACCATCAGCAAAGAAAATAAAAAGGGCATATATGAGACTACAGTAAAAAGTATCACTATATAAAGGTGTGAGGTATGGCCGCTGAAAGAAAGAACATTGGTAACGTTGAGAGCAATGGAAATGAATTTTTAAAGAAGAGCAACAGGAAGATCTAGAAGAGAAAGGATTAACAACGAACACATTAGAGAAATAATAGGAAATAAAAGAAAAATCACAGATGACTTAACAACAAAAGAACTCATTTGTGTCGGACATATACAAAGAATGGATGAGCAACGAATACCAAAGGAAATAATAAAATGGCAACCAAAAGGCAAGGAAGATAAGGTAAACCAAGAAAAAGGTGGAAGCACAGCGTAAATAAACAGACTTGGAATTGGAAAGAAAGCATTGGACAGCAATCAATGGAAGGAAGTGATAAAGAATCGAATGGAAAAACTATAAGAAATATTATATGTATTTAATATAAATAAATGAAAATAGTAATTATAATGAAGAAATAAACTTTTCAGCACTAGGTCTTCAAGGCCTGTTGAGATTTATAAATAAATAAACATTTCTTTTATAGCATTATCGAGTTTACCTGTCGCAAAAAAGTTCTATAGATAAAGTCACGTTGAGATGGCAGTGTACGGATATAGGATAACAGCGTTGCCAATTCTACTGCCATTGTAAGTTTTGCTACTTTTGTAAAATAAGCAGGGCCAAACTCACGGTAAACTAAGATATGTTTAGGTAAGCTAAAGTTGTTAATAGAAAATTCGTGAATGAAATAAATGGTAATAATTCCTAAAATGCTTTTATACATAATACCGCAGTTAATAGGGAAAAAATATGAAAAATATTCTACAGGTTTTTTAATGTTCTAAACGGTAGATAAGGGATAACTGATGATAATTCCTTGAAGAATTACAGCCAATTTTGCTTTGTTTATTTTTTAAAGAAAGATGAAGTTTGGAAAAAATCATTTTTTTGCCTATTTTGTTCCTCGTGCATTTTAGGGAAAAATGTTTCAAATAAATGTTGCAGATCTTAAACAGTTTTTTAATTTTTTAGTTTGTAAATTAAAATACATAAACAAATGAATGAGATAATTGCAAAAAACCCTTAATTGAGGCCCCTAGAACACAAGGGTGTAAGTGCAGTTGCTTATCACTTAGCAACTGATATCTAACAACAGGCACGTACTTTTGGCTTCAAACTTTCTACATTAACAACAATAACACCATCAAAAATTACATGTCATTGAAAACATGCTGAAAACTGAAAAAGTGCTACCTAGGTTTTTAAATTTATATCGAACTTTGAACAAAGATTTTTCAAAACTTTGTTTTTGGCACTTACACCCCTTGTGTTCTAGGGGCCTCAATTGTGCACTAATTTATTAAATGTTCATAACTTTATTTTTTGCATAATGACGTCTAATATAACTACTTGAAATTATGTCGATTAATGAGTTATTTAAGTGTGCTACATTTCAACCAGATCAACTAAATATTTTATTACCTTTACTGAGAAAAGAATACCCCCGAAAAACAATTTTCAATCATCTTCATTTTCATAATCTAGTTCATCTTCAGAGTCATCGTTTAATGAAATTCTAATAGGTTCAATGTCATCTTGAATGTTGTCTACTGTCCAAAAATTATTCTCCAATTTTATAACATGGTTGACGTAATTTTTCCAATGTCCATTGTTCTGTACTTTATCATAACCTTCATAAATCAATGTTTTAACGTCGTTTTGTTTGAAACTTGAATTCTTAGAGGACACGTACCGTTTCACTTCACTCCACACCATTTCTATTGGGTTCAGTTCACAGTGATAAGGCGGAAGTCTTAAGATATGTACATCTACTCGGCATTGTTCGTCACTGTGATTCCTGTATTTTTCACCAATACAATCAATTTTGTATTTGTCATAAATATTTTTAAATACATTAGCAGTTTCCAGAAGTTCATTTTTTAAGTAATCTTCTTCAAAATAAATGTCCTTTTCATAGAGCCACTCCTTAATTTGACGTTTCACCCAATATTGTTTGGGAAAATTTAATTTCCTAGAGTGATAAGATGCATTGTCCAAGATAATGACATTCTTTTTATTTTTTGGGAGATTCGGTATTAACATCTCTTCAAACCATTTTTCAAATAGATCTCCGTCCATCTCTTCATGGTAATCTTCAGCACCTTTTTTGGCAAGAAAAGTGATGTCAGCACCTTCAACAAATCCGTCTTTGTTTCCTGCATGGACTAAAACAAATCTTGGTCCTTTTCCGGTCGGAGTTTTTAAACCTGTGGTAAGTCTATTTACGAAAGCCTGTCGGCTATTTTTTATTGTTGTATCTTGCCATACTTGCCCATTGGTTATTCCAGTATTAACCCATGATTCGTCCATATAAATGATATTGGCTCCTTCGTTCCTCAGTTTCTTTATTTCCCGGAGATAGTGACGCCTCCAAGCGACTATTTCTTGTTTTTCTATTAATATTGAATTTCTACCTTGTTTGCCATATATAAAACCCATGTCGTGCAATAGTCTTCTCAACGTACTCTTGGAAAAATTCGGAAGATGCTCCATTTGCTTAATTTTTTCTAGTACTACGTCAAGGGTTGGAGGAATATTGTCCATAAAAAAACCGTGCACTACTTGTCTTATTCTAGACCGAGTTGCTTCATCATATCTATTCTCACGACTATTCAAATAACCGGTTCTTTTTTTTCTTATAGGAGTTACGAGTGGACCATTTTTACTTTCACTTCTATATCGGAATATCGTTCGCTCAGAGACTCCAGTCATAGCAGAAACTTCCCGCACTATTGTTGATACACTTTTATCATTATTACTGTTTGATAAATAGTTAAAAACATTTAACACTATTTTTTTGCATTCACTATTTAACAAATTACCGTTTTTGAATTTTATTACACTCGCGGCCATTTTGACACTGACACGACACAAACGTCTGATATCAACTGAAAATTCTTTTAATGACTCTCAAGTATTTACCTGAATTTATAATTGCTGGCATTAGACAATAATTTTGAATTTATAAATAGGTATATTTTTTTAATTCTAAATTATTTTTTAATGTCTGTAACTGTAAATGCAGGTAGAGAAAGTGTGTCATTAAAAGGACATTAAGATCAAAAACGGATTATACAAATAATTATTTCATTTCCACGAATTGTAAACAATTTTGAACAGAAGATATAATTCCGAAAAGACCAGATTTCCGAAATATAACTTTCTATTTTTAAAATACCAACAGAAAAATTATATAATTAAAAAAATGTAGTATTTTTCCGTTTCACATTCATAAATATTTCCGAAATTATAATTCTTTTATAGGAGCCGGCCCATAACGTACGATTGTAGGTACGATTAAAAACTGACAACAATGTAGTTATTTCTGGCATATAGAAAGTACAGGCCTATCTCTGGAACGCTGCCATCTGAATGTGAATTTATGTATAGTATTAAATATATTAATACGTAGTTTAGTCTTTCTCATGTTAAGCTGGAAAATTATAAATGTATTAAATGTACTAAATAGGGAGGAACTAATACGTTGTGAACTCTCATAATTACTGAGTTAAAGCCTTTACACTACGCCACTGGCTAAAGGTTTCGGTTTTACTCTATTTATTGGAGTTTTTATGCTAATCAAGATACATACAGTTCATTCATACTGGTATATCATGTCCGGTTACTATTGTGTAACAAATCATTTAAAATAGCTTCTTTTGTTCTTTTGTTAAGTATCTGTTAAGACTTATTAGTGAAACTGGAAGATCGCGTGTGAAGTTAATGAACCTCTACAAAGGTTCTTATCAGTTGTTCTTACATAAAACGTGTTTGTGTTTAAGGCAAATTGTGTGATTTTACTCAAATTAAGATATTTTCCTAAAGATTTATGGAGATACTATAAGATTGGATATAGAGATAATATCAGACAACCAGTTTTATATACAAATGAAAAGAAAAACAAATAACATAAATATATTTTAAATGAGTAGTACTAGACGTGTTAGATTTTGTTTTCTATATTTGTCTTCGGATTTTTTTACTGGTTTTGATTTTCGACGACGATCTTCTTGGGCGGACGGCCTGAGAGGCGCCACGGCCTGTTTGTAATCTCCCTCCCCAGTCGGATATTGGATTCCTAGGTCCATGATCATTAAGTTTGAGATATCCTTAATTCTGGTTAATGTAGTGGTTACTGCTGACCTTCTACATCCTGAAGCAGTCGGCCTTTTCTAGGCTCTTGCGCATTTGAAACTGATTTCTCAGTCTCAGGATAACAGAATGCACTTAGCATATTGTTTTCTTTTTATAACATGTATCGGTGGGCTATATAAAACTGTGATAGTTTTTGTCTGTGATGTCCAACACAAAGACATACACCGTGTTACTTGGATAAAACGAACACGTAGTTTCAAGTCCATTATTGACTATGCTGTTATTTGAAAAGAAGCAAAATTTAAAGTATTAGATGTTAGAGTAAACATTTGTCTCGAATTCGAAGCACTTTTTTCTATAAGCTAAAATATTTTTTCTCCCTTCAGATACTGTTTTTCAAAAGAAAACCACGAAAATAAAATCATAATTCTAAATCTCACGCAGTACAATTTGGGAAGTTTGAATGATAATTCCACCAGATTTCTGTATCAGTTAGGACTTGCCAATAAACTGCACAAACTCTCAGCAGAAAGTTCAGCTAATAAACTCTATGAAAACTTAAAGGAGACAAATACAAGATGCCGCAAAAGAAGCATTGGGAGAACGAAACCGAGATTGCAAAGAAAAACCTGTGGTGGACTGATAGTATCTAAACACTTATCAATGAAAAGAAACAACTGTACGAGAAATCCCTGACGACAAATGCTCCAGATGACTGGAAAGAATACCTTAGGGCCAGAGGAGAGGTAAAAAAGCAACAAATAAAGAAATAGTGATATGTAGGAAAAGAGATGCTCTGAAATAAATAACTATAAGAGAAACACTCAAGCCAGTAAAGTATGGCGACTATTACAAGAACTTAGAATAGACAATAAGAAACATGGAAGAGTTTCTGTAATTGGAGCAGATAAATGAAAGGAATATTACAAGTCTCTGCTGACAGATGACTAGAAAAAATTTTGACAGACAACAACCCACCAGTATTAATGATGACTTCATAGAAGATGACAACATATCTCCTGCAGAAGTTTAAAATACCGCCCAATAAATAAAAAACGGAAAGGTGCCTGGACCCGGTAACATTCCGATAGAGCTAATTAAGGCCGCTCCTGGACAAGTATTTGAAATACTAGCAACTATAGTCCGTCTAGAAAGTATCCGGAAAAATGAAAGCAGAATTATAATTTTACTGTATTTATTTCTATCACCTGAAATATAAAATTTCAGCAAATAATTCATCTCATTTACTTATACAACCTCCATTTAAATCTAAACACTTAACTAAACGTCCAGGTACACCCGAAACTAGGTCAAGGCCATAATTTTCGGTAATGGTGTTCCAGGGCTGTAAAACTGAACGAATCAAACCTTCTTTATCTCGTGGTGCTGCTCGTTTCACTTCAATCTTCATCAGTCCCCATATGTTTTCAATGAGGCTAAGATCTGGAGATGCTGCTGGCCACGGAATTGTTACCAATTCGTATTCTTGCATCCAAGCTTGAGTATAAGCAGAAGTATGGCATCTTGCATTATCTTGCTGAAAACGCCACCCCTCTGGATATTAAACATGAGCCGTTTCAAGAAGAAAACCATTTAGGATGTCACAATATCTCGCACTATCAACAGTACCATTAACATATTGCCCCCTAAACCATTATTTTAGTGGGAAATTTGGAAATTTAATCTTTAAAGGACTAAGATAAGAGTGTTGTATTACTCCATACATGAATGAAGCCTTTACAGACTGGAAAAGAAAATGCGATAGGATGGGAATACCAATAGGAGACACGACACTGTATACTCTTCTATTTGTTGGCGATCATGTTATCATAGCAGCTCTCTATTAAAGCTTGTACAGTATTGAACTCTATATTATGAAATGACAAAGTTACAGACACTAAAAGTGAGATTTATAAGGCATTACCAGAAAGTGTATCCACAAATGGATCTGTAGTTTGGATACTAAATAAGATATCAAAGAGAAACATTAAAGGCTATGGAGATGAATTATTGGGGAAGAAACTGTAGGATATCTAAGCTCGAACACATAAGAAATGATGAGATTAGACGGAGGATGCAAGTAGAAGGCAACATTCTTAATAGCTTATGTGGTGTGGACATCTCCATAGAATGGAATAGCGTAAATGGCTTAAAATAGTGTGGCAGTGGTTTTCCATTGGAAGGAAGAAACGAGGACAGACAAAGAAAACTTGGAATGTTGAGATCCGAAAAGCAATGGCAGCAAGAGAATTAGGTCAAAGTGACTGGATTGACAGAATTGTTGGCGCAAGGGGAGCAACAAACAGCTTGGTCTGTAATATACTCGCTGTGTATGTAGTTTTTATATGGTTTTTGAATTTTAACAAATGGGACTTGTATTTCTACTGCTTTGTTACCGTTATCTTGAAAGAGTAGTTTAAATTAAAGTACTTATATCTAAAATAAATATTATTTATTATGCTTAAAGGAGTTTTTCTTTCAAATATATATAATTACAGGAAGGCGTTTGGACATACAAAACGTAATAGTCAAAAAGACTGTAATTGATTATATTTTTTTGAAATAGCTGTAAAGTAAATTTTATACATTCCTTAATTCGCCTTTAACTTGTGCAAACAAACACATAATTTGCATCTTCACCTATATTAATATCTTTAAACTGATTGGTCAATCGATCTCACGAAAGCAAATAAAACTTTGTCCCATTTAAATAAACCCACATATATTTACAGTTTTCAGTAATTAAATCAGTAAGATACTATACGAAATAAAAGCTATGGGTACTCGAGAAGCCGTCACTGCTTATCCGCTTCCGTTTATTTGATTTCTAAACAAATCAGCCTCAGTCGATACGGTTCCAAATTACAAAATTTCATACCCACATGTCCACATATGTACTAGTACTTACTTCACATAAAGTGCAATTTAGATTGAAAGTGTGTCTTTTGTTCAACTGTCACTTGAAAACGATAAAAAATAATAATAGTTACTTTGAAAATATTATACTTACGTCTCAAGTGTGCAAAACGAGTTTAAGTTTCACTTTATTGATTTTAAAAGAGTTAATGGCTGAAAATAAATGTCACCGAATGCACAATATTTGTATAGAAGTAATTTAGGAAAGTTAGAAATTTTAGTATGGAACGATGTACTGTAAAGAATAAGAACTGTTTTATAAAGAAAAAGGAATCAGCTGTTGGTAATAGATAAAGTTCAGATTTAAAAGCATAAAAAAACGAAAAAAAGTATTTTATTATACAAAAAAAAGCATGAAAATAAGCATAGAAACTTTGACAAACCATTTTCTTCACGAAAATTAGCCTAAAACATTATACCATGCGGTCCATATTGTATGGAATAAATTCATTTTTAGTGTTATTATGTACTATGTGAAAAAACCTGAAAGAGGTCGATTTTTATTCTTAAATTGACAATTTACAGTATGAAAATATTATCCTCCTCCAGCACCCCAGAATTATAAGCATCCCCTCGAAAATTTTAAATAACAAAGGGTATTGTGTGACACCTTGTTAGAAAGGGATTTTAGTCCTCTTTTCAGCAATATAAAGTGTTTTGAGTTTGTGCAATCATAACTGAGAAAATTGATTTTTAGAATTAAGGTAAATGTTTAACTTGACCACCATTATTTACTTCTTGACAATAACCGAGGCGATTTTGGAATTCTCGTACAACATTTTGTATGACCTCGGGGGTTATTTTGTTAATTTCTTCCGTTATCCTAACTTTTAAATTAGTAATATTACCTGGTCTATTAAAATATACTATAGAAATAATCAGGTGTTTTCGTATCTGTTCTGCTAAACATTAGGGGAAAAACTTTGAAGATTTGAAGATAAAAATTAGTCAAAAAGCCAAATAAACAATAAGTGACATGAATCTAGTAGGTTGCTGTCATTTAGGCATTTAAAGTTACTAAAAGACGTCAGTATAATATTTGTGCGCGTATTAAATTTAATTATGGCTCATTTGTCCGAGACTCAAAGAATAGACATTTTAATTATGATTGGTTGTGGTAATAAAACAAGAACTCAAAAGGAGGTTTGTGAAATGTTTAATAATAAATACCCTGGTCAACAATTATCGCAGTCTGCAGTTAGCAAAATTGAAAAGCAGTTTCGTTATAGTGGACATGTAAAAAATATTAAAAAACCAGGTAGAAATGTTAAATTTACTGATGAAAAAAAGTTAGATGTACTTCTAGAGATTAGGGAAAATCCGCATAAGACAACTCGAGAACTTGCCGCCGTCAATGATGTAAGTAAATAATTTATTTTGAGAGTTTTGCATAAAGAAAAATACCACCCTTACAAAGTTCAGTTGGTTCAGGAGTTAAATGAAGATGATTATGATAGAAAGCAAGAATTCTGTGAAATGATGATGGACAGAGTGAACGCAGATTTGTAGTTCATAAAAAAATAGTTTTTTTGTGATGAAGCGACGTTTCATTTAAACGGAACGGTTAACAAACAGAACTGTAGATATTGGAGCATAGAAAATGCTCACTGGGTGTGTGAGACCCACACAAAATACCCAAAAAAAGTAACTTTGAGAGCTCAGTTGATGGTGAGGTTTATCTAGAGTTTTTGATTAACTTTTTAGTGCCTACATTACGAAGATTTTTTCCTGATGTTAATCATCCAAATTAAATAGATCGATCTATTTACTACCAATAAGATGGAGTTCCACCGCATTTTGCACGTATAGTTAGAAATTATTTAAACGAAGTTTTTTCCAATAGGTGGACTGGAAGACGTGGAACCATCGAATGTCCGGCGAGTGCCCGGCGAGATCCCCCGATTGGACTCCTCTCGATTACTTCTTATGGGGTTATTTAAAATCTAAAGTAAATTTTAATAGACCAAACAGTATTGCTGATTTAAAAGTTAGGATAACGGAAGAAATTAACAAAATACCCCCGAGGTCGTACAAAATGTTCTACGAGATTTCCAAAATCGCCTCGGTTATTGTCAAGAAGTGAATGGTGGTCATTTTGAACATTTAATTTAATTGGAAAGTACATTAAAAAATACATTCTAAATATTATGTGACATTATTAACTTCATTCAACCTAAAGCTTTGTGATAATCAAAATTTCACATCTTAAAACTCAATTTTCTCAGTTACGATTTCACCAAACTTAAAAAACTTTATATTGCTGAACAGAGGACTAAAATCACTTTCTAACAAGGTACCATATGATCCCCTTTGCTATTTAAAATTTTCGAAAGAGGTGCTTATAATTCAAAGGGGGTGCTGGAGGGGTATAATATTTTTATACTGTAAATTATCAATTTAAGAATAAAAATCAACCTGTTCACATAGTACACACACACACACACACACACACACACATATATATATATATATATATATATATATATATATATATATATATATATATATATATATAACAGGATCCAACTTGTAATTACAATACATTTTGGAGAGGGCTATCGCCGTATTCCCGTTCTCCTCCGCCAATCCTCCCGGTCCAAGGCATGCTACTCCTCCAAACCTCTCGATTCCATCGCTCTTCTAATTCCTTCATTCCATGAGCGTCGAGGTCTACCTCTTTTTCTTCTTCCAGAAGGCTTCCATCTGTGAAGTTTTTGGGGCCAACGTTCGTCAGGCAATCTCAGTAGGTGACCAAACCATTTTAAACCTCTTCTTTCTATTCTGTCGATGACCGTTTCTGTAGCATTCATTTTATTTCTTATAGATTCGTTGGTCTTCCTTTCCAGCCTTGATGTTTTAGTACTTCTCCTTAAATAATCCATTTCAACTGCCAACAATCTTTTCTTCAGGTTTGCATTAATTGTTTATACTTCAGAGCTATAACAAAGAACTGGTTTAACCATGGTTTGCCCTATTTTTTTTTTGTTCCTTTTGGAAATGTTGCGATCCCACCATAAGGAGTTCAGACATCCTACAATTTTACGTCCCTGATTAATTCGTTGTTTAATTTCGGTTTCTCCCAAACCGTTCTTATCAATGAGTGCACCTAAATATTTCAATTTTTCCACTTGTTTGATTTCCACGTCCTCGTCTATCAACACTTCAAACCTTGCATCTGAATTGATAACTAGATAACTAAATATTCTGTTGTCTTTATGCTGACTTGTAACCTCCATTTTACATATTCCCTGTATAGAGTCTTTATCATAAATTCTAGACACAAAGAATCTTGAGCTAGGACAACTTTTTTAATTACAAGCTCAGTTGCAAAAACTCAGCTTTTGTCCTGACCACAGGCGCAGAAACACACAGGCAAACGACATCCGATTGGTTTTCACCTTTCTCTATTTCCCGAGTTATCGATAACTTTTCTTCCACCGAGAGCACTTTACGCTTTTTTGAAAACATATTGACTGTTCACGTACTAAGACACAACTGAAACTGGAAGTGAGAAGTCGTCAATAGATGACAACATCTGTGTGAAAACAGTTGGCATGCCGCGCAAACAATAAAAGCGTGTCACTCAACCCTTGGATAACCATAAATAGGAGGAGTTATTAAAATTCCTTAAGCGCGAAACAAAACAACCGCTGGACAAAAACCTTGCCACTCGTGACCCAGGTAGTCTGTAAGAACAGAGTAACACAGTAACACATTTGCCATCGACTATTGAACGTTGAAAAGTCATTGCTATAAAGAGAGAACGGTATCGGTATAAAAAAAGAATTAATACATTTTTATTATGAAACCAAACGACGTATACCAAACATTTCAAAAACACTAAATACGATACAACGTTTACCTTAAACAACTGTTTGCAGGAAACTGACTAAATAATTAGCTAAAAGCAGATAGGTACCGACGACTTGTTACACTAATAAAATAATCTTTTTCTTGGAAAACCCATAATTATTAAATTCAGGTAATAATGGGAAAGTCCAGATCATTTTTTTTTTGTGGCATTGACTTTCGTCATTCAGCCAGTCTCGAAAGGTTATAATATATTCCTTAAAAAAGTATACACAGATAAGTACAGATTATTTCTCTCAGACAAATGCACAGCGATATCCCTAAAACGAAATAGACGAATAATTAATAGAAGAACACGTCGAAGGAAAATACAAGGACACTCGCTTCTCGTCTAGGGGTCCGTCAAGACATTTATTTTAACAGACAAACAATACTGGACCACGGATAAGGTATTGTTACATATAGGATAAACAAAGGGTACAAGTCTAACCCTATACACGCTCATGAAAATTTTCATGAACGAGTACCAGATTTATAAAGCTATGCATGTGTCTGACAAAAATTCTATAATTAAATTATATATTGTTACAGAACCTATGGCTAACAAGGACTGTATATTATATGGAGCGTATGTATTGCATCTAGTTAATTTTGTATACAGGGAGTTTGAATGCTGAATAAATTTAGGACATTCAAAGAAGATGTGATCGAGGTCACCTAGCTTGCCGCAATGTTTGCAACTATCATCATCGATGACTTTAATTTTAAATAAATGGCATGGGTAGCATGCATGTCCAAAGCGTATTCGATTTATAGTAGTAATATATTTACGAGGAGCTTTGAAATTCTGAAACCAGGTTGTTTGAGGTAGAGTTGGTTGTAAAGAGGTATACCTTTTATGGTTTGTAGAACAGTAATGTTTCCATTGCTCTTTCCATCTAAGTTGCTGATTTTTTTTGAAAATCGTAGTAAAATCTGATGTGTTAAGCATATATTTCAACGTAGAGCCAGTTGTTACACTCATTTTAGCCAAGTGATCTACATATTCATTGTGTTTGAGACCAATATGTGCTTTGACCCAAATAAATTTTATGTTGACTCCAGTCGATGATAAATGATACAATCGGTCTTTTATTTCAAATATGTAGGGGTTGCTAAATATTGAGGGTAATTCAATGTTTTTTATGCTCTGCAAAACTGAAAGGCAATCTGACAGAATTAAGATATGTCTATTACAGGTGTTTTTAACATATTTTAGAGCTTCAAGTATAGCTATTGATTCCGCTGAAAAGATTGAAAATTCATATGGTAGTTTATACTTGAATTCTACGTTTGTAGCAGGTAAAAAGTATGCGCATACAGTCCCTTCTGTTGTTTTTGATGCGTCCGTGTATATTACTGTGGCTTCCCTATAATCCTGCAGTAGAGATATTAGAAGATTGCTACTCATAATGGTGTTCTCACTATAAGTGGGTATTATAACCTGAGTTCTGTGGAATAAAGAATAGTAGTCTAAGCTTCTGTCAACCGTGTCCAATTTCTTGAAAAAAATAGGATTATTCTGTAATGCCATGCATAAAGGCGGGGAAGGTTTTTTCTCCCAATATTTGTTTGTAAGATCTGACTCGTTAAGTTGACGGACGCTTGAAAATAACTGGGAGTTAGTTAATAGAATTTTAAGAAGGCTTTTTTCACTTAAAAAATTTCTTCTATTTTCCAGGGGTAGCTCAGCGGCTTCAACATATAAGGGTTGTATAGGGGTTGATCTCATAGCACCCAAACATACCCTCATAATAGAATTTTGAAACGTGTCGATTTTTCTTAAAAGGTTCTTAGAGGCGGAACCATAAAGAGTAGCACCGTAATCTAGAATAGATCGTATATATGCGCGATAAAACAACAAGGATGTTTCTACATCACAACCCCACCACGTTTTAGTTGTCAGAGCTCGTTCATATCCAAGTTACAAAATTTCAACTAAGAGAGGGCAATTTTAAACTTTTATATAGGTAATTTTTTTTAAATATTCACAATAAATAATTGAGCAATGTTTAAAATAAGCAAAAATATGCAATATATGCATCTATATGCACTTTGCATATTCCGCTCCCTAATTGATAGGTTTAAATCGAATTCGTACGTTAGCAATCTATCAAAACAGAGAAAGTTCGAAACATAAAGTACAACAACATAAAAAATACAAAATTTAATTCTAAAAATATGCCTATTACGAATAACGTTAAAATATACGATTGCATTAGATCTATTGCAACTATTGTAAGTAATAGCCAATTGTCTTGACCAAATAATCAATCTGTGTGTTCTTTTAAACAAAAGGATTTTAAACAAAATAACCACCGACAATGGCAATTATCAGTTGTTAAGTTTCAAGCTAATTCCATTGTTATAATATCCTCTCGTCGTAACTCTTCCTTGTAATCTCAAGAGTCACGTTTTAATATGTAACTGCTTTTTCGACCAATGTTATACTTAATACTAATTCAATTAACATTATTACAGTAATTTTAGGTGCCGCAATATTTTCAATTAAGGAATTTGTTAATTGCATTGAGCTGTTATACAAAGAAAGAAACAGAAAAGATGGTGAAACTTCGATTTAGTATCATTCTATTGATTGTAGGTATGCAGATAACTGCCTTAATAGTTGTCGAATAAATATAATAAATCGGACATCTACACACCTTTTTAATAGTTACTTTGATATCAAGAGCGTAAAGGAGGCGTTTATTGCCTGCGGTATAAATTAGAGGTAATGACGAGAAGATTTGAGGGCTCTGTAGCATCTTAGCAGTATTTAGTATCTTAAAAAAAAACATAAATTTAAGAAACAAAACGTGTAAATAAACGAGTTAATAAGGAGATAAGGACTAAAATATGAGTTGTAATAGAAACATACGTTAAAAACAAAAGTGTTTGAAAATTGAAGAGTTACAGAGAAAACATGATGCATTTAACGCATAAACAAATAAAAGAAGTAATGGCTCGGTACAAAAACTATACAAATAACGTTTTTGATATCACTGATTAGGATAAAATGGACAGATGGAAAGTGTAGATAAAATTGTAGATAGAAGATCACAAAGATTGCTGGTTACAAAATATGAGAGCTTTTACCTGTAATCTAAGAATGTCTTAAGCACTAATGGTTCAAAAAGCTATCCAAAAGTACAAAACGATATATTAAAGAGAAAAAGAGAGAAACACAAATAGCATAAATAAAATCAGTAGAAAAATACATAAAGAACTAAACAAAATTCCTACTACTAAATACTACTTACTAGTTAACAAGTCTTTCAAAAGTGTATGTGCACTATTGTCTATCCAAGTCATTATCACGAATATTGTGAATGTAAAGATGTATAGTCCTTTTCCATCATATTGATAGCACATTATGTATGCAAATCCTCAACAGGTCAAAAAACCATAGGCGTCACCCTATACTTGTTTTGAAATAAATAAAAAAAATAATATTTTAAGATGCCGTCAACAATTCATTATCTTTTAAAAAATCTTCTGTAAAATAAGTGTCCACTAATCTCACTATACCTTTTTTGTGCGTAAAAAACGTCGGCATATATGCCACACGATTATTGTTAATTATACACGGGTGATTAACGAGAGAATTCAATGTTTCACGAAATAAATTAATGTAAACAGTAATTTAAAGGTGCTTATTGTTTTCTATACAAGTTATCGCCTGACACAAAAAGAATACCTTCTTTGAACGATTACCTGGAATTACTGATAAGGCTTCACTAATGATAGTTTAAGTAGTTTTTATGCCACATTACAGCTTATGCCAATAATATAAATTAGAAATTGTTTGCATCTTCCATTTAGTTTGTAGATGTACATTGTTCATGTCTTCACCTACCTACGTTTTTGGTGTCGATATTTTGTTATTTGCATTTAAAAATGACGTCGACAACAGGTTTTATTCCGGTTAAGTGTAGTTTTCAGTCTGAGAGAAAAATATAATATTAAATGTACACGATGCACTTGTACATCAACGCCCTTTAAGTAATGTTCGTGAAATCGTTAACATGTGTTCAAATATGACAGGGGTTGGAGAAGCAACAATTTATAGATTCCTAAAAGAAAGAAAAGGAGGAACTGTTTCATCTCCCAAGAAGAGTGGAGGGAGAAAACCCTTGGAAATTGAAGAAATACATAAAACATGATAAGACGCAGCGTCCACTCATTTTTTTTTAACAAAGAATTTCCAACATTGGACAAAATCCAAACATTAATTAGAGAAAACGAAGAGTTACCAATCATAAGCAACAAGAAATCATGGGGACTACTGAGAGAGATGGGATTTCGTTGGCGAAAGAATAGAAGAAAATCCATTTTAATTGAAAAAGATTACATTGTATGTTGGAGACAAGATTATCTAGAAACTATTAAAAAGTACCGACAAGAAGGGAAAACAATTTTTTATTTGGACGAGACTTGGCTAAATGAAGGTCATACTGTACCATATCTATGGGTTGATACAAATGTGAAAAGTTCCCGTCAGGCATTCATCGAAGGTGTATCTACTGGAATAAACAATATTCCCGTTGGAAAAGGACGCAGACTCATAATAACCCATATTGGAAACGAATACGGTTTTGTCAAAGGTGGATTATTAAGTTTTGCCTCAAAATCAACCAAAGATTACCACGAGGAAATGACTGCTGACGTTTTTGAAGAATTTTGGAAGACAAATGTTTGACAATGGTTGACATTTGTTTTTAGAGTGGGTGCATTTTTATCAAAAGTGGAGTTAAATATTAAATTAAAAATATTGATAAATAGTTTTACATGTTCGAATGAATTTATTGAAATAGAAAGAATACATTGATGAACTATTTAATGATGAAACGCCTGATCTTGAAATTAAAGAAGTAGTGTCAGGACCTGACATAATTTTTGGCCGAAATTAAAAGAGCAATAATAGCAAAAACCAGAAAAACGACGAGACTAGATAAAATACCGATTGAAATATTAAAGCTCTTCAAAAGAACAGGAAAAGATCTCTACTTCATATTTTAAATAAAATTTATGAAACTGGTTATATACTAGCGGATTAGCTGCTGTTGACTTTTGTGACGATAGCTAAAAAAGCTGATGCGAAAAGATGTAGTAACTAGGGAACCATCAGCTGGATGAGTCATGCTTTAAAAACATTTCTTTATATTTTGCACTCAAGGATGTACCAAAAAATAGAAGAACAACTTAATGACAAACAGTTTGGTTTCCGCAATAATCTTGGAACCAGAGAAGCACTGGTTCTCTGGTTCCATGTTAATGCTGAACAAACGGCAGGAAGAGATTGATTAGCACTATTTATGACGCGAAATCCACAGATCAGGTTACGCCAACCTGAAGCTACAAGTCTGAATAGACTTACCGCATTTTACCTTAGAAGAAGAAGACTTTAAAGAAGAAGTAAAATTATTTTTTAATAATGTTGAAACTGTGATGAATAAATATAAACTTACTCAATACCGTATTTATAATACTGAAATTTACTTCTTGGGAAAGAGGAATAACTCCAAAGAAATGGCAACATCCGTTTAAAAAAATAACTCACTATAAATTACCTGAACTATTTAACTTGGCTTACGGGGTCTCTCCGCAATTAAACGGAATCTCTCCGCAAGATCAACCAGGAAAGATAATAAGGAATCAAATTGATTACATAATGGCGAACAAGAGATTCCGTAATGGATGCCTATCAGTTAAAAGTTTCCCCTATACTGACGTATCGTCAGATCATATTCCTGTTATTGGTAAATTTAGGTTTAGATGTAAAAAGATTACAAAAAAAATAGTAACAAAAAATGTGATATGAGAAGACTAAAAGATAAGGGAACAAAGGAGACAGTGGCACGGATTCTTTCAGAAAAGCTAAGTAACATGGAGCAAACATATGATCCAGAAGAATTACATTAGAATATATGTGAAATCTTTAACAATATCAGGGAAGGACATCTAATAGAAAATAAAGAGAAAAGGAAAAGTTGAATGAATGACAATATACTGCAACTCATGAAAGAAAGAAGAAAATCAAAGAATAACATAAGAATGTACAAACATATTCAGAGATAAATAAGAACCGAAATCTTTTTAGAGCTGCAGTTTGCAAAATACAGATTGCCATGATAGTAGCCAACATCCGAAATGGATAGGCACTGTAAGAATAAGAAGAAGATTTAAACGTGGCGACAATGGAAAAAACCATATCTGGTTTTGAAGATGCAGCCATTTTTCTGTTTGATTCAGATAAATTCCAGATAAATTAGATGAAGAATTTGCTCTAGTTGTATCAGAGAACGTGTTCAACCAAATATAATCGATAAAGAAAGTGAAGACGTCAGTGGGTTTCCAGAGGGTCCTGGTTGATAACTCCCTGAAGATAGGAAGCGGTGGAGACCAGAATGGAATTTGGAATCAGTTTTGGTAATGTATTGCATAATAGTTAGCGAAAAGACGAGTTGATATCTTATTTTATTTATTTATGGGCTGCCTAATGCATACGTCATTCTCTTAAACATGACCTTTACCTCCATCTGTAATTTTACATCCTTCATATCCAAAATTCAAAAAACAATATTTTTTAAATCCCAACACTTGGATTGCTGTTATTATTTTAACATCACTAAAGCTTTTGAATCGTTTGGCTGCAGTAATATTATGTATAACTAACACTGTTCCATGGTGTATTGACATTCTGTTTTCGACACCGTTCATAGGTATCTTGTCAATCAGTTACCAGCTGAAGTCCGTTTGAAGAGGTTTACCCTCCAGACGCTGGTACTCACGCGAGGCATGGTTATATGTTGCCTGAAGTTAAATCTAATAAAATATTAAACATCAGTCATTTTTAACAACAACATGTACATTTTTTGGTAACTTTAATTTTTGTAAAGGGTTGTACCCTAATATTTTGGTGGCTCAGGCATGTTAACCTGTAAGTTTAACAATTTTGCTTTTTTAACCTTAGTCAACATTTCAATCACGTTTGCTTTTATTAAATGGTTTATACTTATTTTAGGCTTTTAACCTGATGATGGAATTGTTATCCCGAAAACGTTTGTGTTTTTTTATGTAGCCCTTCTAAGGGCTTTTTAAATATACCTACATACAAAGATTTAAACCTCTTTTTATTTTATTTACTTCTAAAATTATTCAAAGTCTTCGATATATAAAAATAACACTATAACTCTATGTACATATCGTAAGTTAATAAGTTACTATGATTAAAGTATATAATTTTTAGTGCTTGGATAAATTAATTAACTAATACTTTATTGATGGCTTTATTAGATAAATTATATCTTAGTATGTGATTTAAAACTTATTCCCATGAAAGGAAAATTTGTGATATAATCGTCGAACTGTGGAAGGATTAAGTGGTAAAGTTCTTCAACTCAATTGAAGAGATGCTATTACTCAATGTCGGAAGTCGTAAATATAAAAGTAAAAACTGACCGACCTTTTTTTCTTAATAAACGTAGGTAGGCAGGAAAGTCTTGCGGATATTAATGAGATTCCTCTGTGTTTGATATACATTAGTGGAATGTATAACACTTACGTATATATTAGTCAAGTGGCATATTTACCCATAACTTTCTCGAAATATTTCGGCTTTACAGGATTTTGATTAAGGTATATCTTAAAATCAAACGGATATCATTTTATAGATTAATTAGTAAGAAACACATCAATTTTATTATTACACAATACGTAAATTCCTTTGTAGAATCAATTATGGGAATCAATCTGTACAATTTATTTGTCCTGATTTGTATTTGTTACTTGGTGTGTAACAATTACCAATTAACCCCTGACCATGAATGAAACAACCCTATACTAATAACCTAATAACTGAAATAATAATATCTGTTTGACGGTTTAGTACCAGATGGTTATTAGCGATAATTATGATGGATATCGTATACCTGAGATTTTAATATTAACAATATTCTGAAATTAGTTTATTGGAAGTAATTGTAGAGTTTATTAAAATAAAAGGGAAATCACCGGTCTTAGGGTAAGCTCACGTAGAACGTGTGTTGCTAGCGCTGGCGAGCAAACGCTGACAAGCGCCAACAAGCGCATGTGTATATTAGCATACTTTAATATGGAACGGTACACAAAGAACGCTTATCTGAACTTGTCGGCGTTTGCAATCGGCGCTGACCAGCAAACAAGAATATTCAATACATTATTTTCCAGCTTCTAGTACGCTAGTGTTAAGACGTGTTTTTGTGGAATTACACAATATTTGAGGTTATAAAAGCATTTATCAACGTGATTGGCAACAATCAATTGATCGGATAGGATAGAATTGCTAGGATAAATGAGTCAAACAACATTCCAACAGGAATTATGTGGAAAAGTGCAAAAAGGACGTGAGTGTTTGAGTGAAAATTGAAGGAAAATAAATGATTTTATTATTTTATTATATTACAGTACATATTTAATTTTTGCTGTTACATAAGGCCTATCAGTCCTAATACATGTCTTAGATACAATACCATATAGAGCAAAAATAAAATAACTTATATAGGTTCTACAATATTACAAAAATATGTTTACAGTTTAAAAACAAAAGGATTTCCAACACTTCTTGCCTCATTTATTGGTCTTCCGAGTAGTTTTTTTGTTTGACACCGGAATTACTGCTGTATCAGTTAAATAATGTGTTATGCCGTCCATATCAATAAAAATATTGTGCAAAATACATATACACGTAATAATACCTTTCACTATTCCAATATGTTTCAATGCTCTTCGAACGCAAACGCCATTGTGCATATAAAATTCCAAATGCGCCTTTTATTGACTTTAATATTCGAGAAACCGTTAATTATAATTTTTCTCATCAATACCCAAAGCATCTCTTGCATATGGTTTAAGGAGGCAAAGGAGCAGTGGATATGCCTTGTTTACAACAAAGACATATGTAGCTTTTACATTCATTTCAGGTAAGAATGATAGTTCCAGAATGTCAAGTTCCTGCTTATCTAATAATAGAACATAATAAATCAGACAACAACACAATCTGGAGAAACAAATACCTCACAACGGAAACGAAAACCAGGATATATAAATCAACAATAAGACCGATAATGACGTGCACAGCGGAAACAAGAGCAGATACGGCGAAAACACAAAGACTACTGGAAACAACAGAAATGAAAGTCTTACGAAAAATAACAAACCAAACTCTAAGAGACAGAGTAAGAAGTGAGGAAATACGAGCGAGATGTGGTATAGAGGAAATAAACGCGTGGACCAAAAGAAGAAAAGTGGAATGGAATCAACACATCAAAAGAATGACAGAAAATAGAATAGTACGAATAGCAGGAGACAAATCGTCAAATGGAAGAAGATCATTGGAACGACCGAGGAAAAGATGGTCAGACAACGTCAATTGAGGCTAAAAACCGAAGTAAAACAAGCATTTTGCCTATTTATAAAGTAGAAAGAAGAAGAAGAATAAATCAGATGCTTGGAAGATCCCACCATCACTTTGTTTACCATATCCGCCAACACCAACTGTTTTAATTAAACCGATAGTTCGCATCAGCAACGCCTTGTAAAATGACAGAGAAGAAATGTTTGTAGTTAAAAAATATAGATCCTGAACTTACTTGGACACTACTTTAAATTGCAGTTCTTTCTGAAAGACATCATAAAATCATGTGACACCTGTGACACATCTTGATGCTACTGAGGATGAAAATGAGGATGCCGTCATACAACATGAGCAATCACTAGACACTGCCGATTACCAAGGTTTATTAGATTATGCTGAAGTAGAAAATGCCTCTGTCCGATCTAATGATTCCGCAGCATCGATTCCTCAAAATACTTCGTTCAATACTCCTTCTACAGCAAAAACGTCACAGATTTGCAAGTCCCAGCCAATGTTCAAACATATAGTTAAACGTCAAAGGACAGATAGATGATTATACAGCATATATGCTGGAAATAGACAAAAAAACTAGAAATGCTGGCTCTAAAGACCGATAGCAGAAGCAGAGAGAAGCCTGAAGACAAAAGCAGTCCATTTTTTCAAAAGCGTTCCTCAACACGTAAAAAAAATTATACCAGGAAGAATTTTAGAATTTCGCGGAAGGATCTCCTGCCACACCACAGTTCTATGATTCATCACCGTTAACAACTCAGAGTGTGCCATCAGAAAAAGACTCACAATATTGTACTAGTATGTATAAATTTATAGAGGACCATAAATTCATACATCTCATCCAATTTATGGATAGTTTTTATAGTTTAAACAGAAGCATTATTCAATTTGCAGGTCATGGATCAAAGATATAGGGATATAGAACCACCGGTATATATGTATTTTATTGACTTCGAGAAGGTCTTTAATTGAGACTTGAGAAGAAGATACCAGAGTGGTATGGTAAAGGAGAGATCTTGGACAATATATGTTCTACACTTTTTTATATACTTCTAATATTGTTTTACATCTATTTAATCTTTGTAAAAATATTGTTTCCATAAAATCTATTTTTTATTGTGGTATTGTTATAAGCTACTACACTATTAACTCGTACGAGTACGTTCTGTTTCATCGATGCGTAACCAAGTGATGATTTTTAAAGATGGAAGTGCGCGCTCCGAAGGAGATTGCTTTTTACTTTCAAAACCAGTAAAGTGTATTTAATAATCCAGCTTAACATATTCTTATTAGAGAAGGTGTAAAAGTTGATTTCATTACAATAACTCACATAATTCTTGAAAATCGATGTGTCTCCTGCTGTGCAACTCTTTGAGATTTAATATATTTAGTCCTCACACCCTAATATCATTAGGTTGTCAAGAAGACCCCAAGAAGGTGATAAAAACTTATATAAAACTAAAAGTTTTGTATATTATATTTCTTAAGTTATTACTGTGATTTATACTAATTATTCGCTATCTTGACGATCTCTATAATCGCATATAAACTTCCTTTAATTATCCAAACGGTACTGTAATTCCTTTTTAATTATGTATTTTAAGTTTTAAGATATAGACACATTTCATAGACACATATAATAAAAATTAACCCATTTGCCAAAGATTTGAAACAAGTTTCAAAATAATCCACCATTATTTTGTGACCACTATTTTCTCTACACCAATAAAGTCTCACCAGACTCTTGTACATCTTCCCTTTCAGTACTCCCCTCGTTCGCTTCCAGTTAAACCAACCAGCCTGTCATCTGTGGAGAATTTCTCGATCTAGTGTCCCATTTTCCAATATGTAGGAATCAAGGTATTTACATTCTCCTATTCGTCCTAGTTTTTTCATCCAAACCATCTTCTAGTTATTTCGCCTAACTCATTTTCATTTCAGAAGTTTATTTGGGACAAAATGAAAAGGTTTTCCATTTTTAATAATTCGTTTAGATATTCTTAAATCATTCTTATAGGTTGTTTTGCCTCTAAGGACTATGTTAGAATAATAATGTTTTTAGAACAATCAATCTGTTTGTTCAAAAGCAAATTCAAAATGTAATTGATAGAGTTTTATGACATTTGCAGCAAAGAATCAGACTTTTTTTGTTCGAAGATCTTTATAAAGTCATGTGCAGCAGTTTGTTAGTCAAGTTAGGAATTCCATCGCCAAATCGTGAACTGAGCGACGGTTTCAATCGAGAATTGGAACATAAAAGTGAATATGATTGAGATGAATTGAACCATTTAGTTCGAACGAATGTACCAACATTGAACCTACATAGAACTCAGCTAACATTTGAACAGTTCATTTATTAATTCTAAGGCTAAGTTCGCTGGCTCAGCTAGTATTTGTATAATCCTCATCCCTTATGTTATATCAAATAATACAGTGGTACCTCGACAGACGAGTTTAATTTGTCTCGTAACCTTGCATGTATGTCAAATTGCTCGTATCTCAAAGCAATTTTCCCCAATTGAAATTAATTGTGATATTATTAATCCATTACAGCTCCCGAAATACCACCTCAGTTGTTTTTGGTGAGTTGTTTTGAATAAGAAAAATGTATTTACAAGAAGAAACATGTATTTATAAATAACAAATATATATTCTATGAAAACATAATAAAAGAAAAAGTGTTGTGCTTACGGAAGCGCTTAATTTTCGTCGTCACTGATATTCGCTTTTTTTCACTGGTAAGTTTCGTTAAACAACTGCGATGCACAACCAGTTACAGTTTTTTCGAGGCGAATTTTATCCACAAACTCTATAACTTTCTTCCACATGCTCAAGATCTCCTTTATATCTCTTGTAGAGATAACTTCCTTCATCTTTGACTTCTCTTCAAATTTTTCGTTAAAGTACCATATGCTGCTGCGAATATGGATCGTATAACTCCTGGGTTGTCAGCTCCTAAGACTGTTCCTCCACGAGTTCGTTCACGTCTCTGTCATCCACCCCCAGATCCAAGGATTTTCCCAGAGGAACAATCTCCTCTGCCACTTATTCCAATTCTTCGAAGGCTCTTTCAGCTACCGCCTCAGGCCACAGCTTCTTTCATGCAGAGGTTAAGGTCCTGCTTGTAATACCCAGCCACGCCTGATCAATAATTCTTAGGCATATTACGATGTTAAAATGGTCCTTCCAGTACTCTCGAAGGTTAAGATTTCTGTTCTCCGTCACCTCAAAGCAGCCCCGAAAAAAGTGCTTGGTGTACAGCTTCTTAAAATTAGTAATCACTTGAACTCTTCGAGTAAATTATTTTCGAGATTTGGTGGGTGAATAGGGGCATTGTCAATGACGAGAAGAGCTTACTTGAGTAGGTTGTTTTCCTGTAGATATTTTTTAACAGAAAACCAAACACCAGGTTTATAAACTCCACAAAGAATTTTCTGGTAACTCCACAAATCTTATGAAACTTAAAGGCTCTGGAATTTTCCGAATGGTATACTAGGTATATGGTATACTGCAGCGGCTCCTATTGCCGCAAAGTGCTACAGTTAATCTATCCTTAATTGGTTTATGACCTGGCATCGTCTTCTCCTCTGCCGTTATATAAGTCCTATTCAGCATCCTTTTCCAGAAAAACCTTGTCTCGTCACAGTTGAAGACTTGCCGAGAGATGTATTCTTTGGCTTCTATCAGTTTGGAAAACGTTTTGATGTAAACCTCAGCTGCCTTCACATCCAAACTTGCTGCCTCATCATGCCCGAACGGCGACGGAGTGAATGCCGGTTGTCTTTTCTTGTCTTTTCATAAAGTTGTCAAACCAGCCATAACTGGATTTAAACAAGTCTTCCAATTCTTCGTTCGTAGAAGTGTGTAAGATCTACTTAAGCAATTCATCGTAAATCGCATATAATGCTTGTGTAAAGGTTTCTCATGAAGCTGCTTCTCTGTCACTTATACCATCAGTAGTTTCTCCACCTTTGATGGAGAGAGGTCCGGAGTTTCGAAATTATAATAACGCCTTTAGCTGGCGTTATACCCTTTATTAACTTCTTCTGTTTAAGCACAGTACATACCATTGATGTGCTATGCCCGTATATCCTCGCCAAGCCAATTATTCGCATGCTTTTGCTCATGCTTTTCTATGATTTCACATTTTAATTTAATAGACATCGTTGTCTTCTTAGGTCTCATGGTTATAAAAATAAAAGTGATGATGTTTTGTTAATGTACAAAAAGCAAAAAATGTGAACACTACTTATCAAAAATGCTTCGAAACCGAAGGAAACTAGCACACAGACCGAGGTCTAGGCTGATGTGGGAGAAACTGTTGGACGCTGCATACGATCCCAACATGCGGGGCAGATATTGGGGTCGTGTGTAGCGGTGTAGTGTGAGATTCCCCGTATCTTAAAACACTCGTCTATTAAGGCACTCGTATATCGAGGTACCACTGTTTTAGTCAGCAAACAGTCCATCCGCTAGAACTTTGCACAAGTATGACATTATTTACAAATTATTTTTTATATTACGTCTTAAACCGATGAACGTAGACCGCCTGTCTATACACAACAGCATATATCGGACAAGGACAACCATAGGACGATGGTCGGTGATTGATTCGCCTACTGGTAATTGTAAGTTTTGTTTTGACAGCGTCTGTAGTGAATTTATAAATTATTTTAGTGTCATTTAAATATTTAGTAATTTTTCGTACTATGAATGTATATTTTTTAACAAACAGTTGTTATAGTGACTAATCTTTACCTTCTTGTTCGATTTACTATGGTTTAGTTTCACTTTAATTTCTGATTACTACGGTTTCAATATTTATTTCCTGTATATGTTATTGGACAACCTGTAGGTTTAAAATAGTTGGAAAATCATGTTCATAACTGTAAGTATATTCAGTTTTGAAATGCAATAAATGGAATAAAGGAGAAGCATGAAAACGTCCATTGTAATATTAGCCATTTTCTAATTCTTCAGCTTAACCGGCTTAAGTTTGGCTTACAACTTTGGTTTATTTTCTGTAATGCGAATGATGACAATGTTCAAAGATCCAGCGGATCTACTATATAAAAATACACATATATATTGCATGATCTACATCGTAATAATTTCTTAGTATGCAGAACTTTTCTTTTTTTTTTTGACATATTGGTTATTCTTATACCAAAGAGAAATAAATAACAGAGAGAATGATAAGACAATAAGGAACGTATTAAAAAAAGAAAACGAAAAATCATATTAGTACACTAAAAATCAAACATTTAAATATTTCATAAGTTTCTACTAGTCAATATTCTAAACCCAAAACGCTCATTCTCATTATCTGCCGGATATGAATGTAATTTTAGTCTCGGAATCATTTTTGCTTCACTAGTAGCTGTACCACATTCTTGACTAATTGCATTAACTCACGCCTGAAAATTGATGGTTATCTGGTAGAACATTTATTTCGTTTATTGTATGTGTAGATGTGATGATTTCAATAAATGTGTTCGGCAAAGTTTGAACATATAAACATAATGATAGTCTATATAATATATAAAATGCTGCCTTGTTCATGACAATGCCTGCCAGCTTGTTTTCTTTATGACATTTCATGTATTATGTTTAAATTGTATTTTTTATTTGACATCTGGTACCTATATAAGTAGGTACAATGTGTTGCTGTAATTAATTATTTTTTATTGATAACAAAACGGGACAAACCCACTGTCAAAATTACAGAAGAATGCAGCATTAATAGTTATTTATACAGATTGAACGAATTTAAAACGGAACATACGAAATCAATGTATTTCGGCTCAACTCCGCTCTAGGTGGTTGGCCAACAAAAGGTTGTCAAATAATTATATTATAAAAATCCAATACTTCAGCGGGCTGCTGGATTCGGAACTCATTCAAGAACAAGTCAAAACTCCACCCAAAAAAACTAGACTAAACAAGCAGTTATTATGCTGTCAAACCACTTATCGCTTCCTTATAGTCCAAGAGATAGAGCCGAAATTTTGAACTGATCAGTAATATGACATTTCTCTATTGGAATATATTCATTGTAACTGGGTTAAGACTTTGCCTTACAGGCGGACGCCCCTCGTGGTACAGGGGGTGGCTATACAGGGATAAAGTTGTCATTTTTTTCGGAAAAATTAACGATCGATAATATGGCTGAAAATTTGCCCAGAATAAGATCTTGGTATAACTAGACGAAATCCCAAAGGGCGGACGCGAGAGTAGATACATAAGGTGTGGCGGACAGGGGTGAAATTGCAATTTTTTGGGGAAAAATTAACGATAAGTAATATGTCCGCCATTTTCGTGGCTCATTATTTAGCCCCTAAAAACTTTAAATCCAAAAGGACGGACAGCTGGGTTGGTACAGAGAGCCACAAGACGGGGTCAAATGTATCACTTGCCTGCGCATTTTAGGTCTCGGTAACAATTTTCAAACTGATTTTATTATGATATTTTTATACCGATTGATTTGAAAATTTGTATGCTTACTTCTGTTACTATTCTGAGAAGCGTCAAGTAAAGTTTTCCTCAAAATTTTCCAAAAAAATTTCCGTAAATGAAAATTTTCGTAATTTTTTGAGGTAAAATCTAATTTGTAGAATCCTTTCGATTTTCTGTAAGTTATACCTTTCAAACGATTTTTCCGATAAGAAAAAAAAATTTAGAAAAACTTTTCTAAAACATTTGATAAAACTCGTCTGAATCTTTTATAGAATATTTTGTAGTATTAAAATGATATTATGATAATGTTTTTTTTCCAAACTAGTCATATTTACTTTACAAATTACATTTTTTTCTTAAATATAAATATTTTACGAATTAATTTTTAATTAAATAAATGCTTGATATTTGATATTTTATTAAATTAAAGTAATTTTATAATGTTAATTATTAAATATTTTTGGTATAACAAATAGTAATTTTACTTATTTTTTATTACAATAAAAAGGATTTTAAATTTATATTGCATAAATAATGATTGTTCAGATATAAGAAAAATTTGATTTATTATTACATTAATAATCAAATACAAAATATATTATTTCTATTTATCAATAGATAAAATTCAATTTGTAGAATTCCTTTAACATTTTACAAATAATTATTAATAAAAATCAATTTAATAGTGGAATTATCAATTTTTTAAGATTTGAAATTTACTTTGTAGATATTTTCAATATTTTTTTTTAACTTTCAAATTGATTGAATTTTTTTTCATTAGTTAATTATAATTTTACAAATTCTGTTTGGACATTAATTTTGCATCATTATTATTTTAAAATATTAAAATAATAATGATGCGCGTTCATTTAGATCAGTAATTCTAGACGCATGCGCTAAATGTAATAAGTATCAAGATGCTTTTATTCAACTTGGTGAAACTAACTTCGATTGTAATGAAGTTTTTGAAACCTTAGAAACTTTCGTATGTCACGAACAGGACTGACGAGAACAATTCCAAAAAGAAAAGTAAACGATGTCAGATTTTCACTATTTAACCGGCAGTATAAGTTGCATGATGTGAACGAACCTTAAAAAAAAACTAAAAAATTTCGATGCTTCAAGCTTACCACCATGTCAAGATGAATTACACCAACATCTACTGCGAGCTCATTATATTTCAAATATTTGGACAAATGCTCATAAAAAAGTACCAACAGAATTGATTGTTGAAGAACATGGTTGGGAGTTTGAAGATGAAACATATAAATTCAAATGGTTTAGTGGACCTCAGATGCCAGAATCAGTTCATGAAGTAGTGATTGAAAATGAAGCAGATAATGAATGTGATATTATTGAAAGTGAAAGTGACGAAGATGATGAATTTAATTACATCAATGAGAGTGAGAAAAATGACGAAATTTTTAAAGTTTTTCTAAATTTTTTTTTCGTATCGGAAAAATCGTTTGAAAATTTTTGGAAAAAAATCATGGTATAACTGACAGAAAATCGAAAGAATTCTACAAATTAGATTTTACCTCAAAAAATTACGAAAATTTTCATTCTACTTGGCTCTCTTCAGTATAGTAACAGAAGTAAGCATACAAATTTTCAAATCAATCGGTATAAAAATATCATAATAAAATCAGTTTGAAAATTGTTGCCGAGACCTAAAATGCGCAGGCAAGTGGTACATTTGACCCCGTTTTATGGCTCTCTGTACCAACCCAGCTGTCCGCCCTTTTGGATTTATAGTTTTTAGGGGCTAAATATTGAGCCATGAAAATGGCGGACATATTACTTATTGTTAATTTTTCCCCAAAAAATTACAACTTCACCCCTGTCCGCCACCCCTTATGTATCCACTCTCGTGTCAGCCCTTTGGGATTTCGTCTAGTTATACCAAGATCTTACTCTGGGCAAATGTTTAGCCATATTATCGATCGTTAATTTTTCCGAAAAAAATTACAACTTCATCCCTGTATAGCCACCCCCTGTACCACGAGGGGCGTCCGCCTGTAAGGCAAAGTCTTAACCCAGTTACAATGAATATATTCCAATAGAGAAATGTCATATTACTGATCAGTTCAAAATTTCGGCTCTATCTCTCCGACTATTAGGCAAGCTCCTCTTTCCTTTAAAGGAGACTGATAGTTGAACGATATTTTATACAATGTCTATCACCGGGTATGGATTTATTTTTGTCCAAGTTTTATATTGGTCCACTATTTCAAATGCAGTTCAAACAGATATATATTAAATTGTATGTTCCGTTTTAAATTGGTTCAATCTGTATAATATGTACTAAGGGAATTAAGTACAGTCCATCTAATTTACTTACCGTTGCACGTCATTATCATTGACAGAGATCGAAGTTGACATAGTTGACAAAGTATAAAAAAATCCTGAATCCATTTTAAATCAAATAGGTCACATAATTTTAATGTACACAAAAAGGTAAAAGAAATAACGGGTACTTTTAAAAAGAGAACACAAATGAAACTCATAGACACCAATGGAAAATTAATCATTGACACCCAAGAGATGAAGGACAAATGGAGAGTATATTTGGAGACACTTTTTCAAGATCAAAGAACGGATTATAGGCATCCATTTTCAGAGAGGATGACGGGCCCGGACATACTTAAATCCGAGGTAGAAGAAGCAATAAAACGGATGAAAAGCAGAAAAGCTGTAGGGCCTGATAATATCGAAGCTGAATTTTTAAAACTCTTGGAGGATGAAGGAATAAATTGGATCACGGCTGTCTTCAATAAAATATACAATACAGGAATCATCCCTGATAAATGGCTAGAATCAGAATTCATAGCGATACCTAAAAAACAGGGGGCTAAAAAGTGCGAAGAATATCGAACAATCAGCCTAATGAGCCACATGTTGAAACTGTTTCTTAGAGTCATCCATGGAAGAATTTATAAGAAGTGCGAGGAACAAATATCAGACAGATAGTTCGGCTTCATTAACGCAGTGGGTACCAGAGAGGCACTTTTCGGAGTACAGGTACTGATTCAAAGATGCAGGGACGTTAACTGCGACGTATACGCGTGCTTGATCGACTATGAAAAGGCATTTGACAGAGTTCAACATCAAAAGATGATAAACATTTTAAAAGAAGCAGACCTGGATGACAAAGACCTCAGAATAATTTCAGAACTATACTGGAATCAGACCGCATACATGAAAATTAACGGAGAAGAAACAGATCACATAAAAATACTACGCGGAGTTAGACAGGGATGTATTCTATCGCCGTTGATATTTAATATGTACTCAGAAAAAATTTTTAACGAGGCTCTTTACGGAATAGACGAAGGCATCCTTCTAAATGGTGAAAGAGTAAACAATGTTAGATATGCCGACGACACCATGGTGATAGCAGATAGTTTAGAGGGACTTCAGAGGCTAATGGACAGAATAAACGAGTACAGTCAACAGTACGGACTAAACATTAATACCCACAAAACCAAACAAATGATTGTCAGCAAGGAGAATATAAATGGGGCTCATCTATACATTAATGGGACGCAGATAGAGCGAGTAAAACAGTATTGCTACCTGGGAACTATTATAAACGAACAGTGGAGCAATGTACAGGAAATAAAGTGCCGCATAGGAAAGGCAAGAACGGTCTTTAACAAAATGAGCGCCATCTTCAAAAGTCACAACATATCCCTGGATACAAAAATGAGACATTTGAGATGCTATGTTTTCTCTGTGTTGTTGTACGGGGCGGAGGCATGGACGCTTACAGACACCACTATTAAAAAACTTGAAGCATTTGAGATGTGGCTTTATAGAAGAATGCTGAGAATATCATGGACAGCAAGGATCACGAACAAGGAAGTTCTAGAAAAAATGAAGAAGGAACCAGAGATTGTGTTTACGATCAAACGCATAAAATTGCAATATCTGGGACACGTTATGAGAAATCAGCACCGTTACTCCCTGCTGCAGTCTATATTGCAAGGTAAAGTCAAAGGTAAGCGAGGACCCGGTAGAAGGAGAATATCATGGCTGCGGAATTTAAGAACATGGTTTAAGAAAACCTCAACGGAGCTGTTTCGAGCCGCAGCGAGCAAGGTCATGATTGCCAATATGATTTCCAACATCCGAAACGGATAGGAACCAGAAGAAGAAGAAGGTCACATAATTATTGCAAAAGTGGATTATACAACAAAACAAATTAATATTTAATGTAAATAAATATAAACAAAACAAGAGTTTAAAAATAATCTTGTTCAAAACAATTTGAGCCGCTTGTATACGTCGTATAAAGATGTAAAATGAAATACTTAAACAAAAACAACACTTTTTTCATTACTTATTAACATTAGTTAACACCGCAATTGTCAAAAAAGTGTTACCAATATATCACCTTCGTTCGATTACAGTTACAGTGTGTTTCGAACAAATGTTCTTCATAAAAATGCTTTATAATGCATTTATACAAATTAAATGAAACATATTATTGTGTATTTCTTTAAGTTAACATTAATAGAAATCTTTAAATATTATTTCTACGCGTATATAATAAAATATGGATATTGGCTGTAATGCCAGTGTACTCGGCAAAGTGATTGAGCGAAGATGCAGGTGTGTTTGTCCTTACACCTTGTCCTGATGCCTTTGTTTCGCGCACCAGTCATAGGTCGCTGGTTTTTTCCTTTGGGGAACAAGTTTTGTCCTTAGGGAAATAGGTTCAATTTGTATAGGACTATGTCCTACTTATTTGAAGGACCACCCAGAAAACTGGGACAAATGAAAGTTTTAAAAGAACGTGTTAACAAGTCTATTTAAACAATTACAACAACGTATTTTGGACGTCGATAACTTGCTTACGATAGCTGATTTATGAAATTTAGTTTGAATTTATGTGCAAAAGACTAGATAACTTGTCGGTGATACAAAATTGACACGAACTGAGTAAACTTATTAATATACCGACTGTGTTAAACCTTCTGAGGTAAGGCTAGCGCGGACAGGAGCCTAGCGCTCATCCAATACTGGATTCGAACTGATGTCCACTTACCCCCTTGAATCACTCGGCTCGTAAATGGTTCCTTAAAATTCAGAAATCACCCCCCTGACCCTCGACGTATATAAAGGATATGTTTACAGGGTATTTTTTAACTTTCGTTAATGTTGGGAATTTTCGAATGACTCAAACCGATAATTTGGAAATCATTAATTCTTTCATTGTTATGATTCTTTGACAATTTTAGAAGCTTATGTCTAGTGGTAATGCTAGAGATAGGTCATTCACATAACGATTAATAAGAGATTTGAAAATCCAACAACGTTAAATGATCAGAGATTAGGTTATCTAAAACAAAATTCACAAGGATAGGTAAATTAGAGGAACTCATAGGTGGTCTAAGTGTTTGTAAATCATATTTGCCAATAAAAATAAAAAGAATAGTATCAAAAACCAATTTTAATAATTCTGCAAACAGAAGTTACTAAATGAAGTGATTACAGAGGTGTATTGGTGAAACAACGTCAAAACTTACCAAAATGTACTAAACTGTACCAAACTGGAAATAATCCAAAATGTTATAATTATTATTATAATCACAAGATTAAAATAAGATTTCTTTTAAAAACTTGGCAATGTTGATGTAATGAGAGTTCATAGTGGAAACAATAGGTCTAATGCTCAACTGCCGTTTATATATTTTAGGAAGACACTAAATTTAAGTGTATAACAATCATAATTATTTATTAATTTATTTAAGGGATTGTCTATATTTGTATTCTCTAAATTATTAGTAAATTTAGAACTTGGGTTGGAGGTAAGCGGCTGATAATATCTACTATCATCTAGTAATGATTGTCTTATACTAAGATATTGATCTCTATCCATTAAGACAGTAGCGTTAATATATATATATATATATATATATATATATATATATATATATATTGTTATGATGTATTGTTTGTGAATGATGAGCAATGAGTGTTTTTAATAATATATATAGGGTTTTTATCGCGGTTCTCAAAGAATTAGTTTGTAAGCACTTTTTGAAATTATCTTTATTATATCTATTATGAAACACACACATATATATATATATATATATATATATATATATATATATATATATATATATATATATATATATATCTAACATAACCAATGTAAAATTTAAAATAAACTATCTTTAAAATTGAAATTCTTATGACACTAACTATATTACATTAACTAAATTAATTAATTAAATTAACTAACTAAATTATATTAACAAAATTTTGTACCTTTCTTTCACTGAATGCCTAAATAAAAATGTTCTCCAAAATAAAGATTTTAATCACCACTCAATGTCTTCTTTCTCAGCCTCGGTTATCCTTGTTTTTGTGAAATTACTTTTTCCAATTATCAGCTTCCACCAATTTAAAATATTTTTCTTTTTAACAGCATTTATATTTATTCTTCTTTTCAATATACCAATATCCAATCACCAAATATATTATATAATTTTAATTTTCAATTAATACTTCCTTCCATTATCCAATCACCATTTATACATAACATAATTTTTAATCTTCAATAATATTTTCTTTATTCTGTTTCTTAATCTTCATTGAACTCACTATATTGAACATTTCACCAACTGATTGACTGTATTCTATCTTGAACTATCTTGAAAATAGGACCGACTGACTTTATACTGACTTCATAACTGTAACTAACTTTCTTACTAACTGACTGGCCATTTTGAATCCAAATCACCGAGTATTTATACCCTTTCAATGTTCCAGAACCATCTGGCAAGAAATCATATTCGATTTGCTCTATTTCCTACATATCTGAATTTTCTGGAATAGTCCATTTCGCAAACAGGCTATCCTCCGTGATCTGGAGAATTCTTTACTTTTCTATCGAGAATTTTATCGACATTTAGGCCTTTCAGATCAGAATATAAACTTAAATCAGTAACTATATGTAAACTAAACATTTTAAACTAACACATAACCCTATTTCACATTTGCAATTATTATTTATCCTATCATTGTTATCATTATTACTTGCCATATTACCTCTTTGTATTCTTTGAATAAAATTAATAAAACTCTCTATTGTTTGAATATTTTGTACAGTTACTGTTTGCACAACATCAGCATCAAAATGTTTCATCCTCTCTAAGTGGTGGTTCTAAATATTTTGCAACTGTTATCAGTTTTAATGCATAATCTACCATATTTGATCTTAAATTGTGATTATACTTTCCAAAATATAGAATTTCTCTAAATTTGGCTTGCTCTAATTCACCCCAATAATCATTTAAAAATTTATTTTCAAATGTTTGAAAATTATCTAAATAATTTTCAATACTAGCAAACCAAGTTGATGCATTGTCATTTAATGTCATTCTAATATAATCTTTAATATCATTAATATTATTCACTAATCTTAATTTATGTTTTAAACTATTTATGTATACTCTAGGATGCAGATTTTTTATATTACCAGAGAATTTAATCCCAGTCTAATTTGTTAAATTTAAGTAAGGTCTCCCTATGTCTCTCATTTGTGAAATATCATCTATTCTCTGTTCCACATTTCTTATTTGATTACTATTTATTTGGATATTTTGTTGTATATCGTCTAATTTTTCTTCTGTGTTTCTCCTGTCTTCGTTAATTTTTACTTCTAAGTTACATTTCTGCAACTCTATTTTCTGTTCTATATCTATCTTATTATTTTGGATAATCCTATTTACTTCTGTCCTCTCATTTTCTATCCTTTTTTTGTAGTCATGCCGTATATTTTTTTATTTCATTTGCTACTTTTTTCTCTGCAGCTTCAAGTTTTTTATCCATTTGTTTTTCTATTTGTTTTACAATTTTATTATTATTATCTTCTATTTTCTTTTCCAATTTTCTATAATTCTTAGCCAATTTCTGTTCCATTTTTTTCATGTCTTCTTTGACTTCTTTTGAATTCTCTTCCATTTTTTTCAATATATATATATATATATATATATATATATATATATATATATATATATATATATATATATATATATATATATATATATTTAAGTTACAATATTCAGAACATTTGCAAAGATTACCAACATTAGCTATCAAAACGCTTTATTATTTTAAATGAGAATATAATAATACCCTTCTGTTAACACCGCTAGAGCAGCAGCTATTTCGGGAAAGGCTGTTATTGTTGACTATTCGATACATCGTTATCTTTCTTCAGTCTTACTGATCAAGAATATTTACTTTTTCTTAAAACATTAATCTTCTACTTGTAGATGGTCTAATACACTACCTACGACCGAAAGCCTTTCTCCCAATTAAATTGATGATAGTGTTCAAAAAGTGTCTTATTTTTTACACTGTTCAGTTTTAATAAATCATGATGATCGCTGTTGATTTGTGGTTTTAAATTTAACAAAAAATTTGATATAGTTTTTTGAAGAACGTGTTTTAACACATGGTTGTATTTTGGTCTAAAATTAATAGGAATACCATTATGTTATAATTAATGACAATATTTTAGTTCTGATTAATAAAAACCGTCAGGAATAGATTGATTCAACAATATTAATTTTACAGGGAATGCTATATTTATAATAAATTGACTATTTAACGTAACTATATAAATTAAAACAATCTGAAATATAGAACACAAAATAATTAATTAGTAGATTTGATGAATATTCAATGAACATTTTTTCCAGTGTTTTAAAACGCTTTTGTTTTTCAAGGGTGGTTTGATATAATAGTTATTTTCCTAACACGTACACAAAATGATCTTTTCGCACATGACTGAGGCAGATATAATCGGTAACTTACTTGAAAACGATTTAAACATGGGAGACATCAGGACCATTGGCACCCTCTATTAACATCAGATGGCTGTGGTAAAGGAGAACAACAAGGGATGTGTTGTATCTCCTACTTTGTTCAATATAATATATTCCGAAAAAATAATCCAAAAAAGCACTAGAAGAACTAACTACAAGAATAAAACTGGTCGATCTAATCAATAAAATACTGTACGACACTATTCTAATGGCGGGATGTCTCGAGGATTTACAACAAATGCTTGACAGGATGAAAATCAGTTAAAAAATGGATTATTTTCACAGATCTTACTTTAAGTGACCAAATCCATAGAGCATTTTAAGATTCTCATTCGAAGGTTTAAAGAACCTTCACTCTGAGAACATAGTTTTTTTTTTTTTTGGCTTCGGCAGTTTGCCATACAGCCAGTTACATGATCTTTTAATCTCATTAGGTACAGTAAAAAGTTTTTGAGTTATTTGCAATCGAATAGACTAAAATAGATAAATTTACAACATTTAACAAAAAGAAGAGAAAAAATATAAATAATACATACACATATATATCCATAAACATATACAATTAACATGGGTCACTCGTTTCACGTCCAGGGGACCATCAGGACATTATAATATATAACATACACAGAACTAGGCCACGGTAAATAGGATTAAACATATAAATTAGAGAAAACAAAGGTAAAAAAAAATATTACATTTGGTCAAAAAATCGATTATGCAATCGTAAATTAATCTATTTTGAGTCGCTAGGGCAGATAAAACGTTAAACGGAGATTTACCGGTAATACGAACTATATTATTATATAATAAGGTGGATTCCAAATTATATTTGGCACAACCAAAAATTACATGATCTAGGTCACCTTCTACTCCACATTCCACACAGTTTTTACTCTCGATCACATGAATCCTTGCAAGATGAGCAGGAAAACAAGCATGTCCAAATTTAAGCCTAGATATGGTTGTTATATAACGCCTAGGGACATTATAAGTTCTGTGCCAATGTGCAACAGGGACAGTTGTGTGTAAAGAAGTGTATCTATTTGGGTTGGTAAAACAAAACTCAGACCATAGGTCACTCCATTTATATTTTAAAACTGCCTTGCGTGAAGCAACCAAATCAGAAATACTGGGTAGAAATTCTGTGGTATCCACTGAATAAATACTTAATTTGGCTAGTTGGTCCACATGTTCATTATGTTTAATTCCACTGTGTGCTTTGGCCCATATAAATATTACATTTTTTTTATTTTCCTTAAAGTGTTTAACTAATTTTTTAATTAGTTAAATGTAGGGATTGGAGTATGTGGTTGGAACAAAAGGTTGGTTAATGGCTGTGAGAACTGACATGGAATCTGAAACAATAATAACAGAGGAATCTCTGTTAGAAACAAAAAGTAGGGCTTGATATATGGCAATTGCTTCCGTACTAAATATGGAAATATTTGCTTTTAATTTGAACATTTTTTCTACCTTCTCCATGGGGATGTAAAAGGCACATCCTGTACCGTCTTCTGATTTGGAGGCATCCGTGTAGATAGTACTGTAGTAATCCCAATTGGATAAGATGCTTGTTATAATGTTGTTATTTGCTCTTCCAGTGTTAACATAATTTGGTTTAATAAATTTAACGCTATAAAAAAGAGCTTCAAAATCATTTTTATCTGTGTGTGATTTTAAATTAATAGCTTCATCAGCACAAACTGTGTTTTCTCTAAGAGCTTCACATAGGGTTGGAGAATTTTTCTTAATCCAATATTTATTCGTTAAATCATAATTGTTTAAATTTGTTAATTCGGTATAAAGGAAAGTGTTCTGGTGTTTAATTTTCAGTAAAAATTTTTCGGCCAAGAAATGTCTTCTAAGAGAAATTGGAGGCTCACATGCTTCAACATAAAGGGGCTCAATAGGAGTTGTCTTCATGGCACCAATACAGATACGCAAACACTGGTTTATAAATATGTTTAATTTGTTTAGTAAGTTCTTGCTGGCAGATCCATATAACCAACATCCATAATCTATGATAGAGCGAATGTAAGTTCTATAAAAAAGTAAGGAAGTCTGAACATCTGTTCCCCACCAAGTTTTAGTTGTCATTTTCAGAAAGTTTAGGCCTTTTTCACATCTATTTAACATATATTCTATGTGAAATTTCCATGTAAGCTTGTAATCCAGTATAATGCCCAAATATTTAATTACCTTTTTAAAAGGAATTTCTCGCTGTTTTACTATAAATGTTTCGATATTGGGAATATTATGTCTACTGACAATGGTCACTGCTGATTTTGTGGCCGACAGCTGAAGGTGATTTTCTTCCAACCATATTTCTACAACGTTGTAGGTATCCATTAAAAATCCAAAAGCTTCATCTCTCTTCTTTGTTTCACAGTAAATGCAGAAGTCATCTGCATATTGGATGATCTTAAAAGGATATTTTTCCAACTTTAATTTATGTAGGTCAGCTGTGTATAAATTGAAAAGAAAAGGACTTAAGACAGCTCCTTGTGGAATTCCTGTGAAAACATATCTTGGGCCTAATAAATGGTTGTTAAAATCCCTGACATAAACATGTCTTTCTGAATATAATCCGATAATAGCATACACTATTGCCTTAGGAATGTTAAAATCAATAATCATTTTTTTACTCAAAATATTTAAGTTTAAGGTGTCATATGCTTTCTCAATATCAATAAAAATTGTTGGAAGAAAGTTATTTCTAGAGAAATTATTTTGAATATTTGTTACTAAGGTTGTAAGTGCATCTAGCGTACCCACAAGAGAACATAGTTATTATGTTATGTTTGTTTCATGTTTTATAAGTTAGTACTACATATGTATGGATAGCAGCAAAAAGAAGAATATATACAAAGGTTATTCGACCGACGGTTCTTTATGCTAGCAAGACCTGGATCTTAAGTAAAACCATAGCACTAAAGCTAGATAGATGGGAGCGAAAGATATTCAGAAGAATATATGGATGTATAAAAGATGGGCATATCTGATAAAGAAAAACAATAATACAATCAATTCAAATATATGGACAACATGGACAACAAAAAGGATGGCTCGAACACGTAGCTAGAATGCAGGAAGGAAGAGTCCCCAAATAATTAATAAATACTAAAGCTGGCACAAAAAGAAAAAAGAGGACGACTACGAAGAAAATGAATGGAATTTCTTCTTGACGTCCCGCTGTTGCACCGCCTGATGTTGGTTTTCTTCCTCTCGGAATGTTTCTGTCATGGACTCCTTGGTTTCTTCTTCTATAGGTACATGATTTTGGCATCGTACCTACTTCCCTAATTGGTTGTCTTTGGCAACCACCCGGCTGAACCCTGATCAGATAGTCGATCAGTCTATGCGTTGTTCTGAAGATCCTCTGGGTCCGATTTTTCGCGAGGATGTCTCTGGTCTTAAGGAGTCTTCTTGTGGCTTTGTGGAAGAAGTATCTTGTCCTTTTCTCAGCCAGCTCCCTCAGTGGTGTATACTGGAGCCTTTCTTTGATGGTTGCGTTTGTTATACGCTCTTCCCATGTTGATCCATCGATGATCCTATAGCATGATGGTTCTGTTACTTCGAGATTCTTCCAGTTGTACTCCGCGATGGAACTCCAAACTGGGAGAGAGTACAGTATAACCGATCTAACGTAGGCCTGGTATAATTGAATCTTCTTGGCCTTTGATAGTGGACTGGACCTAAAAATACAGCGAAGTATTAGTGTTTTAGCAGCGTTTGTTTTTACCTTGGTTTTTTGGGTGTGTAACTTGAAGTTTAGTCTTCTGTCCAGGTGGACTTCTAGGTACTTGACTGATTCTCCTGATTGGATCCTGTTTGCTCCTACTGTAATTTCTAGCACTGGTAGACTAATCTCCTGGGTGAACATGATGAATTGTGTCTTCTCTGTATTCTATATCTATATCTATTCTATATCTATGAATAGCTCTGTCCATCTTGTATATTAGTACCTTCTTACAGACCGTGTCATATGCCTTCTCGATGTCTAGGATGGCCATTCCTGCTCTCTCTCTCTTCTGTTGAATCTTATCTTTGTGTCGCTGATGACTCTTGCTAGCTGAAGTTCGCAGTTTCTTCCTCTTCTGAATCCGAATTGGTCCTCCTGAATGACTCTTCTTCTTTCCGTGTGTTTCATCAGTCTTCTATAAATGATTTTTTCCAGAACATTTCCTAGTATTTCCAGTAGTGATATTGGCCTGTAGCTTTCTGGTCTTCTTCCATCTTTTCTTTGTTTTAGTATGGGGATAATCTTGGCGTGTTTCCAGTTACTTGGAAAGTGTCCTTTTTCCAAGCAATACTTAGAAGATATAGTACAGCTGTACTATAATCTTCTTTGGTATTGAGGGCGATGTTTTGTATTCCTTCTGATCCTGGAGCTCTGATTCCTTTCAATCTTCCAATGATTTTGGCGATTTCTGTTGGATTAGTGTAGTCTTATTCCTCTACTAAAAACTCGTTTCTTCTTTTGATCCTTTCGTATTCTGGGTTGACTTCCTCTATGGTTCTCGCATCCGAGATGTTTTGGTTTTGCCTGTGTGTTGCTGCCATTCTTCTAGCGGCTGCATTTTCCTTGTGTTTCGCAGTGTGTTTCCTCGTCGTCTATGATTTGGGGCATCTTTTGTTTTCCTCTTCGTTTGACTTTCAGCATTTTCCACACGTTTCTATGGTTTTCTTCAGCTTTCCTGATGTTGTTGTGCCATTTATTCTTAGTAAGACTTCTGAATCGTACTCTTATTTCTTTGGAAAGTTTGTCTCCGTAGTACTTGAATTCCTGTCTTCTTGTCCTCTGAAAAGCTTTTCTGGCCTGATTCTGTCTTTGATGATGTTCTGCAGTTTGTTTGGAATGCTTAGACCTATATCATTCGCCAATCCTTTGGGTATGTTGTCCTCCATAGCTTGTTGAATTTTTCTTGTTATTTCTTCTATTTTTCTTTCCACTTCTTCTGTTGATTGGAATTCTTTCTTCATTTCCATTTGGTTGAATTGTCTTCTGTAGTTTGGCCAATTTGCTTCTTTCCATCTTCATCTTTCCACTGGTTCAATTGTAGGAAGGTCCACTCTTGATGTCATTTCTCCTGTTACCAGTTTGTGACCCGAACTGCATTCGAAGTGCGCCCTTACATCTTCTATTATGACGCCTTTTGTGATGAATAGGTCCAACGTTGAATTATTTTGTCCTCGAATGGGGATGATTCTTGTAGGTTCGTCTGGTGCGAATAACATCTTATTTCTGTCCTGTCCAACTAATGTTTACGAAAGCACAGAGGTGTCAGCTGCTTTTGTGGCGAAGAACTAAGCAATTAAATAAATTATGTCCTCTGGCCTGTCGAAATTTGCAAATATTTTAGGCACTTGAGCCTCAAGTAATACCAAAAAATAATGAAACAACAGCAATGATAATTATTTGAATAATCTTTATTAAATTAAGAGAGCTATATCAAAAATTTACATTTATGGAATAATCATAATTAACAATAATTGTTAATAGGTATTTACATTTTGCAAATTGATTACAGAACATGTGTTCGATTTAGCAGGTAGTTTAGCAAAAAATCAGAATCTATAAGTGGTGTTGGGTCTGGTGTTGTAAAGAATAGATCTTAATATGTTAATTATTTTAAATATTGTGATATTGTGTTTATTTTACTAACCTATTTCATTTTTCTGATAAGCCTTTTATAGATGTATTGTTTTTATCTTCAAATCACTTCTTGTGAGCATTTCTGGAGCTTTTTCGGTATTTTGTTGTTTAATCTATTACAATTTCTTGTTTATAAATAACAATGAATAATCAATTTTTATTAAAATCTTTGTTAGCAGATTTTTTTCCTTCCGAAATGCAGTTTCATTGAAGCAAGTGTTTAAATAAAGCTCTATCATTATAGTGATTTGATGTTTCTCTTAGTGATATTGATATTGTGGTTTGAGTATTAATTCAAATATCTGTTGGTGTGGGTTGGTTTTTTGTAGACTTGAGTTACATATTCTATATTTTTCTTTGTGATGAACACATTCAGAAATGGTAGTAAAGTTATTGTTTTTCTTTTCCATGGTGAATTTGAATTATTCTATTGATTCTTCTTTACAGCTGACGTCCATCAAAAATTTGTTCCGTGCTTCTGGTCTATGAGGTCAAATGGAGAACACATCGTCTAGATATCTCCACCATACTTGGATTTTTGGACATATTTGTACACAATATTTTTCTCAAATTCTTCCACGAATATATATATTAATAATTGAAATAATAAAGACACTATTAAAAATAAAAAGAAGAAGGGAGTCTATTTTTGACATTTATACCAGGTCACTAACAATGATGTACTAGAATTAAAAATAGAAGGCAACATAGAAGAAAAGCAATATACATCTATGATTGAACCAATATGGTCACAATAACAATAAAATTCGAGTTATTAAAATCGACAAATACACACCACTTATTAGTATCAACCTTTATAAAATGGAAGCTGTATTTCAACAAAAAATAGAATCTTAAAGTATTTGTATAATTTTTTTGAATTTAAACTATTTTTTCACGAATATTAAAGACATAATTTGAATTGCTTGCTATTGCTATTAATTATTTTAATAAAAAAAGCTATCGTGACCATAACATCACCTAATCGAGATCAAGAACCTTTTCAAAACAAATGCTTGTTCATCACAAAAGTGTTTAAGTTGCCTGTAATCATCTCATATAATTGCTTTAATCACACTGAAATCAAAATCTAAAGAAAGGAGCAGTACATATTTGAAAGTAAGTACCTACATACACCCGAGGACAAAAGAAAAGTACTTAGGAATCTGTAGTGTCGGTTTTCTCGAGAGATTTATCAGATTGCATCAACGAGTAAAAATAATAGCAGTACTTTAATAGTAACTTGCTCCACATGGGCGTACTTAATAGACGAGTTTAAAATAAATGAAGATATCCATATTTAGATAAATAAAAAATGCATTAAAATGCTTAAGAATTTTTATGCCCTAGGGAAATATTACGTAATAATAGTTATTTATGACACAAGAGAAAAAAGTATTAGATGTCAGTTCGAGGAAAAAACGACGATTGAATACTGAAATATATTAATTAGTAGCCGTTATGCTATTGTCCTTACAGCCACCATTAGATCTGCGTTGCTACGGAAAGCTTAAAAGTAATCAAATATCTGTCAATTTAATTCCGTGATTTGATTTAAAAATTGCAAACTTAGCTGTTTAGTGGGTCAGAATCAGTTTTATATGATACCTAATTTGCTAATTTTGTTCAACATAAAAGTTCTAACTCATACAAAGGTCATTCATCTCGTAGATCGTCTGCTACATATTTAGTTGAATCTGAGGGGGACTTAATGACAATAAAAAACAATGGTGGTTTGAAGTCATCAACTGTCTCGTCGCTCAAGCGTATATTACCGAATCTTTAGCATACAGGGAAGAAATAGCTTCATCTAAGTATTAACATCATCGACATTTGTGTCCATGGCAGGAAAGAATTTAAATTTAAAGCAAGAAAATTCGACTGTTGTATTATACTCGATAGTTCTAGGAACGAGCCATTAATGCAATGTCCAGTAGTGAATTATCAAACGAGCCATATGAAACTCAATGTGAAATATTTAAACTGTTGAATTTTGCATTAAAAGTTATGAGAAACTATTTGTGGAGGACTGAATCTGTCTTGAAACCAAATGTTAAAATTGTTCTAGGAATTAAACACATTCCAAAATTTTGCAAATAGATTTACATTTACCAGAGTATTGTTGTAAAATTTAGGCCACACGTAGTGTAGAATCTGTATAACGGGTTGCATTTGGTCACAATGGAGTTAGATATTAACAATATTTGAATTTTCAATATTTTTATTTTATGATTTATTATTTAAAAAACAATAAAGTTCATAAAATCTACTCAGTTGAGAAGAAAGTAGAAATAATAAAGATGTTTTAATCAAGAAATAGTGTGCGCACTCTCAGTTCTTTATCAAATGTAGGGGAAGGTGGTACACAGTGAGACGCGGTACAAAGTAAAACAAACAATTTAAATTCAAAAGTTTTCTTCCATTTGCTTCCCCAATCTACTTAAGGAGGGCTATTACATCACAGATATCACTACTATTGTTATTTTTGCAATATGGCGTATAGTGTAAATGTGTTTAACTAAAACGTGTTTTTGATAGTATAAAGTTACATTTAAACCAATATTCAGAGGAATATTTTGCTGAAATTATAAGCAGTTATTGAGTGATCTCAGCTGAATATTAGCGCTTCAGGTGTTGTGAACAAGGTACGTTGTTGTTTATAACTTATAACTTGTACTTTTTCAGAATGGTAAATTTCAAAATAACGTCCAACAGTACACAGTGAGATAAGCATTACTGGTACATAGTGGGACTGTTTCACTGTGTATCCAAAATTGGCAAGACTGCTGAACAGATGTCCAATGCTGTTAATGCTGTTAATTAAGACAAGCCGCACAACAATTTGTCATGTCAAATTTCAAACCCTTCAGAGATATGTGCAGAAGAAAAGAAATAATCCTGAAAATGTATCAATCACTATGCAACCAAATTAGTCGATGCACAAAATTTTTACAGATGAACAGGAAGATATTCTGTGTAACTGCATTAAAACTTGCAGTAATATGGCGTACGGCTAAACCACCTTAGCTGTAAAACGCATAGCATTTGATGTAGCTAAAGTAAACAAATTGAATGTACCAAAATCATGGACAGAACGTAGAATGGCCGGTATCGACTGGCTTCGTGCATTTATGAAAAGACTTCTTTCAACCGACACAACGTTCAGCTGTTTTTTGATAATCTTCAAAACACCCTAAACAAATATCCTATTTTAATTGAGAGATTTAATATCTCGTCTGAATTTGACAGGTCTGTCGGAAGTAAACAACGTATGCTTTGTTAATACGTTAGCAGGTGGCGTTAAAAGCAAACACATAATAATTTATTGAAATATTTTACCATAGTATAAAGCTTCGCGCTAATCTACTGTACCGTCTATTGTATCATTTTTTACAGAGAAGTTTTTGATGATTTTTAAGAAATCTGTGACTACTTTGTAAGCTAGTTAAATGCTTGATGAAACAAGTTTTCGCTGTTTGTTGAAAATATGTAGTTTTTTTAACGTAACTTAATATATTTTTTAAAGACATAATTTAATTTATATTTTGATTTCATTTTTATCTTGATTTTGTATAAAAGAATAGGTTATTTTGTAGTGTAATAATTCTACTCTATTCTGTTATATAAAGATTGATTTTTAATAAACCCTATGTCTTTGTAAACTTGGACTCTGATTTATTTAATTATTTGGAAATATTTTTGCGTTTTAAATACGCCTCCACATATGTTAAAGTAAATTTTAATTAACTCTAACATCATAAATTAATACAGTATATTTAACTAATAGTCTTAGCACTTTTCTCACAAGTATAAATGTCTACACCGTAAATCAAAACACCGAACGGCGTTCCTATTATCATACTTTTCGGAGGATTACATATTTCACTCACGAATTTCATTAGAAAGGTTCTCTATAAACGAAAATTGACTTATTTGATCTCGTGACATGTCCAGCTAAAAACTCACGATACTTACACATGTACAGGCCATGTAGAACATGACATGAGAAAAAATTGTTACACGCAGTAGAGAAGTGTATTAATATAATAAAAGTGAAACGCGAAACCGCATTTTTTGACAAAACTATTATTTATTGACACCATTAAAACGTAACATTATAGACCGCAGAGGATAGCCGAAATAAACTTGGACATCCATTCATCAAAAGGAAACAGATCCGACTTGAGATCTTTTTATCCAATTAATTTTAATTTACTTGTTATATAAAAAACTTATGTCTGTCTCATATTAAACATTTACTTTGTTTATGTGTTTTTACCTAACCAGCTAGTTTAACTTTAACATAATGGCAAAATCAATATATTTTTTATTTATTATCCTAGTAGATCAACCTTTGATCTTTTTTTAATTTTCTTTCCCAATTTTAGGAATATAAAAGGAATTTTATATAGGAATATAAAAATCACAATTGCAAAACACCTGCTTTATTAATTTTTATTTAGAAGAATGTCCCATCAACTATAGGTTAGTAGCGTCTACATAAGATATGTTATACATTGTGATGTATAGCTTGTCTTAAAATATATCGTCTTGGTTTTCCTCTTGTTAAAGGATTAATGTTATTATTGGTATTGTCATCAATGGAATAACCAAAATTATCGGTTCTTAGTGACAAAACATCAGAGGCGGACTCCAGGTAAAAATAATAATACAGCGATTTTATTTCAAGACACCTATTTTATTGTAAAAAATATGTTTTATTACTTTTACTTAAATTGATCGCTCTAGAATCGTTTAATAATAATAATAACAAACATTAATAATAAATATTATTCCTATGTCTAATTCTGTTTCACTGTCAGAGGATTAATTACAATGTATATTATAACTTTGCATAGACAAGTAGGACAGTTTATCTTTTACAATATGCTATTCTAAAATTTTACAACTTTCTACCGACATGTTATCACTCAGGGTATGAAAGTGTCACTCAGGGTACTTTGACTTGATGCCACATATGCTCAATGGGATTAAATACACAATGACACTGGGGAAAACTGTATGTAGCACTGTGTGTTCCATTTGCTTTGCGAAGTTATCACGGACATATTGCTTTTTAATACTAAATCCATTAAACACTTCTAGTAGTTGTTATTTAGAAGGTGCTTTCGTCTGGCAGTTTTTACTAGAATCGACCCATCCTTTGTATACTGTATCATGAGTACCAAACCTTATTTTATCCAGATATATGATATATGTCTCGATGTATATATATCTCGATGAATCGAGAGGTTTGGAGGAGAAGCATGCCTTGGACCGGGAGGATTATAGGAAGGAAATACTCAGTTCTCCAAGTGCGCAGTTTATGTGATTCCATTACTACTGTAATGGAATCTTCTGTTGCTTCTTCCTGTAACTTCTATCTAATGTAGGAATTATCTGATTTTCATTAAGGGAATATATTATTCTTCTTATAATATCTTGGTGAGATAATGGTTCTTTGCTTACCATATCCTCTATCGACGATATTGTCGTTTTTGTAAGTAAAAATGTTTCTTTTACATCACCTTTTTTGATTAGGCCTCTATCTATTAAAGTATCATATACATTTTAACTATTTCTTTTGCGTCTAATGACAAACGCTTTCGATTATGTTTAGTAGATGTCGAGCGATTATTTTTCCACAGACGAAACACATTTTTTTATAAACAAACTTTACTAATATACTATACACACAGTCGCAAGTACATATTCGTAATGACTGATACTAGATACCTATTAATTTTATTTCCCTCAACATTAGTCATACCTGATTCAACCCTGAGCGGTCAGGTAGAAATTTAAAACGTGTTTATCTATTAATAATGCCAATAATACCATTAATCCTTTAACGAGAATGTTAAGACGATATATTTTGAGACAAACTGTATCTACTTATAGATTTAAGATAGTCTTTTAGATTCTCTATCGGACACAAATCAGCTAGCATCTCGGATAAATTGTTGGGTAGACGACAACGAGATCTGTTATTAATAATGTTGGCAGTCTATTAATATATATATGTTTGGTAATTAAAGATGTGTTCGTAAATATGTAAAGATTCGCATTGGGGACGGCCACTGTTTGTGAAAAGGTATGAATGTGTTAGTCTTGAGTGTCCTGAACGTAGTCTGGATAGCACTGTTTATAGGCGGTGGTGGTTGTCAGTTCTTGGCTACCAAGGAATTATGTCATTTTTGAAGTTTAGAATGGCATCACTCGCATTTCCATAAGCACAACTCTTTCGACTTGAGCCACGACGTTAAGTCACATGGTGAGTATTCACTTACTATTCCACTATCCTTACCCGTTGCTACACTCAGCGTACTTTTATCTGCTGCTTAATTATCCTCGATGTTGATTTGTGATGGGATCCATACAAATTTTATTAGCTTATTTGTTTTCTGGGCAATTAGAAGTTCGAATTCTCGAAAGTTCGAGCAGCTAAGCATAGAAATACATGTTCAAATCTGGATGGCGCTTTCGTAGCCTCTATCTAAAGTGTTTTACTCTATTCAGGTTTTTGTTATCTAGTTTTAGTAGGTACCAAGTCTTCAATATTATTTTCCGACCACCATCCATTTCGTTTTATTTGCGTTGATGGTTAAGTCCTTTTCATTACATTGTGGCAGCCGTAGCTCAGTGGCTATGTTACTGGCTTAACAAGCTGGAGGGACTGGGTTCGAATCCCGGCACCGACAAAAAAAAAAATTTTAAATTTCTAATTTAACTGAGCTGCCACCTGGCTTGGGAGGGCACGTAAAGCCGTCGGTCCCGGCTACGAAAGTAGTCGTTAGGTCATGTTAGGGGCGCTTGCGCGACCTGAAAACCCTAACACTAGACATTAGCCAGAAGGTTACACGAACTTTACTTTACTTTCATTACATTTATTGTTAAATGTATTTATCAGAGTTTGAACGTCTTTTAGACTCTCTCCCATTATGGCGGTAACATTTATGGATTGTTTAACGCTATTTTAAACACTAATTCCGAGTAGGAAAAAAACAACATCGTTGACATCCCTGACAACACATCCCTGTCGGATACCACGCTTAATAGGAACTTAAAATATACTGAACAACCTTAATGGAAGAGATCTGATTATAATAAATATTTTTTAAAAATCTGATGTAATCGTCTCCAGACCAATTAAGTCTAAGCATTCAAACAGTAATATATGGTACTGCATATATAATGCTTTTTCGAATTATATGGTAACATTTTCTGATGCTTAGTGTATGTTGGTAATGTAGTGTTAGGCCTCCCGTCCACTGGATCTGGAAAGCTGCGAACTGCGAAGGTGCAAATTCGGACGAAGGTCGTTATAACGAAATCGTACAAACGCCGATTGCGAATTCGGACGAAGGTCGTTATAAAGAAATTGTGCGAACGCCGATTGTCTATTGCCTCAGTATTCGTCCGAACTCTATAGTGTAATTATTTCTCTATGGAACGGTCTTTCTGATTCTGATGAAGAATTTTTCTTTTTGGAACAATCTACTTTTATTCATCGACGTGTCAGGCAATATAGACGAAGAAGAGAAGTGGGAGTTTGGGTAATTTGCTCATTTGCGGTACGATGTACCAAATCGACGATGACCACCACTTCTCATATTTTCGAATGAAAAAGGATACATTCCAATATATTCTTAACAAAATTCATGCTAAAGTCGAAAAATTAACCGTTCACAGTCCATTGTGCCAATCTCGTATGATCTAGGTTTAGCACTATTTCGCAATTAGAACCCAACATGCTGGCTGGGATCGGATCTGGCATCGTCCGAATTCGGACGAAAATATACGAACGGTACGGGTCCAGTGGACGCGCTTCTCTTCAAACCACATGTTTGGATCTTTCGTCCGAATTTTTCAACCGAATTCGGACGAATTGATTTCGCAGCTTTCCGGATCCAGTGGACGAGAGGCCTTAGTAACAAATACAAAAATAAATACAAAAAACAGAACTGTAAGTATAGCAAGAGACATATCGCCAAATGGAAGAAAAACGTTAGGACGCTCGAGGAAAAGGTGGTCCTACAACATCAGTGGAGGCTAAAAATCAAAATAAAACAGGCATGAGCCTATCAATAAAAAGTTTACCTAAAGAAAAATTATGTCTGGTACCACTCGTAACACTGACCTGAAATAATACTGAATTCAAGTATAATAAACAAATTATCTATCAAATAAAGTACAAATTATACATAATACACTTCTCAACAACTGAAGTGTATATTATGAAAATGTTTATTTTATTTTTTGTTCATAAGGTCAAATAGAAAAATGGAGTGATATAAATAAAGATTTATTTTTACTTCGTATTTTCATACAGATCAACCGAAAGAAAGAAATTCTTTAAGCCAAAAAAAATAGAAAATAAACAAAAATTGTAAAATTAACAACCTAAAATTTCTATTCCTGCTCAATTTTTAATATCCCGAAAAGAAAAATTAATAGTGTGTGGGTCCACCTCTGTGTCGCCTGAGTGCTCTAACTCTATTTGGAAGACCTCTTATTAAATTATTGATAAACTGCTGCGGTATACGTTCCCAAATCGCGCGTAATGTATTGGCCAACTGATCTAAGGTTTGGGGCGGTTGAAGGAGCCAGTTTTGTTGCCTAGACATTTCGGCCCAAACATGTTCAATGCAATTCATATCAGTTGAACACGGTGGCCACTCCATTCTTGTAATGCCATGAGCTTCTATACACCCGTTGACAATTCTCGCACTGTGAGGGCGAGCATTATCATCAATCAGAACAAATTGTTCGCCTATTGTATCAAAAAATGGAACAACTATTGGTACTATGACTCTGTCTCGATATCGTGTAGCAGTCATTGTCTCATTAATTAAGACGACTAAGTCCGTGCGACCGTCAAAACATATGCCTCCCCACACGCAAACGGATCCACCTCCAAAAAGAGTGGTTGGGACTCTCAGATTTTGATTGTAACGCTGTCTTCTTTCTCTCCACACCAATATTCGGCCATCATTAGTATATAAACGAAATCTGGACTCGTCAGTAAAGAGACAATTCCTCTAATTTTCGAAGTTCCACTGATAGTGTTTCATCGCTCAGCGATATCTGCATGCACGCTGCTCCCTAGTTAGTCGTGGATGGGTAGCGCGCCGTCTAGCCCTTAAATTTGATGCATGTAACCGTCTTCTGGCAGTTTGACTGGAAATCGCTCCTCCAGTAGCATGCCTGAAGACACTCTTAATTCTGGAAGCCGTGAATGAACTACAAAACGGTCTTGCCGACAAGTTGTAGATTGTTCTCTTCCTCCTCCATGTCTGTATGTTGCAGATCCAGTTGCTACAAAGCGATTCCATGCACGACTTATTACACTTTGCGACACATTTAGCCTCATAGCAACCTCTTGTTGCTAAATAATAAATGGATAAATGATAAATGGATTTCTTGACTTATTGACAACTGGTAAAGCCAATACAAGCACTTTTATACTAATGATATAATCATGTTTGGAACAACATGTCTCTCTTTGTACGAGATAAGGGCCGATAAGAATAGGGAGAAAAAAACCACATGCAAAAAATATTGGCAATAAAGATAGCATATAGAGTACAGTACAGGCAATTATTTTAAAAATAGTTTTATATGTTAATTTTAGGAATTTTAAAATTATCCACTTCAGTTGTTGAGTAGTGTATTTTATAGAATAAACTATTAACGTCATTTGCAATACGTTAAAATAGAAAAAACTCATTGATCGTCATGATTGCTAGCACTTCGTAGAATATTTACGAAATAACTAGACGACAGTTTCAAAGATTTTCAAATGATATATACATTTACAATGTTTCCTTTGCCTATTAATATTAAAGTTTTATTAATGTGCTGGTATCTTTAATCAGTTATTATGGTTTGATACTATTTAGTTTCGTATCATTAATTTCGTTGAATGAAATGTATAAAGAAATTCTTGACACCCACTTTTGACAACGCAAACCCATACCGCACACTTCAACGTTTCTGTTGCTTTAGATGAAAGATAAGTTTTCTCAAGGTATCTTGATTGATGATCACGACTTAATCGAAAAGTGAGTTACTAATGATTTTAATGATGGCATTTCTGACGTTGACGATGTTTCGGGTTAAAATTGATGATAATTTTGAAGAAACTAATAAGCTAAGTGACAATATTACAAGACATATCCTGTTTGTTTAAATAACTACCTACGGTAATTGGGTATTTAGTCATTTGTACTGATCATGACGGGAACAGTGTTGATAAACAAACATAAAACGAGCTGACGTGAAATTGACTGTATGTTCAGGATTAGATTCTTGCCAACAGATAATCTCTCTCATTTTTTATTGTTTTTTAGAAATGTACGCGTATGTTTTTTTTAAATATCTAAAATATAAAAATTATGTATTGACATTGATTATAAACCACCCATCGTGGGTGGTTTATAATCAATGGTATTGATTAAAAAGTTTTTAGAAATAAGAGCATTAATCGAAATTTCGTAATGAGTCCTAATCTTTATTTAAAAATTTAAAACAATCACTTTACCTAAGTTGCCGCCTGCTTGATAGCGATTGGTTGAAATATGATTAATTTTACACAAGATATTAATGTTTCAGATTTCAATCAATTTTTATTTGAAGTATAAACGTGCCTTTCTTGTATCGGGAACAGGGTTATTTTTTAAACAATTTAAAGTTATAAAGAGTAAGCGTTGTTTACTTACATACGCTCGACCTAAATATTAGATATAACATTGTAATTTTCATAAAAAGCAAGGTAAATATTATGTTTGTTCTAAGTGTAACGGGTGCCGATGCCAGATCCTACCTCAATAATCTTATAACAAGTACATACTGATATTTAAATTATTAATGAACGTATTTAAAGTGCTTTAAGAGAAAATGAGAAACTCAGTTAAACATAATTTGGAAATAGATGTTAAAAACGCATACAAACTGGCAGAGAAAACCTGTCTGATGGAATTAGAGACTACACTATAATGCACAGTCTAGGTTTGGCGTGATTGGTTGGTGGGTGGGTCCCAATTTAAAAATTGGCGGGTTTCATGTTTATTAAAATGACAATTGAGGTATCTCTCTTAGGTTATTAATTTAACTTAGAAAAATTATAATAATTTTATATTTATTTTATCATTTGGGACTCTGAAATATTTTCAGTACGAAAATAACTTAGACGTATTTTGCTAACATTATTTTCTCTTTTAGGGACTTCGAAAATATTTCGAATATTTTATTTCTTTTTCAGGTTAAAAATAACTTTTAGATTATTTTTCTGATATTTATATACTGTTTTGGGACTTTGAAACATTTTTACTACAAAAATAATTTAGGATTATTTTTACTTTTAGGTCTTTTTCGACTTAGGAAATTTTTAATACGAAATTTGTGAATAACTTTTTATTTGTTTATATTTTGTTGCATGTCTTTGTTGATTAGTCCCGGAGGCATTACGACAGACACAAATTTTGCATTTTCAGGAGAATCTGACAATTTTAAATAACTTTTGTTTCCCGAAATTTTTAAGATTTTAAATTTTCAAATGTTACTTTTTTTTGCTTTTTGCATTAATTAGTCTTAGGTGCCATAACTAACGACCTTCTTTTACAGATTCTTAGTTCTAAGACTAATTAACACTTTATTTTCAGATTCTTTTTTTTTGCTTTTTGCATTAATTAGTCTTAGGTGTCATAACTAACGACCTTCTTTTACAGATTCTTAGTTCTAAGACTAATTAACACTTTATTTTCAAATTCTTAGTATTAAGATATCTAACCCCTTTCTTTGCAGATTCTTAGTTGTAATACTAATCAACTTTTATTGCAGATTCTTACTTGTAATAAACATTTAATTGTATTTTAATAAAGGTATTTTTCCCGCTAGCTAGGGTTCATATATAACCTATATGTCCACGGACCGTGATCCCTATATGCTCCGGTCCAACATAGCTATGGATAGTGCGACTGGACCACCTTCCCTCATTCCCGAGGGTCAAATCCAGCGACAATTAGTAATATATGTAGTAAAATTTCATAAAATATATGTATAAATGCTTAGTTTAGGCCTGAATTTTAAAGCTGTGTTAAGTAATGATGTTATAATGATGTTATATTTGTAGGCTTTTATATTAGAATTGTATTTTTAAATCGGGATGTACTGGGCCCTAGGCGAGGTTTAGAGGGGTTTTCCTTCGCCATTGCACCAATAACGTCTCCCCTCCTTTGATTTCCCAGATTTTTAATAAAGAATAAAGACTTTTTAAACATAGCTGTTTAGTGTTTTATTTGGTTTGCAATAGTTATTTCCAGTAAACCTCTGCTTCATTTTGTTGACAATGACAATTTTTCATAGTACTCGATTCACAATATATCTTTTTATTATCCTACATTTGTGGTGAAATCTAACATAATTCAGTGTTCTAAAAAATGAAAATGGATAAATGTCAATTTGGATTTATGCAAGGAGGCAGGTCTACATCTGAAATTTTTATTATAAAACAGCTAATTTAACAATTTAGAGTGAAAGAGATAGACTTGCACATAGTATTATTAATCTTGAGAAAGCACATGATGAAGTTATTAGAAACCTACTGTGGCAGAGATTTAATAGGAAAGGAGTGCCGGCTGAATATGTGAGTGGAGTATGAGCAAGTAACAACTATAATAGTGTTAGAACTACTATATATAGTTAGAATAACTATTATAGTGTTAGAACGATACAATTGTAGGTGAAACTGCCAACTGTAGGTGAAACTGCCAAACCCGCCAATTTTTAAATTGGGACCCACCCACCAACCAATCACGCCAAACCTAGGCTGTGCATTATAATGTAGTCTTGGAATTAGTAGAACATAAAGAGAAGGTAAAGGTTATGAAAAATTAATCCAAACTAAAATATGTTAAAGAATGAAAAATATACACCAATGACGATATTACGAATAAAGAGGGAAATTCAGAAAAAAAAAATAGAAAACTTGTCCGAGAAGAAAAAGAGAAAAGAAATGATGGACGAATTGATATAAATGAAATATGGAATAATAAAGTAAAATAAAAAAACTATTAAACAATTGCTCCAGAAATACTATGACGAACCAGACAATGACAATGAATATGAGTAATCATAAAAGAAGCAGCAAATATACAGATAGATACATACATCATGAGCAAGACTGAGCAACTAGTGACAAGAAAAGAAAAACCCCCAAAAATGCAGCCAGCAACGAGCAAGACCATATACAATAAATATTTAAAACCAACACGTAAAAAGAAAAAGTCCAATGACATGACCCATAATAACACAGTAGTTCCCAATCCTAACAACAAAGAAATTAAACTTGTTGAAGAATTTGAGAAAAATCAGATAGACGTACTAGGTATAACAGATCACAAAGAAGTGAAAAAGCACATAGTTTTTGGAGAATGTGCACTTTCTCAACACCAGTGGAATTTTACAAAGCGAAAAGGCAAAAGAAGGTGTAGGCTGCTTAATAAAAAGTAACCTAATAAAGTATATTAAAGATTGGGATTGCATTTTCAGAAGCATTCTAAAGATCAGACTTATAACTGCTAAACATAAATTAGTTAATATTATCGTTATCTATGGAATAAATGATGACGAAAAAACAGCTAGCAAAGACTTATTCTGGGATCTTCTAAATGGTCTAGTGGACGTAAGAGATAAACATAGCCCAGATGTATTAGGACCATATGATCATCATCATCAATGGCGCTACAACTCTTCGTGAGTCTTTGCCGCGTTTACTATTGCCTTCCATGTTTGTCGGTCCTGTGCCATTAATTCCCATTGTCGCACTCCCATTTTCTCTAGATCTTCTTTGACTGCATCTTTCCACCTTTTTCTAGGCCGCCCTACAGACCTTCTTCCCTCTGGCCTTTCCCAGAACACATTGTTTATAAGGCGATTGTCGTTACTGCGTATCACATGTCCTGCCCATCTGAGTCTATTGGCCTTTATATATCTGACTAGATTTTCTTTTCCGAATAGAGACTCTAGTTCGTTATTGTATCTGCCCCTCCATTCGTTTGTCACGCTGTCTCTGCAAGAGCCATATTTCATTCGAAGAATTTTACGTTCCCACACCAACAATTTATTTATTTCTCTTTTTGTTAGTGTCTATGTTTCGCTTCCATACGCGACTGCTGGTCGTATTATGGTCTTATATATCCGGATTTTTGTACCTCGTGAAAGAAGTTTTGACTTCATTAGGACCATATGAAATAGACATAAAAAATGACAATGGAGAACGTATTATTGATCTATGCAGAAAAAATAATTTAATAATAATGAATACATTTTTCCAACAAAAAGATGCACACAAATACACAAAAGAAGTCAAAAGCAGAGGAGAAAGATCCATCATAGACTATGTATTAGTGGACAGATCATCAAGGCAATGTATTAAAGCCGTAAGAGTAAACCGAGTCAGTTCGTGTTCATCCCTCAGTCATGGTTGGCTTGCAATTCTTTGGGGAAAAATTCACAAATCTGTTGTCTTATACGCTCAAAAAAAGCGTGCATATCTTCTTCTTCCATAATCTTGAACGCACTGGAATGAATTAAAATTCTTTTTTCCAATTGAAACCTGCCATAATTCAATTTTTATAAATCCATTAACTTTATCCGTGGCGGTAATTATATTAACGCCATATTATATTAATAAATTATATTAATTATATTATCACGGCCTTGAAAGCCACTATTCAGAATATTTAGGTGTTCGAATAAATCGGCAAAAAAAGCTAGCCTGAGAAGCCAAAGAGAATTTGATAATAGATCTGCATACTCGGAATTATCTTTCAAATACAATTTTTGATTTTTTCAATATTTTGATCTTGAATATCTTTTGCTGTGTTACTTATTCTTCTTTGGATAGTATTATAAGAAAGGGGTATGATTTTTATTTTTGCAGCCTCTTTGCTACCTAATATTATTTCGGTAAAAAAACGCTTGTTGATTGTAAAGAGAACTTAGCTTTCTTTCAGAGAATTCGACAGGCTTCTATTTTTTGTCTAAATATTTGCTATTTAAATGCATTGGAAGTTTAAATGAAGTTGTTTCGAGGGCTTCATACTTTCTTTTGACAAAACTTCTTTATAAATAACCCACTGCTGCTTATTCAAAATAATTGTAAAGCTATATTTTAGATACTCATCACTGTAAAATCCATGTTTTTTTTATTACTTTAATTTTCAGACGTAGGCGGTCCTAACAATCTTTTTAAAAATTTATTTTTTAAGATCCACCACTTAACTACAGCAGGATAACATAACGTTTGTTGTTTACTCGCGATTTCCCGATTATATAAAATTGAATTTACAATTCCATCAAAATCTAAGCACTAATGTAGCGCATACTCTTGGTTAAATACCAAAGGAAAATGTAAATAGAAAGAAATTGTGTAACTGTGACTTGGATCTTGGCAATGTTATTTCCTTTTTATATACAAATCTACTCAAGTATTATTAGAAACTACATATTCGCAATGTTTTAAGCCGGCGCCTACGCCAAAATTTACTTTTTTTATTATACAGATCTCATCAATTCTATTTATCTACTAATAACATCATCTACTAAGAAAATAAAAGTAATAATAACACAATTACTTTATTAGGTAGCTTTTCAGAAATGAAAATATGAAAAGATCCAATTTTATTCAAATAAGTTCTGAAGCTAATTTTTTGTTACCCATATTGGTTCTGGGACTATATTTTCTTTATACTTTTGTAAATTCTGTTATGAATTATTTTCAGAAATAAATTTAACATTCGGGAGACATGAGACTATCAGTCGAAAGTCGTTACATTTTTTAGCCATGTTGGATTTAGGGAGGATTACAAACCTCCATAATAGAGGTAGCTGTTGGCCAATCTTTTGGAATTTCGCACATTTTATATATATTATTGAAGGTTTTTGCAGGGAGATCTAAATTTTCATCTTCGAAGAGCTTTACATATATTCATTTTTCTGTTCGGTCGAAGTATTTGTTTTGAGAAGCTCTGTCAGTGTTCCCTTTTATTTGTTTGACTAAAGTATTCGTTTCATTTCTGATTCGTTTATAGTGGTTGTATGCCTGTTGTGTTTGTTTTATGATTTATTGTAAAAAGGCTTTCTTCTTTTCTTCACATTTTGTCTTTACTTCCTCTCTAAACCATGAGGTTTTCTTTTTGGATTTGTTAGTGTTCCTGTTTAGTTTCCTGTTAGTTTCCTGTAGACGAAAAGTGTTTTATTAGGAGTGATTCAAATGAACATATTAGTAGAGAAAGAGCGGGAATAGAAAGAGTTTATGGAGGTTTAGGGATGGGAATAAGAAATGATGAAGGAAATAGTGTGATTGACTTTGCAGTGGCATGAGATTTGGCCGTAATTGATATTTCTTTATGAAAACTGAAGACCAGTATGCTACCTACAGTAGAAAAGGAATGTAAAGTCAGATAAATTTTCTGCTTTGTAAAAGAAGTCAACCAAAAGAGATTAACAACTATAAAGTGATAAAGGGTAAGTGTGTAACTAGTCAACACCGACCATTGATAGCGAATACAGAGAGAGAAAGCAAGTAGGACACCAGAAAGTAAAGTGGTAGAACTTAAATGATAAGGATTTGGCAAGAGTCTTTAAGAGTAGAGTGCTGGAAGAGTTTGAGGAAAAAGATACGATAAATGACTGATGGGAAGCTAACAGTAAAGTTGTGGTGCGAGTGGGAAAGAAAGTGCTAGAAAAAAAATCTGGTAAAAGGCCTTCTACAGACAAAGAAAGTTGGTGGTGCTACGATGAAGTGTAACAGAAGGTTAGAGAATAGAAAGAGGCTAGAAAAAGGTATGACAGGTCTAAAAGAGAGAAGGTAGAATACGATAAGGATGTATACAATGTAGCAAAGAGGGAAGCAAATCACGCTGTAGCTGCTGCTAAGGAAAGATCGTCGGCACCGCTATATGAATAATTGAAAACAGCCGAGGGAATGAAAAGGTTATACAACATTGCTAACGCAAGGGACATGTCATCAAAATACTTGACCTACGTGCGAATGGAAGAGTGCTAAGAACCGATGTTAAAATAAAGCAAAGATGGTATGAGTACTTCATAAACTTGCTAAATGAAGAACAGCAGAGGAGAGACAGAGGATGCAGGATCCCAAATGGAAATGTAATACCGGAGATAGCAAGAGATACAATTGTAAGGCAGTAGGACCTCATGGAATACCTGTGGAGTTATGAAAGGCTCTAGGAGAGGAAAGGGTTGATATTGTATGGTAAATGATGAGTGCTATACATGCTAAAGAACGGATGCCCAATGCATAGAGAGAGTGTGATGGTATCATTGTATAAAGATAAAGGGGGCATTCAGGACTGTAAGAACTATAAACAGATAAAGTTAATGTCGCACACAATGAAAATTTTAAAGAGAACTGTAGAGCGATGTTTAAGGAGAGAGATATCAAAAGAGGAAAAACATTTTGGGTTTATGCTAGGAAGGAGGACAATGGATGCCTTGTTTGATTAGAGACAGTTAATAGAGAAATACGGCGGGAAAAAAAGAGAGCTACATTTAGCGTTTATAAATCTTGAGAATATATCCCTGTTGGTTATAACATTATCTGTCATAGATCTCTATCCACATGTGTTATTGAATGTATATTTGTGTTGGTCTTTATGGTCAAAAAATGTTTTGTTGAGTCTAAGTTCGATATTCGTGCAGAAATTTATCATCAATTCTCCATTTTCGGTTTTAACATTCTAATAACATGTTTTCGCTTAATTACAGGTATTACTTAATTGCCTATTCGAGCGTTAAAATCCCCCATAATTATCATCTTTCCTCTGACTTGATCTACTACTTGTTGTAATCGACCATAAAACGTTTCCTTTTTTTTTTGAGGCTTGCTATTTTTTGGGTCGTATACTCCGATGATGTTCAGGTCTTTCTTCTTCATTCTTATTTTTGTTGTTACAATCATTTCTGAAGTGCTTGACACACTTCACATTTATCCTAATAATGTAACACTAACATCAGCTACAATATAGAGTTTTTACACAGAAGTGCATTATTATCAGACATTGAAAGTCTACAAAAGTTGCAAAGATCTTCCTATTCTTAAATTTTAATTGAAATTAAAGTAATTTAGAAAACATTTTCTATAGACAATTTAATAATATGATGCCTCAATTGTAGTTAGCCTCAAAGTTATTTATTATTACATAAAGTATAATATTCCTTCATAAAATGAATTCTCCTCAACATTTTAAATGTACTCAATAAATCGATGTAACAATGAATTTTATAGCGGTTAAATAATTCCGTACTTTCCTAGATACTTCGAACTTGGAGAAATGCCTTTCTCATTAATTATAAAATACCCTGTAACTATGTGGACTAGTTTGCTTTCGAGAGTACTAATTTATCATGAAAAAAATTACAAATACCATTTACCTTTTGGCTTTACCTCTCTGTCATTAAACAAAATGGTAAGATTCTTAAAAAAATACAAAACTGATTGATCGATCGATAGGTAAAAGTTGCATACGATTAGCTCCTGCGGTGATGAATAAATTAAAAATTAAGGAAAGATATGTTAGTTATAGAAATCTAAATAACAAACAAAAAATTTTTATTATGTTATAAACGTAATTGGAAACTGTGAACTAAATTGTGTAACATTATGTGGAACCAATATCTTAACACCAGGATATAAACAGTAAGAGTGAGTTCTTGAAGAATAACACAATTTTTTGTACTTAGCCGCAGTGGTTCTTTTTGACTCAGATGCGTTAAAAGATAAAAATTTTAACAGAAATATAGTTATTCGTTTTTTTTAAAACATGTTTATCATTTTAAGAAAGATATAAAAGTTAATAAGAGCAGTCAGTTAATGAGATGTGGTGCTATAGAAGGATTTTGAAAACACCATGGACTCAACGAGTTACAAATTCTGAAGTCTTAAAAAGGCTACAAGAGGATTGAGAGGTCATAAATCACATCAAAACAAGAAACCTGGAATATTTAGGCCCCATTACCAGAGGTGCGAAATATTATTTTCCTGGATAAAAAACCTAAGAGAGTGGTATAGTTTCAGCTCAGTAGATCTTTTCAGAACAGCCGCCAATAAGGTGAGGATAGCTGTTATGATAGACAAACTCCGAGAGGAGAAGGAACTACAAGAAGAAGAAGAGCAGTCACACACAGGGCCGTTCCTAGGGTATCTGCTGCAAGGATGCGCGAATAATTTGGCCACCCTCCCCAAATCCAAACTTCCCAGAAAATTTATAAGCATTTGTAAATCAAAAAGTAAAAAAAACAAAATTGTAAGAAGCATAGAGTTTATTTAATATAATATAATATTACAGCTTATTTGCGATGTTTTGTATTAAAGTAAGAAATTCATTGCTCATAAGTTATACAGTAAACTTTGCTTTTCTAGACTTTTTTAAGACGAATGTTTTAACAATATCAGTATGCGTATTTTTTTTCCTCTCAGAATATGGTGAAGGTATCCAATTTTCGTACCTTGATCAAATTGAGTAATTCTCTCTCAGTATTTGCCTTTCTTAAGACTTCCTCGTTTCTCACCCTATATGTCCATGGTATGCGGAACATTCTTCGCAACGTCCACATTTCGAAGGCCTCCAACTTAATAATGGAAGGTACTCTTAACGTCTATGTTTCCATGCCGTATAACAATATGGACCATACATAGCATTTAACCATCCTGTAGCGGAGATTGAAGGAAAGATTGCAGAATAGGATGCATTACTGCTTAAAAGTAGATGGGGCACATTTTGAACACTTAATATAAGAATTGGTTATTAAACATTCATTAACTAAATGCGAAACTACAAGTTTAGTATTTATTTCATTTATTCATCAAAATTAGCTTATATCTAAAAAAACGGTTGTGGAAGTCCGGTGGGACTGCCGGTAGAAGTTATACTTCTATACACGCGTTCGCCGTTACAAATTTATATGGGAGTCAATCTGCACAATCATTACATATGTAATGCTATAGGTAAGAGAGAGCAGAAAGAGAAACAGAATTAGGTATATAGATATATGGTGCATCGTTTGCTGTATATAAACAACATTTCACCTGTAATAGGGGTGTAGTAAATGAAGGATTGAATCAATATTTTGATGAAAATGTATATTTTTATTTTCATATGTGTATGAAAGGAGTTGAATGCAAAACAAAACTTTTACACATACTCTGCAGTAAAATTCATTGTTTATTTTGTTATTAATATAAAAATAAAATACAATACACTGCAACATAATTCAATATAATAATACAATAAAAATTAAAATGCAATATTCATAACTTACTTACGCTTATGTTTAATTTACCATGATAATAATATTAATAAAAAAATAATAATAATAATATTAATAAACATTAAATATATTTACAAAAGGAACATTTTTATTCTCGAGAGAGAAAATATATCCTCTGTCTCTCTCTTACATATATCTTACATATGTAATGATTTTGAGGATTCACTCCTGTCATAAATGCTGTGGAATAGGTCTTGGAAAAAGGCAGAAATGAGACACACACGTTCAGTTTGAACACTTGTCAACGATTGCTTTATTTCAGACATATGACACACACATAATACATGTTGCATACAATGCAGGGGCCAACTTATGTTTCAAACTATTTCTAACAACTCCCGTATAAATTTCCAACGTCGAACGCGCGTATAGAAGTATAACTTCAAAAAATGTTTGTGGAAGATAAAAATAAAAAACCATCAACTCGGATTATGTCGTAAATTTTTATTTTATTTTAAAATTTCGCATTTTTGCGTGTATTACATATATTTAATAAGATTAACATTGGGTTTTTAAATATTTCAAAAATAAAAAAGGAAATTCGTATTGGGATTCGAACTCACATATACCAGCGTATGAACAAAACACGCAAACAATCTGCCAATTAGACATAACAGTAATGTATTTCCAAATTGACAGTTCTCGGTCAAACATTCTCGAGAGAGAAAATATATCTTTTGTCTCTCTCTCTCTTACCTATATCTTACATATGTAATGATTTTGCCGATTCACTCCCGTACAAATTTCCAACGTCGAACACGCGTATAGAAGTATAACATCAAAAAATAAGTATGATTGAATAGGTATTTTGAATACCTTTCAAACCATATATCACTTGCCATAAGGTTCCATTTAAAATTATCGGTCACAGTGGCTCTGTAACGTCATCTATCACTGTTACGCCACGTGTTATGACTAGTTAAGAAGCCTACGTCCGTTTATTTCCTTCCTCCAAATTTCACTATCATAAAAGTATAACCGATAAAAATATACGAGGGGCGAGGGGACTTTTGGCTAGCACCGTAATATGTTACCTTGTCTTAATGTAATGTCTTAATAGGTCCTTAGACTAAAAAAGCGAGTAACCAAGTCTGTATCTTACCTGCTATGATAATAATTTTCAGTTTTTTAATTCTTGTTGCAATAACGTTCCTTTTCTTTTTCCTTTAATAAAGATGTTAAGACTACTGGCTGAGTGGCTAATATCCATACCCATTGAAGTAACTTTTTCTTACTCTTTTTAAAACATTTTAAATTATTTTTCAAACGTTTTTGCCTTTTTAATAACGTTAAAAAATATTGCCCGCCTCTGAAGAATAATAGAAATTCGATTTGTCCAAAATTTTGACTCTATCATCTAATCTCTTCAAGATCACGAATAATTCTTAATTATATTTTGGTAAAAAATCCTGAAGGTATTAGTATAGACGTCAGTGGCCGCATTTTAGGCGTGGCAGGGCCATTAAACTGGATCAGTTTTGTTTAACTAATCTAATCGATACTCGCTATTCATTAGTTATAAAATACTGTTTTTGGAAGGCATCGTACCCGCGGCGATACAAATTGTTTGGTCTAGATTAGAAGAGGCGATTCTTGCATTCGGTCGAAGAAAAGAAAGCGAAGGAGCTTCAAACGAGTTTTTTTATTCCAAAGAACAATGACAGATATTATATGAATGAAAATTTACAGGCAATTAAATTGAATATATCTATTTCAGATCAAGGTTACGGTTTTATAAAACAGCTTGTAATTTAATAAAGTTATTATCCTATAACAAAGCCGAAATATTATTAAACTGGTTTAAAAAATTATGTAACTTTTGACCAATAAAATGTTTTAATCTATTATTGGGTTCCGACTTTATGTCTCATAGATGCAAATGATGCGTAATCAGTTTCGAAATAGAAATCGTTTTGGATTTCTGCCTCTATTAATATATTACTAACCTAATTCTTCACATACGATTGTCACAGATGGGTCCCAAGTTCTTTCTCAATATCTTTCTTTTAAAAGTGTTAATAAGGTTTATTGTTTTTTCTGTCATAACCCATGTTTACAGATAATAGATGGACAAAGCGGATACTGGAATGGAGACCAAGAGATGATGCCTACCGAAGCAGAGGTCGTCCACCAACACGTTGGACTGACGATCTAAAACGTTGTCATAGGAATTGGATGCAAGAGGCACAAGATCGAAATAGATGGAAAATTATGAGGGAGATCTATGTCCAGCAGTGGATAAGCGAAGATTGAATGATGAACCCATGTTTGCATTACAATTCTATATTGTATATTTTTATACAGTCCATCTAATTTACTTACCGTTGCACGTCATTATCATTGACAGAGATCGAAGTTGACATAGTTGCCAAAGTATAAAAAATCCTGAATCCATTTTAAATCAAATAGGTAGCATAATTATTGCAAAAGTGGATTATACAACAAAACAAATTAATATTTAATGTAAATAAATAGAAACAAAACAAGAGTTAAAATATAATCTTGTTAAAAACAATTTGATCCGCTCGTATGCGTCGTATAAAGATGTAAAATGGAATACTTAAACAAAAACAACACTTTTTTCACTACTTATTAACATTAGTCAACACCGCAACTGTTAAATAATTGTTACCAATTTATGCCAAAATATCACCTTCGTTCGATTATAGTTACAGTGTGTTCCGAATAAATTTTCTTCATAAAAACGCTTTATAATGCATTTATACAAATTAAATGAAACATATTATTGTGTATTTCTTTAGGTTAACATTAATAGAAATCTTTAAATATTATTTCTACGCGTATATAATAAAATATGTCTAGTGGCTGTAATACCAGTGTACTCGGCAAAGTGATTCTAAAAAGAACACACCTACCGTCTAAATATTTCGTGTTAGTATCATGTGACGTCACGTGCTATGACGCGTATGACGTACAACGGTAAGTAAATTATATGAAGTATATGTTAAATGTTGGCACCACTTGTTATTGACTTATAGAAACTGACTTTATTTGCGGCAAAATACAAAAATTGCATACAAAAGCTACACTCTTGACCTTTAAAGCGCATTTTAAAATTTGTTGATAGAATTTTATTTAACATTAATTTAGCGCGCGCAACTGACATTTAAAATCACCGGTCGCTTTAAGCGTTGTTTCTGAGAGAATAGTTCATTCTACACAAAAAGTGCTAATAAACATTTTTGTTCAAAATTACCCCAGCTACATTTTTTATTTAAAACATTTTTTTCTAGGACGAACAGATTCTTGTTAAAGGTAAATAGCTTTTTTGCACCACTATGAGGGGCGTTTTAGGGGAAACCCCGGGAGTAAAAGTGGTAAACTTTTTGGCATCTTCGGTGGGGTCCCAAAATTGATATTCTCTGAGCAAAATTCAGCTTGTTTATGTGATTTTTAGGAATCAAATCTCTGACGACTGGACTATATTGGTATTCCCACTTTTGGTAATATCACATGCAAAATTACTGAACTTCTTAAATTATCGCATCCCAAAGAATACACCGAGCAGTGTTTGCAGAGAAGCTCAAATTTATTGGCTGATGGTGATGTTAGTATAACCAATTTGAAGAGACACGGATGCTGGAAATCGACCAGTGTAGCAGAGAGTCCAGTAGTGATTTTACAGAATTCGCAGTATTCCAGGACTCGACCTGGAAACTTCTTACACGTCCTGGAAAATATCGCTTTCGGAACTTATTACTTAAATTACTATTTTTAACCTTTTTTGATCATCATCATCAACCTGTATGGGTCCGCTGCTTGACATAGGTCTCTCTCAGCTCTTTCCATTTGTCTCTGTCTTGTGCAGTTTGCATCCAGTTATTGGTAACACGCTTCAGGTCGTCATTCCATCTAATTTTGTGGGCTTCCTTTGCTCTCCATTGGTTTTCTGATAATCTGGCGATGTGTCCTGCCCAATTCAATTTTAGCGACGCGATTTTTTCGATTGTGTATGTTGTTTTGGTTCTACGACGTATTTCTTCGTTTGGAATTCGGTCTCTCCGAGAGACACCCAACGTCTGGCTCTCTGAGGCTCTGGGGCGGAATATCTCTTAGGGGTCAAACCGAAATGGTACAGCTAGATGGAGGATCCTTAACTGCTGATAGGTACATTAGAGAAATTTTGGAGATGCATGTTTTGAGAATCGTTACCGAGTACCTTCAAGAGGTAAATTTACAAGTTTTAAATTGGCCAGCGCACAGCCCGGACTTAAATCCAATAGAACATGTTTGGGACCATCTTTACAGAAGGGTGAGATCTGGTAATGTGGCGCCAGCTAATCTTCAGGACCTGTAACGGTTGTTAACCGTAGAATGGGATAATATCGATTAAAATGATCTAAGAAGACTAATTGGAGGTATGCCAGAACGTTGACTAGATGTTATAAGAGCTAGAGAAGGCAATACGTCTTACTAAATTATCATTACTTTTGATTTTAGATTATTTTTTTTTATTCAATGCTGTTTAATGCGCTTACTTCTAATTTATGAAATAATTTAAATAAAACCTTTGTTTTTTATACATTCTGCATTTTTCTTTTAATACCTGTTACGTACTTAAAAACCAAAAAAAAAACAACAGTAAAAAATCCATGTTTTAAATTATTTTTAATACAAAATTTGCAGTTTCATGTCACAGTCACAGAGTGACAGTCCCAAACAGGGTCTGTTTTGCTTATTTCTCTAGAGTCTTAAACAACTTGTGAAGTAACTAGCCAGTGGAGAGTTACAAATAAAAACTTATTTCTCGGGGTCAATATTGTAATTACGTTAATTTTATGATTTACTGATTTCTCACACTTTTTAAGTTCAACATTGCATTACATCGATCGAAGAAAAGTAGCACAAAGGACATTATATGATACAAAAACTGCTAAAGACGATTACGGCAACATCATCTATTAGGAATTACTTGTTTTCAAATATTGATAAATTGGTTTAGAGATTATCTACCTGTGCACATACTCATTACCTTTCTATTTCATATCAGTCATCAATTTCATTCTAATTAATACGAACTTGTTACATAATTGTTAGAAAGGAAGTTTCGTGTCATCATAAACGACTTATATGGATGTACTAAATCATAAAAACTGTTCTAGATGGACTAAACAGGGTCGTATTTTCCTTTTCTGTACATTTATTAAGATTAAAATTATTGTTAAAAGTCGTGTTTACCTAATCGTTTTTATACCCAATTCCTTTTCTTTCTTACGCTTCTTATTCCTTTTACGCTTCTTTTTGGGTTTAGAATAAATGTCCATGTTGTCATTTCTGTTATTGGGTTTCCAGTTGATAACAATGTCTTAATTTCATACTATTGTAAATTCAACTTCAAGCTAAGGACCATGTAAACAAATGCTCGCTGGAAACACGCGTTTGTTCAGGGCCGGACTAGTAAATTAAATATATAATATAAAACAGACAAACTTTGACAGATACAGATTGTATTACACCAATTTTTTAAATCTAAAAATGATTTACAAGATCGGGAGCTATTAACCACAAAATAAAGTATGTATGCTGAAAAAAGAAAGTTTATAAAATTACCGTATTTGCGTTATTAACTTTCAGAATCTGATGTACTGCTGTCATCATTAATGTTAATAATGAGAGGCTCAATTAAATTGTCCAACTCCCACATTTTTTGCTCTTCTTCTTCTTTTACATGTCTGAGTCAGTTTTTCCATTTTTCCATGGTTGCAGCAGATATAGCTTCATGGAATAAATTTTCAATGTCAGCAAATCTAAATGTGTTATTGGCAACAACGTAATTCTTGACTTGCGCCCATACAAACTCTATTGGATTGAGCTCGCAGTGGTACGGTGGCAACCTTAAGTGTACTTTTACACAGACTGCTATGGCGCGATCAGCGATGCGATGCTTTGCTATGCGATGATATCAAACATTTGTATCTTAAGAGCCTTGATCAAACAGCTTTTCCAACTAAAATACGAGGCGTGATTTTTAAGTAAGTACCATTTTGGAATTAAAAAAAGACGCGCAAAGATACGGCAATAATTTTATTTTTACATGAAAGCCTGTACCTTAATCTACTTTTCTACATAATTTCCGTGAATATTGAGGCACTTGTCATAACGTGGCACCAGTTTTTGAATACCCTCCTGATAAAATTCTGCCGCCTGACTTGTTAAGCACTGCATCACAAATGTTTTGACTTCGTTATCATCTTGAAGACGCTGACCGCCCAGGTATTTCTTCAAGTGCTGGAACAAATGGTAGTCGCTGGTCGCCAGATCAGGGCTGTATGGAGGATGATCTAGAGTTTCCCATTAAATGATTTGATGAGATCTCTGGTCTGATTAGCCACATGTGGACGGGCATTGTCATGCAGCAAAACGATACCCTTACTCAACTTGCCACGTCTTTTGTTCTGGATTGCACGGCGCAGATTTTTCAATGTCTCACAATAAGACGCTGCATTGATTGTCTCATTACGAGGCAGAAACTTCACTAGCAATACTCCTATTCTGTCCCAAAAAACTGTGCACATGATTTTCCGGGCAGAAATTTTTTGCTTAAACTTCACTCTTTTGGGTGATAATGAATGTCGCCATTCCATGGATTGTTGTTTCGATTCTGGTGTGACGTAGGCCACCCACGTTTCGTCACCAGTAACAATTTGGTCTAAAAAATCTTCACCTTCACTGTGGTACCGCTCAAGGAAAGTCAATGCACTACCTAAACGTTGGGTTTTGTGCAAATCCGTCAACATTTTTGGAACCCAACGTGAACACAATTTTCGGTAATTCAAGTTCTCGGTAACAATGCGATACAAAACACTACGAGAATACTGAGGAAAGCAGTCGGACAATGATGAAATTGTAAAGCGTCTGTTTTCTCTTACCTTTTCGTCCACTTTTTGCACCAAATTTTCATTAACGACCGAAGGACGCCCACTCCGTTCTTCATCATGCACATTTGTGCGGCCATCTTTAAATGCTTTCACCCATTACCTTACCATTCCATCACTCATAATGTCTTGTCCGTAAACTTCAACGATCTCACGATGCATATCGATCGGTTTTACGCCTTTAGCACTAAGAAATCGTATAACAGCCCGTACTTCACAATTAGCGTGACTCACGATTGTTGGAGGCACCTTAAACACTGGAGTAAACAAGTATACAATTAAGAATCAGACTGTAATGGCGTCAGTGCGTAGACAAGAGATGTAGGTAACCAGCGCTCATGCGCGGAACGTCGACCGTAGCGCTGCGGCGGCGAAATCGAAAAACGGTACTTACTTAAAAAACGTGCCTCGTAATAAAATGTGCATTTTCAAAATTTACTCTTATAGTACAAGATCCAATATAAGGTCGACTTGCATCAATCTGTTTAATGGATAAAAATTATTTGATACGTAATTTAGTATGTTAAAAATTATAATAAAGAAGGGGTGTCCTGTATAATTTTGTCCTGACTATACTTGATTAATAATTAAAAAATGACTTTGTTTTATTTATAACTTTGTAAAAAAAATTTCGACCTGGCAGATATTATTTTAGATTTTTTGGATCATTCGAAAAATAAAAGGCCTTTTGTAATTTTTCTATGTTGATGGTTTTTGCGTTATAAAAAATTTAATACTAAAAAAACGAAAACTGACGATTTTTATGGCTCAAAAAGACAAGTAAAAAATATTATATTTGTAATCGTACATAAATTCAAGTTTAAACCTTCTTCTATCAGGTTCTGATAAAAAATTTTTGCCATGGAGACCACTACGAGGTTGTACCGTCTTAAGGTTTTGATTTTTCTGATAATTGTTTTCTCTCTCTTATAAACAGGTTGTTGTCGATCAGGTCTACTTGGACCAGATCTAGTTGAGTATCAGAATAAGATGAGGCGTACCATATCAAAAGTGACAATCTCCCATCTAAACCAATGTGAGCAAATTTATAAAAACGATTTAGATGTTACAATCATAACTAAAATAGAGAGAGTAAATAACTTGTACTTTCAGTACAAGAAAGAAAATGACTTTGATATGAACCGTTTCAGATTGCTTATTTTCTTGTGGTAGCATGGAGATTGTTAACTTTGCACCAGGTAATTTAAAATATTCATTTATGAGTGAAAATACGGATTATTGATTAGCATTAAACTTAAATTATCATTTATTGTTATTGAAAGTAAATAAATTATTTATAATCTAAATTTAAACGACATATTCTGGTAAATCTGGTATACGTTGGCATAAATCGTTATTTTCAGGTGGATGTTTTCCAAAGTTGTCTCGTTTTAAAACATGTTTAAAATAGCTTAATTTTTCAATACTCTTCCAGTTTAAATCATAATGTTTTTCTAACACCAACTGCTTTTTCTTGTTTTACTTGTAAACTATATTTTGGTATTATTCCTTAATTTGTGGATTTTATAACTGTCTGCATATTAACGTATGGTCCTAAAGTTTTGGGAAAAATTTCACCTGGTCTGATGGAGAAGCAAAATGGATTTAACAAAGAAGGCCATGGAATTGAAATGTCATCAGTTATTGACATTTAATAAAAAAAGCAGAATATTTTGATTTGTGCTCTGCAAAATGTCTTATAAAATTGATATTAGTCGAGGTGTTTATAATATGGTTGGGCGAACGTCAAAACGAGATATTGTTAATATTTATCGAGATCAAAACATAAGCAAATCGACAATTTGTCGCACAATCAGAGAATGTGAAGAAGGGATAACATATGTTAACTTGCGTAAAAGTGGCCGACCGCGGATTTTGAACCACATAAGAGAGGCAAGACTGATTGAAGCAGCTAAGAACAAAATTGGGGTCTCACAGCGAAAACTAGCCAGAAGATTTCATGTTGGAAAGACTACAGTATACAGGACCCTATCGAGTAACAATATTATCTACCGGAAAAGAAGGAAAGCTCCAAAATACACAGAGGATCAATTACAGAGAATGCCGAGATGTTGCCGCGCGTTAAGGCGAGTGCATATCTTGCTTCATGTCATTACGCGAGAATCACAAGGGACTGGTACGAAACTAACAACATTACCTTTGTACCGAAAGCAAACAATCCCCCCAACCTACCTCAGGCTCGTCCAATTGAAGAGTTCTGGGCAATATTAATTCAGAAAGTCTATAATAACGGATGGGAAGCACAAAATCAGGAACAGTAAGACGCCGCATATATACAAAAATTAGAGAAATTGACGCCGAGGTCGTCCAAAGGATGATGCAACGTGTCAGGGGAATTATTAGGCAAATCGAAAATAATGGTCCCTTGTCTGTCATTTGAATTTTGATTTATAATAAGGATAGTTAAGTTAAATTGTTGAATAATTTAATAAAAATATAAGATTATTGTGGTCAGAGTTATATGCTTTTGAAATTTTTCCCAAAACTTTAGGACCATACGTTATCTTCCAAATTCTATGATAGTTCCATGTTCTGCTGTAATTTTTTTGAACTGATCTGGATTTACAATCGTTTAAATATTTTGAGGTGTTTTTTGGAGGAACCAGAATCAACATGCAATAATGAATCGTTAGATTCTTGTTCTGTACCCCACAACCATCGGAAATTAAACGAATACCTAATCTTTTTTCCTTGAAAATTTGTATGTATTAGTTGATGGTACAAAGCAGACGCAATTTCATGAGCCCTTTTTGGGCCTAATTTTCCTCCACTTATCACAAAACATGTTTTTTTGTCAAATTTGTCTTTTTAACATCCGACAGTGACTGTAAAATTGTAAAGAGAGAATTTTCAACTATAATAACAACTTTTACCCGAAATTTTAGGAAGAGGCAATTTTTGTTCACAATTCACAACTTTCGACCTAATTTTGTGAACTTGTTTTTTGGCCATTAGAGTATACCTTGTAGCAGTATCTTTTTCACTTTTTATTCTTAAACTGAGTTAAATACAAGTAGAGCAAAGACCTGTGGCAGGATGACCAAATCTTAAATTAAATTTGGTGCTCAACATCTTGCAAAAAAATGTACTTCTGACATTTTGGAGCTCATCAGACTGATTATTGTACATTCTAAAGAGTCTGTTTATGCTTAATTCAGAACTTAGGTACTGCTGGAAAGACGAACTTCTACAGTAATGTGTTGCGTCACATTCAAATGTTTTTATATAAGCAATTACAGCCGATCGTTTGTCTTTATATTTACTAGAATTACGATCTTCTCCCGATTTAATTTACTTACAGCCGTAATTTAATTTACCTTTTATTAATGATCTGTATAGAGTAAGTAGGGTTGTTGTATCAACGCCCCAAGAGGTATTTGACAGCATTTTTAGTAGGTTAATTCTGGATCGACAAGAATTTTGCAGATTGGTTATGTGGTTCTCCCATTTGAAGTTACATTCAAAAGAAAGTAATCCGTTGTAAAAAGCTTTTTTTGTCAAAAAATCGGGAAAGAAGTTTTTGATTGTGCAGAAAAGGTTCATGTATAGCTGACTCAAGTGTTATTTGATTGTCTGTTGTGGATCTACTCGTTCGAAATTTACTTTGCCTGATGCTTATTAGGTTATTGTTTTCGAGATACCATTTAAGTGTATAAGCCTGATGGAAGGTGTAATAAATAAAACAAATACTAGATTGAGTAATTGTATAAGCAACAAGTATATTAACTTCACATGCCAGTAACTTAACCTAACAACTGTTTCTAACCTAATAACCTGTCTTGTCACCCTCTGTCATGCCATCTTGTTACCAACATGAATAATAATATGATTGTCACTTAACTGGGTATCATACATCCTCTTTTCTTTTTCCTTATAAGTTCAGCTTACAAGGTTTTTTAATTTGTCTCCCTGACCTTGTACAGTAAGTATTATTATGATTTGATGTTTCAAGTATATGATTATTATCAGGGATTAAAACTTATGTTGCTTGATGTTCCTGATGTGTTTCAATACCCTCACTGTCTGGCAATTCATGATATACACCACCATTGCCACCCATATGATGATCATCACCCCAGTCTACAACATGTTTATTTACTGATGATCTTATGTGAGATCTGTTTCTTCTGATAATGTTTCCACTGTCATCTTTCAGGATGTATGATCTAGGCTATTCATGTTGATTCAAGATTTTTGCAGACTTCCAGGTGTTATTACAGTGATCAAGGACTGTTACATCCATGTCCCTGTTCAATGGCTTCAATATTGTTGCATTTTTATTAAAAGTTGTCTCATTTAATTCTTTTTTAGCTTTCATTTTCATTTCCACATTTTCACACAAACATGGATGCAACAAATCAACTGAAATTGGAACTTTTGTTTTACATCTTCTGTTATTAAGAAGTTGTGATGGGGAGTATCCCATACCTTTTAATGGATAATTTCTATAATTTATTAATGCTGACTGAAGGTCTGCATGCTTTCTTTCATCTATAGTTTTCCTTAACATGTTTTTTGCAATTGACACTGCTTTTTCTGCTAATCCATTTGAACGTGGATAATTAGGACTACGAAAGATTGTATGATGTACGATAATCAGTTAACTTTTCAGGTACAGCACGTACGTGATATTGGCTGATAGGAATTGGGATCATCTTTTGGTTTATTATAGTTAAGAATTGGGATTATAGTTGCCTGTAACCGTAGACCTAGATATTTATTAATTTAAATGTTTGCAACGTATAGGTAAACGAGTAACTTTGTCATTAAGTGAAATTTAATGAATGGTTAAATTGCCGACCTACGTTTTTTAAATATTAAATTAAAAAATAACTTAATTATTGTTAAAAGATGATAAAAAAATGTTATTGTTACTATAACTCAATTTTTTTATTTTAGTTGTACATCACAACATTATTAGATTTGATCTTAATTGTTTGCATTCTTCAGAGTAATCTCTCGATCTCACAGTAAAACGTCTTTAAATGTAAAATTGATATCAGCTATTAATATTCATATCCCTATTAATAATTTATCTCGGCAGTTACAAGATTATACAAGCAGATTATTGCTCTACGATTACAGATAAGAATTCTACTTTTACTTGCAAGGGGCGGCGTCTAGTGCGATCTTTTAATTCTGAATTATAACCGTCTATAAGTGAAATTGGCAACTGAATGCGAAAATAGTTCGAGGCAATAAGATCACTGAACTAATTGAAACTATATGGGAGTGTCTTGTGTGTATACTTTACTTCAATATAAATGATCCATTTATCATACTGTTATAATAGCGTTGATTTTTTAAAGGAAAACAATAGTTTCTCTTTATCATAGCATTGCCTTGCATCAGAACGTACCTATCTGTTATTTTAATTATTTTGATATTTCTAGAAATCTTTCATATACTCAGCGACATTAGAAGTGTTACACCCAGAAGGAATAATTTCTTGTACTTAATTTTTTGGCAACAGAATGGCTATATTTAAAACATGCTATGATAACAATATCAATGTTTTATCTTTTCTACTTTTTGTAAAAATAAAGTTTTAACTTTAATTTTTTTTGTGAAGAGATCGATTTGTGAAAACAGGTTCGTATAGAAGCTTTTAGTTATTATTCTTTACTCTAATTTGTATTCAGTTTAAGAAAATGCCTCGAGTTCGAAGATACCAAAATTACCACCATGTTAGCAATTTTGACAGGTGTAGAATTATTGCGTATAGAGATATGGGTTTGTCGTATCGCGAAATTGGCCGTCGTGTTAATTGTACGACAATGACGGTTATGAGTGTCTATCATATGTGGACAAACGAAGGTAGAGGAACACGAAGAAGACCAACTGGTCAACCGAGGCGTACCACAGAGCGTCAAGATAGGCGGTTTAGATTACTGGTTCTGCGAGACCGTTTTGCTACTACGCGTCAAATTGCTGACCAATGGTTTGGAGTAGTAGGTAGACCTGTTAGTATGCGTACACTATACCGTTGCATTCGAGCCTTTGGACTTGTTTCATTCCGCCCACGACTAGTGCTTCCTTTCACTGCGGACCATTATCATCAACGTTTGAATTGATGCAGGACGGCAGCATTGGGTGACAGAATGGCGTAATGTAGCATTCAGCGATGAATCACGATTCTGTTTAGGAATGCATGATGGTCGTAGGATAGTAAGACGCCGCCGTGGAGAGCGACGAGATATCGGGTTTGCTGTTTAGAGGCATGTACACAGGACAGTTGGAGTAATGGTTTTGGGGGCTACTGCCTATGGTAGCCGATCACCACTTGTGTTTATTTGAGGCAATATGACAGCTGCGCGTTATGTTGATGACATCTTATAAACCACTTTACTGCCTTATCTCGACGACCATCTAGACGTCCTTTTTCGTGTCCCTATATTGTTCGTCAATCTATAGACTTTATTCAAGAAGCTGGATTCGGATTTGAATCGTATCGAACATTTATGGGATATGATGGGAAGGAGACTGTCCACTTTGTACCATCCTGCACAGACTCTGACACAGTTAATACATAAAGTTCAAGTTGCTTGGAACGAGGTGCCACAAGCAGACATCGATCATCGTATTTTGTCAATGCCTAGACGTATACAGGAGTGTATTCAGCTACGGGGTCGCCAAACACATTATTCATTTTTTTTATTACTTGTTAATTAAAATTCTTGACAACGTTATTGTTTCATTCTTGATGTAAATTTACCATGTCAAAAAATTATTACTGCTGGGTGTAACACTTCTAATGTCACTGAGTATATTTACTGGAATAATTCTTATTATTTGTTTTTTATAATTTATTTTTATTATATCCTATTTACTTTCACGATCTGTTCTTTACATTAGAAAAATAAGTTAAATGTATGTTTATTACATAATAGTCATGTAGGGTAAATCCAATGAACCACCGCTTGTATCTTTTAAAAGTAGCGCCTTGCCAAGTTTTCCAATACCGTTTTTTAAATTTAATTTAAAATAATAGTTATCAAGATATTCTACTTGTTTATAAGTAACAAATTAATTAAATAATTTTAAAACATTCCCGAGGCCACCCAAATAATAATAAAAGAGATAACTCTTTTATATGTAAATAAATTTGTAAACTTCTATATTAGACCAGGAAATACACAAAAAAGTACCCTGTTTGTGACACTGAACCGGCCAGGCAAACGACAGTTATTTTGAATAGTATGGATTTCTGTAACAAGAAATTTTCATTGATTTCGTCTATCCGCACAAAGTGAAGCATTTGAAAAAAATTTAAGAATAATATGTTTATAATTCATATATAAACCTTTAAAATGGCTTTCCTTAAATGTTTTTATCTCTGTTTGTTGCTTAGAAAGTTACACAATGAGTTGGAAATTTCGGATTTTTTATAAAAATAACTTTTTTAAAATATATATATAGAACCTTCATATTACACATAATGTTGTTTCTTGCGATGGTTAAAGTATGACCGAAATTTTAAAGCAATCGGTCAAATAGTTTAAAAGTTATTTAATTTGTTTATCCCAAATTTAATTTTTTTTGCAACAATATACGTCATAATATAATGACGTTACAGTAATTCTACAAGTAGTTTGTGAAAGAAGAAGATTTATTCTATCAATATTATTAAAAAAAATTAAGAAAAATGATTTTAAATATTGAAAAATTATTTTGCAACAACATGTCTATTTGTCGCTTATAGACAAATAGAATAACTTTTTAACTGTTGCCTACACGAAAATTGTTTGTTTTTTAATTGTTGAACTTTAATGTCGAAACACATTGTTTATTTAACTATGCTGAATCTTATTTTAATCGAAACAATATGGTGCTACAACATTACAATAAAAAGTTTACCCAAAGTTTACCCCAGGAAGTTGTTTATCTACTCGTATAACAAATTTATTCTTTCGTTTATAATAAGTAGGTTCCCGTAGTAAACTTTGCGTAAAATTTTTAATGTAATATTAAAGCATTATATTCTTTTGATTAAAAAAAGATTCAGCTTGTAAGAAAGAAATTAACAATGTGTTTCGAACGTTAAAGTTTAGACGTTCGTCAAGTCTGTATACCCCGAAATGCGACGGAATATCAATTGGTTTATGGATTTTTTAAACTGACTTCTAAAAAAAAATCAAAACGGAATTGAGCATTTAAACAACTTGACTTAAGCTTTCATCTCATATTTTTTGTTTTTGTTTTTTTAACATGATATCTATACTATTCGAAAATACCGTCGAAAATAAGCTAAAATTGGCTTTTTTAGCCATTTTCAATTGTTTATTTGTATTTTACGTTTAAAGTAAGTATTTTACAAAAAAAAACAGAAGTAACTTTCGTCTTAGAATAACTCTAATATATATATATATATATATCTCTCTTTCGTCTTAGAATAACTCTAATAACTATAATAAGTTATATAAAAAAATGTATGTTCGAAGCAAAAAAACATTTTCAATAATTTATTTAAAAATTGTTAAATGAATAAATAATAATAAATAAATAAATTGTAAAAATCATTAATATTAATGTTTTATATTATATGTTTAATATTAATGTTACAATAAAAATTACCACAAATATTACTAAAAAAAAAAAGAAAAAAAATTTTTTTTAACAAATTAGATGGTTTATTCAACCATTTATTTCTTTAAATAATATATATTCGTAATATAAGCAAAAATTACATACAAGTTCATACAAAGAAACGTCGAAATCCACAAATAAAAACCAGTGATACAGTTAACAGCTCTTTCTTTCCAATGACGCTAATTAGATGTCATAATTGTTATAAACAAAGCGGTTGTCACTTCATCCTAAATTGTCGTAAGACATCTTTTTCTTTTTTAGAATTTGTAAAAAAAGCAAGCTTTCCAAATATGAAAAAACAGTTGTTGTGTAGACAATAGTTAAAAATCTATTCGAATTGTTTTTAAGCAAAAAATCGACATTTTTTTTTTTCAAATAATTTTGCAATATTTAAAATTGTTTTTTTTTTAATTGATAGAATAAATCTTCTTATTTCATAAGCTATTTGTATAATTAGCGTAACTTGTAACAATGTTATTTGCTTATTGGGGGCCAAGAGGGGGGAATAAACAATTACTGGGCTTGGAGAAAGGGTAAGCAAAAAAATTGAAATGTTTGTGTTTCGCGTTTTGATTGGAGTGCAAGGTCGTGGATAAGGATTCCTTTTTTTAAGAGGGACTGGGAGAACTCACTACGAAAAGGAAATCAAGAAATACTTACAGAGATGTCCTGGGCAAACACTATACAAGAAGTGTTCTAAACTATTTAAAATTAGGACACCGTTTAAAAACATCCTCATGCAGCTTAGAAAAAAAGTTTACGGTTTTTCTTTGCTTAGATTTGAACAAAAAAATATTGTCCCACAAACTTCAAACAATCAAAATCTGACCCTTTGAGACACAAAATGGAGGCTGGACAAATCTTGGAAGAGCCCTCAGGATATTGTTATCAAATCCATTGACACAGGATACAGCTTACAATAAACGGTGATAAACTCACATTACAAAGATTGCCACACTGCATTTTAATCTCAAATCACTTTATTCTCACCACACACATGGAATTAAGGGAAACTGTCGGTTTTTAAAATTCTTACGATAACGAAACTTACTCGCTCAGTCTCTCCATTGCTCTTCTTCTCCTCTTTGACCGCTAGCTATGCCCATTTTCCTCGTGTCCAAATAGTACATTCTCGTACCAGATTTAACATGGGCAATAGGGTCCCTCTTCTACGATTCCTTGGATACGAAATTAGTCTTAAAGTACCGGTATTCAAATTTTTGTGGGAACTTATTTAAAATAAAACGCAATTAAGTCGAGATCAAATTCGACGACTACTCCATAATTTTCTTCTTCTTCTTTAAGTGCCATCTCCGCGATGAAAGTTGGCTTGAGCTTTGAACCAAACCACTCTCTCAGGTTCTTCAACAAGGAAACGCGTTTTCTCCTACGCTTCTCCTACCCTCTACTTTTCTTTGAATTATGAGTCTCAAGATGTTGTATCTTTCGCCTCTCATCACATGTCCCAGATATTGCAATTTCCTTTCTTTTATTGTATTTTTCATTTCCCTCTCTCTGCCTATTCTTCTTAACACTTCTGTATTCGTGACTCTATCTACCCATGGAATCCTTAACAATATTCCAAATGTCCATAATTCAAACGCGTTTAGTCGATTTATTGTATTCCGGTTTAATGTCCATGATTCAGCTCCATAGTAGAGTACACTGTGTACATAACATTTAATTAGCCTTATTCTCAGGTCCAATGTCCGATCTTTGCTGCATAAAATCTTTTTCATCTTCACGAACTTGGCAGGTGCTTTTTCAATTCGGACTCTCATTTCTGCAGTATAATAGTTATTTTCTGTGATAATCGTTCCTAAGTAAGTATATCTTTTTACTCTCTCAATCTGCTGACCGCCTACCGTTAATATTTCGTTAGTATTGTTGTTCTTGCAAATTTTCATGAATGTCCATTATTCATTCTTGTTTGTCCGTTAGTATGCTTGAGGTTTTTGTTTTGCTACCCCAGCTAATTCTTTAACTTTCTTATCGAGATTGAAGTTATCATATTTGTTTTGTAAGTCTTCTATTTCTTGTCATTTTCCAGCGAAATAAGTCTCTTTAGCTTCTCTTATTTTCCTTCTTATTTGATTATGGAGCTGTTGATACTGAGTTATGTTGATATTCTTTTGTCTTGTTCTGTCCTCCATCATTTCCAAGATTTCTTCTGTCATCCAATCACCTTTCTTGCATCTGGTTGTTGTGAGTTCTCTTGCGACTTGGTTCGATAATTGCATTTTTAAAGAACTGCCACTGTTGTTCTACATCACCATCAATTGATTCTGGTGTGGATTCTAGGTTTGCATTAATTTCTTGTTTCAGTTTTTCTTTGACGTCTTCTGATTCTAATTTTTGTATGTTCAGTTTATCACTTTTGTAGCTTTTTTGTATCTTTTTTAAGTGAAGTTGGAATTTTGCTACAAGAGGATTGTGGTCCTATGCCACGTCTGCACCTGGTTACGCTTTCACCGATAGTATTGCGTTTCGATATCTGTGGTTTATTAAAATATAGTCAATTTGGTTTCTAACGATTTTATCGACCTTGTCAGCTGGCGATTTCCAAGTGTAAAAGCGTCGTTTAGGCAGTTTGAAGAAAGTATTCATTACCGCAAGATTATGTTCTAGGTAGAATTCTATAAGGCGTTCTCCTCTCTCATTTCAAACACCGAGTCCATATGGTCCTACAATAGACTCACACCTTCCTTCTCCAACTTTGGCGTTAAAATGACCCATGACTACTGTTATATATCTCTTGATGTTGTATTTTGTAGGGTTTTTTAAAGGTCATCGTAAAATTTTTTAATTTCTTCCTCTGTTTTATCGGTGGTTGGCGCATAAATCTGAATAAGGTTTAATTTCGCATGTGTTGTCATCATTTGTATTAGCATAATTCTTTCCGATATTGGTATAAAGCCTACAACTGATTTTGCCTACAACTGATTTAATCCATAATTTTGTTTTCGGCCTATTCGGAAAAAACCTTGAGAAGCTACTAGCTTTAGCCAGGGGCGTATCAAATAAATATTATTTTTATTATAGCTTGCCATGAGTTCGTCCTTAAGAAGCTAAGAGGCTGAAATATGCATAAAAGCGAATAGTGGTACGCTGTAACGAAATCAAACCTAAACTGTCTATTTTATTTAATTTTCATATTTTTTTTATTAAAAATATTTTTAAAGGAAAATTATTATACTACAAACTTCATTTTTTATTCATGAAAAATATGAATTTTATGAAAAAAAATTAATTTGGGATAAACAAATTAAATATCTTTTAATATATTTGACCGATCGTATTGAACCCATACTTTAACCACCACAAGAACGAACATTTTGTGTAATCTGAAGGTTCTAAGTTTATTTAAAAAAAAAAATAATAACATTTATAAAAAACCGAAATTTTCGACTTATTTTGAAACTTTCTAAGCAACAAATAAGGATAAAAACATTTAAGAAACGCTATTTGGAACGTTTTTATATAACTTATAAGTTTATTTGTCTTAAATTTTTTTCAAATGTTCATTTTCAAATCGATTTTAATGATATTTGCTGGACTATTTTGTTATAATATAAAGATTTACAAAGAATATTGAATGAGAAAAGGCTTGTTCCCCCATTTTTTATTGCTATTTTGCAGCAAGTAATAAATTAAAGCATTTTAACCAATCATATCTAATAGAAAATTCAATTATCGTTATTTTATGTACGAATTATACGACTTCATATCCAAAATGAATCGTTTTAAAGTTATAAGCAAGGAAAGTAGAAAAAAACGACGTTTTTAATGATTTTTAAATATTTCAATTTTTTTATTAATATTCCCGACCTATTTGAGTTATCTCACAACTTTTTTGCCAAAATCAGAATGCCACCTCTCACATCCACCTCAAAACAAATCCGCCCTGGTCTAATCGGAGAAATTAAATATTTAAATATATTTTTTTCTATTTAATAATTATAAATGTTTTTCTAACTATTAAAAATAAACTTGATATAAATCATAAGTGTATTTTAAAGCATGTAATTTTATATGTACTTCTATGTTAACAAGGTGAGAGTGTGCTGTTACAATTTTATTATTCTTCCATATAAAGAAGACGAAAGGCACGATTCTAGACGCCTTCTCAATTCCTTACTATGATTATAAGTACATAGTAATTTTATTTTGGTAACAAGACAAAAGTTAATACCTCTGTTTTTATTATTCTTCCTTTTAAAGGAGAAGGCCGTTACAATGCCTAACTTTGTATAAAATGAAAGTTACTTAACAATACAATTTAATTAAGTGTCACGACTTTGTGCGTAGCAAAGAAATGTCTGAACGTTACATATCGTTCTCGCTAAATGATGCTGTTATCTTCACTCAGAATCAAAGAATTTGTTGTGGACAATGTCAAAAACAAGAAAACTAAAGAGCCAAAGTAAAAACGCCTGTAGCATTATCTTATGCAGCTTTCGGTGATAGAGGATAACAATAATAAAACTCCTAACGCTAGGCTTAATTTGAATCAACTTTGAAGAATTAAAGGCAAATATTGAGCACAATTTTAGTAATAATCAAATCTTGCCCAAGTACTTTCGCTTTCTACTGCATCATCAGGGGCATTCCGTCAAATTTGGGCTATCCAGCAAGCGCAGAATGTAATAAACATAAATTGTACATAACACTACACTAAAACAAGGACAAACAGTTTAAAATTATTTAAAATTGTTCTACGCTACATTCTTGTCGGCAACAGGAGAGAGAATCATTCTCTCTCCTGTTGCCGACAAGAATTAGATTAGAATTAGCGTAGAACAATTTTAAATAATTTTAAACTGTTTGTCCTTGTTTTAGTGTAGTGTTATGTACGATTTTTGTTTAATTTTCATGTTTATTACATTCTGCGCTTGCTGGATAGCCCAAATTTGACGAAATGTCCCTGATGATGCTGTAGAAAGCGAAATTACTTGGGCAAGATTTGATTATTATTAAAATTGTGCTCAATATTTGCCTTTAATTTTTCAAAGTTCATTTATTCGAGCATTCAACCTTATATCAATTAATTTGAATTGGTTAGGGAACCATATTGGAGTTCTATTACCCAGGACCCCCACATGAAGAGCATTTGGCTGATAGGTTGCCCCTATCACGCATTAGAGTTCTAAAGGGGGGAAAGAGATTATCTGGAGCATTGGAGCACGGTAGAGTGATTCCTGTTTTAAACACGAATTAATACACCTCTCCTCAATGAATTGTTATACCCGAACGTTATTCTAAGGGGTGATAAGTCTCACAGGCCGGATTTAATCAAATTGCTTGATTGAGCTTTCGGTCAGTTAAGGTGTATTTTGAAGAATAAATATGTACCAATGTGTCTAAAGAGTAGAATGTATAACAAGTCATACCAGTGACTAAGTACGGTCAGGGGACCATTGCCTTTACAAAAAAAACTTTAGAACAGCTTACTACTACTCAGAGAGTGATGGAGAGAACCATGCTCGGGGTCAGTCTAAAAGACAGGACTCGGAATATCGACATAAGCAACAGAACAAAAATTACGATTATTTACATCGAGTAATTTGATTATCATGGTTTTTCTTTTAATGCTTACGACTTGATTTTTACTAATGCATTCGTTTGATGATTAATGCGTAATGCGTCCTTACGGATTTTCTATACGGATATATTTTGAAAGTCTAAAAAATGTATATTTTAAGATCCAAATAGTGTTCATTATTTCCCACTTGCATGTTAGAAGTGTCTTTCAACTGTTAATTAACAGCCTGTCAATCACTTTTGTCGCTGTATAAGTTATAAAATTACATTATTTTGCAAACTTGTCTGCATCTTCCACAATAGGAATACTTTCGTGTTCCGGTTTTCTTAAATGGAATTTTAATAACATCGGAATTACTGAATGCAATGTCATGTTTCAAATACAATTTTTTAGCAACTTTAATTTATAAATGATTAGCAATTTAAATGTCTGCGATACTGACATTGATTTAATTCACTTGTAGATTTTTCTAAAATTAGATTTGATAGATTTTATGTCTATTCATAGTACATTAAAAGGTTAAAAATAAGAAATAATTAAGAAGTAAGTGGGTAATGATAAATAATATGAGGTAGTTATATACGTAATAGTTAGAAAGCTATTATTCCTGTTCTTGGTAATAAATTATTTAATTGCGATGATTTGCAGATTCTTTTCAATCCCCATCAATGGATAGTTTAAGGACTATGACTTTCTTCTTGTTCCAAATAGGGAAATTGATAAAACGATAATTTTTATATAAAAGCTTGTTAAAAGCTTGTTTTTGTATTTGAATTATTCTAATTTTGTAGCCATTATTGGAAATATATCCTTTTTCCATGAATTGTGTGATTAATGACAAATATATATCATAGATTTGGCAACGAGTTGTGTCTGTCAATGTAACAAATTGAAATTGGAAGCTGGAGGGAAATTTATTTAAGTTTATGTTGCAATTTGTGTTTTGCGTACCGGGGACACTTAATCAGGATGTGTTTCACAGTTAATACACTTGTGAAGATTTGTCAATTGGGCTTCGGCTCGGACTTCATTAAGTATTCATGTGTGAGTCGGGTATGTCCTATTCTTAATCTTCTGATGGCTGCTTTTTCTTTTCTAGAGATTGTTGGAAGTTCAAAGTTTTCAACAGTCTGCCGGATCTCATGTAATGCACTCTTGATTGTGTTCAAGTGGGTTTGCCAGTTATGATACTGCTGTTGCTTGAAAATTTGCTTTAGGTCATTACGGATTTGAATATGTTGGGCTTTTGAGGATTGATTGTTTACACAAGAAGCTTGCTTGGCTGCTCGGTCATCTTTTTCATTATCGGGGATTCCGATATGGGATTGTAGCCAGATGATCGTGACATTTACACCTTGAAAACCGAGTGCACTGTAAATCCTATGGATTTCTTGAACTAAGGGATGCTGAGAGTATAGACTTTTTATCGAGTGTAGTGACGACAGGGAGTCTGTGCGTATTGCTTGGTTTTTATCATCTGTTTTTAGTTTTTTAAAAGCTTCTAATATCGCATAAAGTTTTCCAGTGTATACGCTTCAAAAATTCGGTAAAAAAGATGATTTTATTATTTCATCATATGTGGTAACGGCACATCTAACGCCTGCTTCACTTTTGGAGGCATCTGTATACAGAATTTTTTGGAATTGGTTCTTGCTTATGATTTCTTCGAAGTGTTGCCTTGTAAGAAGGTTTGAGTTTGAGTTTTCATGTTTACTGTATTCTAATAGAGAAGTGATTGAATGTGGGATTAATCCATTCCAAGGCGGAGTATCCGGGATTGGGAAGCAAATCTTTAAAACCTATAACATCAAATTTTGATTTTAAGTTTAAGCAACATATATGAGGCATTTAAAATTCCTAAAAAACGAAGATTTAAACTTTCACATCTCAAACGATCGTCACATGAAATGTGTCACGAAAACGGTATTGGATGCAATTTGTAGTTAAATTTGTATAGTTTTGAAAAACGTACTTGTTTAATCAAAAAGAAGCAGGTTTAAATGTTTTAGATAGAATAGTTCTTAGTGTGAAAGTTTAAGTTTGGTGTTCTTTAAGCGTATTTCAAATGCCTTACATTTGTTACTAAAACTTAAAACCGAAATTTCATGCTATAGGTTCAAAGCACCAATAGCATCAAAAATAAGGCTCTAGCAATAAAAATTACATAGTACCCGGTCAATGAAAGTGACAAATTTTATTGATTTTATGAGAATCGTTAAAAATGGTAAAAATCGTGCAACGTTTATTTATTTACCACTTTTTTAAAAACTGACTTTATTTTCAAGCAAAATGCAAAAACTGCATACGAAAGCTACACTCCTCTCCTTTAAAACAATATTTGATTTATATTGAAAGAATACTCTCGTCATAAGATATCAAATTTTTACCGTCAAGTTGATACAAATCTGACATTCAAAACCGCCGGTCGCTTCAAGCGTTGTTTCTGAGAGAACGGTTCATTCTACAGAAAAAGTATTTATAAACCTTTATATTCAAAATTATCACGGCTACATTTTCTATCTAAAACATTTGTTTCTATAGCGTACAGATTCTTGGTAAATCCATTTTTTTTTGTTTTTCACTCATACGAATGTGATTTTAGGGCGAAGCCCGGGGGTAGGAGTGATAAATTTTTTTGCATCTTTTTGGGATTTTAAATTTGAAATTTTCAGCAAAATTCAGCTTGATCGTATGATTTTTAGAGGTTCATTGCCATTTTCGTATCTGGCGACTGGAGTAGGTAATAGAGTTTTAAATTTAATTATGTTCTTTCGTTTCGGATTTAAATTAGGTTAATACCAAGAACGTTATATTAGTGGAATAATTATTATTAAACATGTTATGTTATTTTATGTTATTTTTATTGTAAGCAGACCTGGGAAACTGTATATTTAAAAGCGTTCTTTTTCAATTGACAATTAATTCAGAACATTCTGCTGACAGTTGTAAATTTTATAAATATGGTGCTATTCTCTTTTGGTGAAAATGTTGATTTAAAACACAGTTGGGCCATAGGGGTGGAAGCTCAACGCCATAAGTATCTCACTTTTTCACAGAAGAAAATTTACTCATCTCATATCTGTATAGTATCAAAATGACTGAACTTTAGTGAGATTCGTTCAATAGCTAGCACCCCCCGCTAAGATGTTTCTGGATTTCTTGAGCTTGAGAACCATATTGGTTTTTGTCGTTTTGCAGCTAAGGATATTTGATGGTATATTGTATGTAATTTTTAGTTGGAATTATCTTATTCTGCAAATTAGTAAGAAATTAAAATAAATTTTAATTTTTACTAATTAGGCTATTCTAGCCAACGTCGAATATTAGGTGTAGCTATTCATTTCTGTTTGTTCTTTTTTGCATCCACTTATGACTAGCCATTCGCTTGATATCATCAGTCCACCTGGTCCGAGGCCTGCTTTGTTTACTGCCCTTATTTGCTCTTGGTCACCACTCAACAGTTCATTTCGTTCAACGGTTGTCCTCCATTCTTCATATATGTCCTGCGCAGTTTCATTTTAACATGGCAATCTTCCATCTGGTATTTTTGATCGTCTTCGAGCTTAATATTTAGCATTCTTCGTTTCATAGCTCACCAAGTCACTTAATGTTGTTGTTAAAAGCCCATATTATAGTTCTCTGTATCAGGACCGACAATACACGCGGATCCAAAGGTTTGGCCTTTATTTGGTAAGTTTGATTTAAAGACTGTTTGTAATCTTCCAAATGCTGCCCATGCTAAGGAACATCTTCTATATAAATAAACCTTTAGTTTGAGCTTTGATAGTTTGATTTTTTAAGTATATTTACGACTTTTCTATTTTATTATTGTCCAGAGTTATATCTACAGATTCGTGAAGATATCCTGTCTGTGCACAAATTGAATAAGTGTCTCTGCACACACTGAGTAAGGGCTCTTCTTTTTAAGCAGCTGATAACCTTTAAATAAAAGGAGTTCTTTATTCTGCTCATCCTAGAGCTATTCTCCTTAGCAGCTTTGCAGTTTGATTATCTCTGCTAATTTTCACATGTCTAAGGTATATGTATAGTTTGGAACTAAATTAATCAACACCTTTGTTTTTGGTAATTAATATTCAGACCTACCTTACAGTGCTACATTGCTAAGCCCATTTAACATAATACTGGCGATTTTGTTCTCTCTCCTATAGCTCCACAGCCCAAGTCGGTCCCCAGCATCCACCTCCATGCATCCCGTTTCCTTGACTGCTCTTCTCCAGTTATCCATCCTCAATACCTCTTCAGCATTGGGTCTCACTTTGTCTATTCACCTTTTTCTTGGTCTTCCTATTGGCCGACGTCCCACCATAATTGCATAAGCGTTCTACTAGGTGTTTTGTTAAGATCAATTATTACAAAGTAACCTGCCAACGATCTTTGTAATTTTGCATAATTTGCTATGAAGGTTAATTGTCTTATCTGTTCTGATTCATGTTTCTACGCCATATTTTTCTATCAGTGGTATGATGGTTTTCCCTATGGATGTCTTTGCATCCAAAGACCTGCGATAGGGAGAGACAGATATGCTTTGTTGGCAAACATTATCCTTTTCCATATTTCCTGCTCCTCGCTGCCATCCTTAGTTATCTGTACGTTCAGGTATGTGAGCTGTTTTACTAGTTCAATATTTGCTTCGTCTATTGTCCAATTTTGCAAGTTTCGTTGTTTCCTTGCTTGTATTAGGACCTTAGTTTTATGTACGTTAACGGCTAGTCCATCTGGCGATTTTTAGCTCATCTGAAATAAGTATAATCTCATCTGCCAATCGTAGATGATTATGCGTCTCTCCATCGATATTTATTCCCTTATTTTCTCATTTCAATGACTTTAAAGTATGATCAAGTACAGTGATTAACAACTTTGGTGACATAGTATATCCCTGTCGAAAACATCTCCTGATATGTATCTTACTGGTAGAACCCCGCAAATTTATAGTTATAGGAATATTACATATATTTTCTATGGTGTTGGTGGATACTTATGATTAGTTCGGCACTTTTTCAGTGCCTTTGGATAGTTCTATAATATCAAACGCAAAAACTAGCTGTTCTTATGTCTTATACAGTTCAAATTTGGTTTTCAATCGATTGGTTATTATTCTGGTGTACACTTTGTATAGATGGTTGAATAGACAAATTGACCTGTAATTTGCAAGTTCATGTTGTCATCCTTGTTATGCAGAAGAGCTGTAATAATGGAGTTATTCTAATTTATAGGGATTTTTTGACTATAAAAGTAGATGTTAAAGAGGAGAAAAGTTTCCCCAAGTTTAATATCTTCTGTTACTATTCCATTATCTCCCGGAGTTAAAATGCTTCTCATTTTTTTTGAGTAAATAATAAAAAGTACTTGTGTATAAAAATAGTTTATTAAACATAACATAACAAGAAACAAGCAACAATAAATAACTTAGTATAAAAATAAAAACAATTTCAACAATAACATATATACAAATCAAATGGTAATTCTAGAAAATTAATAAAAATATTACTATTGTTTATAAATTGTACATAGAAAAGTATTGTGATTTTTAGAAAGTTTAGCTCATACACTATAATAAGCTCATACAACAGTATAACATTATTTGTCTTAGCTATAACTACTTCCAAGCTTCAGACTTTCAACATGGTCACAGTTGAGATTCCAGCTTAAAGTATTTAAAATTTAAAAAAAGAATATAACAATTTGTTACATATTACAGACATTTGAACAATATTGTAAGTTTATTAAATTGAATGTTATTACATACAAAATAACCTTTGTTTATTTAACATATTCTTTTGGCATTTTTCCCTTTATTTTTATTAAATTCCCAGATCTCCCATATCATTCTATCTAAGTGGCCAAATAGTCAGTCATAAAAAATAAATTCTATTCAATAAGGTGAATAACGTTAAATTAAAACTGTGTGAGAAGACAAAAAGGTTATCAAATTAAGAAGAAAAACGGATTGCAAAACCTTTTGAAGTTTATAGATCTGAAAAAATAGTGCTCTAAACTAAAAAAAAAACAAAAAGAGAAATCAAACGATTTCTACCTAGCGAAACCGAATTCAACCGTATAAGCGGTTGTCGCTGCCCTGTATCAAAACAAAAATCTAATACCGTCATTATGTTTTATTACTAACTTCGTTTTGAGTACCAGAAACTGAATTCACTACGAATTTTGACCAGGATGAACGGCATGTGGAATGCAATTTTAAATTCCCTTGCCGAGTAATTTATCCAGCTGTTTGATTCGCAAATTTTAGGAAACACACTGGTAAAAATTTGAATTTGGTTTCGCTAGGTAGAAATTGTTTGATTTCTCTTTTTGTTTTTAGATTGCGTAGTTACGTCCGTATATAGTTATTTTGATAACTATTATCTAGGACGGGAGAGATTTTTGTTTTGGTTCAGAGCAGTGGCTATACCGTTCTGACGAGACCTAAAGAGGTCGAAATACGTATAAGCGGTTGTCGCTACCCTGTATCCAAACAAAAATCTAATACTGTCATTATGTAAAAAAGAAAAATAAAGATTACGAAGAAGGAAGAAAATAGAACAGAATCAATGGCAAGTGGTAAAAGAAAAAGTAAACTAAAAAACTTAAAAAAAATGTGAAAAATATATCTAGAGCAGATTTGAAGAAAAGGCAAGTGTGTAATAATAAATCAAAACTCTATGAGAAGATAAAAGAAGATTTAATTAAGAAGAAATACAGATTGTCAAACCTATTGCAATTTACAGATATGAAAAAATAGTGCTCTAAACTAAAGAAAAACGGTACAGATCACAAGACAAGTGTGTATTGATAAATCTAAAGTCTATAACAAAAAAGAAGAAAAAGATTTAATTAAGAAGAAAACGATTGTTATTAAGGTATGTAGACGTGAAAAATAGTACTCTAAACTGAAGAAGAACAATAAAGATTACAAAGTAGAAAGAAAAAAAATAGAACCAATGACAAGCGATAAAAAGAAAAGTTAAATAAAGAATATTAAAAAAAAAATGTAAGGCCAGATTCGAAGAAAATATCAGTATGTAATCATAAATCAGAACTCTATGAGAAGACAAAAAAGATCCAATTAAGAAAAAAACCTGATTTTCAAACTTAATGAAGTTTACAGATATAAAAAAAATAGTGCTCTAAACTAAAGAACAGTAAAGATGACAAAGTAAGAATAAAATTAATTAGAACTAATGAAAAGCGATAAAAAGAAAAGTGAACTAAAAAACATTAAACAAAAGGTGAAAAAATATATCTAAGATCAGATTTGAACAAAATATAAGTGTTTTATAATAAATCAAAACTCTATGAGAAGACAAAAGTCTTCTCATAGAGAAATCTATAAAACAGTCATACGACCCGTAGTGATGTATGGTAGAGAAATGTGGACGATAACAAAGGCAAACGAAGAACGACTACATGTTTGGAAAAAATACTAGGGAAGATCTTTGGGCCTGTACTTGATGGAGCAGCAGGACAATATAGGAATAGGATAAGAACTAACAAAGAGCTCGAAGACCTATATCCAGACGCTAACATAATAAAAGAAATAAAGTTAGAAGGTATTCTGACGAAAGAACAGTAAGGCTGGCATATGAAGAGGCCCCAACTGGAAGAAGGCCACTTGGACGACCTCGATCTCGGTGGCGAGATAATATAGCAGGATATCCTAAAATTATGGGCCTGGAGAATTGGATGGATATTGATCCAAACAGAAAGGAATGGAAGCATGCCAAGTCGTCTAAAACCCACGAAGCATTGTAACGCCACAGAGTAAGGAACAATAAAATTGTCGAACTTCTTGGAGTTTATAGATATGATAAAATAGTGCTCTAAACTAAAGAAGAACAAAAAAGATCACAAAGTATGAAGAAAATAGATTAGAACCGATGACAAGTTATAAAAAGAAAAGTGAACTCAAAAATATTAAAGAAAAGGTAAAAAAAATTATCTTGGGGCAGATTTGAAGAAAATTAAGGAACAATTAAAACAAAATGCATAAGGAGAGAGGGTATACTTTAATATAAGGCCACATTGAATTATAACAACTAGATAATTAGATAAAACTATATTATAAATAAGAAATATAAATAGAAATTAAAAATGAAACGAAATCGACAGCAAGCAGTAAAATAAAAAAGCAGTAAAGGTAAAGAAACAGAAAAATTAATAAATATACAAAAAAAATAGGATAAGAAAAATAGAAAAAGTGAAAAATAAAAATGGTCGAGAAAGAAGTTAAAATAGTAAATAAAAAGCAGTACAAACAAACACAAAAAAAGAACAAAAATAAAAAATAGAAAAACAGTTAAAAAAAGCAAGGACCAGTCAAAAGGCAGAGTATAAAACTAAAATGTGTAGAAACATAATACAGCACTAAAAGAAACAGAAAATAAAATAGTAAAAGCATTTATTTAAGGATAAAACAAGAACAAAAATACAACAAAAAAGTGCAGCAAAAGGCTAAAATTTTTAAGGCATAATAGAGAAAAACGCTACACCACTAATACAGAAGAAACATAAAATAAACAGAGGAAAAAGAAACACATATAGAAAAAAAAAGAAAGCAATGACAGTTGAAATAACTACGATATAAGACACACAAAAAGGTGAAAGTTTTCTAAAGAAACAAAATAAGAAAATTAACGATTAGAGAATAAAAAATAAGGAAAAGAGAAATCAATGTATAAGACATTAAAAAATGTAGACGAAAAGAAAAAACGTTATGAAGCATTATAATAAGAAGGTACAGAAATAGACAATAAAAAATAAAGATAGTTAATAGAGCAAAAAGCTAAAAAAACAAAAAAATATAAGAAAAGCGGAAAATGTAGAAAGAATTGAGAAAAGAGGAAATCAGTGTAGAAGTTAATAAGCAAAAGCTAAGATTTTAACAAAGAAACAGAAAATATGTACAATAATATGATAAAGAGAGAAAGAATAAAAAATAGCACAGTTTAGAAAAAGTGAAAGCAATGTATGAGATTACAAAAGGTATATAATAAAGGCTAAAACTTAATGAAGAACCATAAGGTCAACGACTGAGGTAAAATCAGCTGAGAAAAGACGAAAAAAGAAGGAAACAAATATTAAGCAGATTAATAAAATATTAGGTAAGATCCAAAAAAAAAGGGTGAATTATTAGATAGAAATATAAAAAAGGATAGACAAAGACAAATACAGCATAAAGAAAGAGAATAAGAACATAGAATAGAATAGAATAGAATAGAATAGAATAGAATAGAATAGAATAGAATAGAATAGAATAGAATAGAATAGAATAGAATAGAATAGAATAGAATAGAATAGAATAGAATAGAATAGAATAGAATAGAATAGAATAGAATAGAATAGAATAGAATAGAATAGAATAGAATAGAATAGAATAGAATAGAATAGAATAGAATAGAATAGAATAGAATAGAATAGAATAGAATAGAATAGAATAGAATAGAATAGAATAGAATAGAATAGAATAGAATAGAATAGAATAGAATAGAATAGAATAGAATAGAATAGAATAGAATCGAATAGAATAGAATAGAATAGAATAGAATAGAATAGAATAGAATAGAATAGAATAGAATAGAATAGAATAGAATAGAATAGAATAGAATAGAATAGAATAGAATAGAATAGAATAGAATAGAATAGAATAGAATAGAATAGAATAGAATAGAATAGAGTAGAATAGAATGATATTAAAATGGAGCATAAAAAGGCTAAACCATAATTAGAAAACATAATAAAGGTTGTAAAGAATAATGGTAATAGTTGGGAAGATACAAAGATTTAAAAAAAGAAATAAAAAAAAGATATTAGTATAACCACAGAAAAAGGTTAGACCGATATGAAGAAACATTATAAATAGGTAAGCTAACAGAGACTAGACAGACAAGAAAACAGCTAAAACATAATAAAATAGAAATTTAGCTTGCTTTCTTTCCAGAAATCATTCGAGGTATTTAAACAATAATAAGTTGAAACTGCTATAAGTCTATTTGGTGTTTATTTAGTGTTATAACTAACTTTGGTGTAGAAAGTTGATACATAACTCATTTTAGATAAAAATAGATGTTATTGTGACTATTTGTACCATTTTAGAAGAAATTGTATGTGAGTCCCAACGTTACTTGACATTTTTAGAAATACTCATAACGTTTGAGGATCTTTCAGTTTTGACCTGGGGACTAGGTATAAACTCGTCAGTGTTAAGTTGATATTTATTATCTTTTCTACCGATATTTAAAGGTTGAAGAGGTGCTCCAAAGTGAGCTGTAAGTTGAGCCTTGATTTTCTCTTGTTGTTCGGGACTAAAGTTTTCAAAACCCGTTATAATTGGTGGAAGGGATGAAGGATATTCGACTTGATTGTCTTTCGACTCTATTTGTAACTGTGGCTGCGACTGTGTTTGCATCTGTGCTTGCACCTGCGCTTGTGCGTACTGACTTTGTGAGTAATACTGCTGGGCAGGTAGTTGAGTCATCTGAGACAACTGCAAGGGGACTTGTTGGCTGTATGTTTCTGCAGTTTGTACTGGTGACATATGTGTAGTTTGGCTTAGAGGCAGTTGGACCATTTTAGTTTGATATTGGGCTGGAGCTGGCAATATTGGATAGGATTGAATTGGTTGAGTCACTTGCACTGCTTGAGTTTGCGGGACATACTGTTGAAGAGGTTGGGTTTGAGCTGCGACTTGAGAATACTGGAACCTGAAAAAGTAATATCATTCATCAAAAGGTTGTATTAAACAATATTATATATATACATACATATATATATATATATATATATATATATATATATATATATATATATATATATAAGACTTCTGTGAATATTCGAGCGTAAGATATACCGCAGAATATTTGAAGCTATAAAATATCAAGGGCAGTGGCACAAAAGATATAATTTCGAATTGTTGAATTATACCAACTCTTTAATGAACCAGATGTCGTAACATTCAGACTTAGATGGGCTGTACACATAATACGAATGCTATTATATATATATATATATATATATATATATATATATATATATATATATATATATATATATATATATATATACTATATACAGTGTGTCCATAAAGTATGGAATAAATTCGATATTTCCTAAATGTAAAGCCTTTTTAAAAAAATCAAAAACACGTCGATTTTTATGTTTAATGTTTTATATTCTACAACAAAATTTTATTATAAAAGTGATACACATTAAGGTGGTGACGTTATCGGCTCTTTTTTTTAAATGTGACACACTATATTTTATGACATTTTTAGATCGATAAAAATGAGCAGATTCCAAAAAAGTATAATACTGGTTTAATTGGTATAATTTGAAAGATATGCGCTTAGAAAATAAATTATTTATTATCAATTGCAAAAAAGTAACCTACTACTAGTTTTTAGTAAAATGTAGTTATTTTTAGTAACATTCAATAACAATAATTAAGTAGTACAATAATTGTATTAATTCGTGAATGAATGAATGAATTCTGTACTATTGCTTAGAATTAATTTGAAGTAGAAATGCATTTGAGTGTCAAGCAAAGAATTAAAATACTCGTGATGATTGGGTATGGAGAAAAATGGCGAACTTAGATGGAAGTGTGTAATTTATTTAATGATAAATATCCAGAAAAATCCATAACACAGTCAACAGTAAGTAAGATTGAAAAGAAATTTCGAGAAACTGATACGGTTGAAAATGCACGTAAATCAGGTCGTCCATCTGTAAATTATGATACATTAGATGTTATACTTGTTTTTGAAGAAGATGTACAGGAAGATTGTACAGGAATTAAACGAGGATGATCCAGATAAAAGAATCCAATTTTGCGAAACAATGATGAATAACTCGTACCTCCTTTAGTTAATTTATTCCCCAGTAGAATTAAGCCTGGAGGTTTTGATGAAAGTTTATGGTTTCAACAGGATGGTGCGCCTGTGCATTATGCTGTAGATGTTTCAAGGTAACTAAACGAAATTTTTCCAGGTGGATTGGAAGACGTGGACATATTGAATGGCCAGGGAGGTCGCTAGACCTCAATCCTTTGGATTATTTTATGTGGGGTTATATGAAGAATGTTGTTTATAAAACAAAACCTGCAAATATTGAAGACTTAAAAGTAGAAATTAGTAAAAAAAATAAACAATATTTCTCAATTTCTCAAACTATAAACAAGGTTCTACAAGAATTTGTACAACGCTTGAGTTACTGTCAAATACAACAAGAGCTGCAATTCTAAAATTTAAGATAAAGTCATGTATTAATTACTGAATTACTTTTAAGTTATTTATTATAATTTATTTATAATTTATTAATAGTAGAAATCAATAAAAATTAATTTTCTAAGCGTATATCTTTCAATTCGTATATCTAATAGAAAAAGACTCGATTCACATTTTAGTTGAACTTTTCAATAGCATTTATGCATCAAAAAACATACCACAAGAATGGCTTTTATCCACCTTTGTTATTATACCAAAAAAGATAAATGCCAAACAATGTAGTGATTACCGTACAATCAGTCTGATGAGCCATGTACTGAAAATATTCCTGAAAATTATACACTCTAGAGTACACAGAAAACTGGAAATGGACATCAATAATACCCAGTTTGGATTCAGAAATGGACTTGGAACAAGAGAGGCGTTGTTTGCACTGAACGTTATGTCTCAAAGATGTCTTGACATAAATCAAGATGTATTCATGTGTTTCATAGATTACAAGGCCTTTGATAAAGTGCGGCATGATCACCTAATCAGACTCCTGACAGAAAAGAATTTAGATAAACGAGACATCCGACTAATAGCAAATATGTACTACAATCAGAAAGCAGTAGTGAGAGTAGAGAATAATAATACTGAAGAAATTGAAATAAAGCAAGGTGTGAGACAAGGGTGTATACTGTCACTAACCCTGTTTAATCTCTATTTCGAAGACGTAATGAATAGAACACTCTCTGAGCAATCCGTAGGTATTAAAATAAATGGTGTTAGATTAAACTAAGATTTGCCGACGACACCGTTCTGATCGCAGAAACACTTGAAGAGCTACAGACATTGGTGAATAAGATAACAGACTGCAGCGAAGAATATGGACTATCTTTGAACATAAAGAAAACTAAATTTATGGTAATATCGAAATCAACACAAAATGTCCAAAATTTACATTTACACAATGAAATTATCGATCGAGTTAGCAAATACAAATATTTAGGCACTTTTATAAATGAAGACAACGATAGCTCAGCAGAAATCAAAATAAGAATAGAAAAAGCCAGATCCATATTCACTAAAATGAAGAGAGTGTTCTGCGGAAGAGATTTGAGCCTTGAAATGAAACTTCGCCTGATGAGATGTTACGTACATTCTGTGCTGTTCTACGGAATGGAGTCATGAACGTTGAAAAATATTGATACCAAAAAATTAGACGCATTTGAACTGTGGATGTATCGCAGAATCCTGAGAATATCATGGACCGAGAGAGTCACAAATGTCGAGGTCTTGAGAAGAATGAATAAAGAAAAGGAAGTCATATTTACGATCAAAAAACGAAAACTGCAATACTTGGGACACATTACAAGAGGCGAAAGATATGAACTGCTTCGAATAATTATGCAAGGGAAAATAGCAGGAAAAAGGTCCGTAGGAAGAAGACGAAACTCCTGGCTAAAGAATCTACGGGAATGGTATAGCTGTAGCAGCAACGAATTGTTTCGGTCAGCATTTTCGAAAATACGTATAGCCCTGATGATCGCCAACCTTCGGAACGAAGATGGCACTTGAAGAAGATATCTTTCAAATTATATCCGTTAGACCTCCAGTATTATACTTTTTTGGAATCAGCTCATTTTTATCAATCTAAAAATGTCCTAAAATACAGGGTGTTTCATTTAAAAAAAGAGTCGATGACGTCAGGAAATATCGAATTTATTCCATACTTTACGGACACACTGTATACTATTTCTCATTTATTATACATAGGTTTCTTTAATTTAATTTTGTTGTGTTAATTTTTGTATGTACGTTGGTTTTTCAATTTCGTTTAGTAACATGTGTAACCTGCATCTAGTCTTTTGTATTTACAGTTTTAGTCATTATTTTATGAACAATACCCGTTACCAGGCTCAAAGTTCTTCGATCTTGAATACATCAATCTTTTCAACAGTAGTAAAATCAAAGTCATTGTGGGTAGATTTCTATTCTAGATCATAACCCATTTATTTGCTTATATGCAATGAAAACACTTAGTTCTGATTACTATGATTTAAAAATTTATTTACTGTAGATGTTAGTGGACAACCATAGGCCTCCAAAAATTATAAAATCACGTTCTTAAATATATAACCAGTTTCTAAAATGCAATAAATAAAATAAAAGAGAAGTATAAAAACGTCCCTTGGAATATTAACCATTTTCTAATTATTTTAACCGACGTAAGTTTGGCTAACATGTTGTGCTTTATTTCCTGTAATACGAATGATGACAATGTGCAAAGATCCAGCGGATCTACTGTATGTTTATTTCACAATGCCTTCTGAAGTTTAGGTTTATGTATTTCAGCCCGTAAGAGTTGATTGGCTATAGAAGTTATCAATGTTAAATATTCATGAAGCTGTGACCAGACAATTAAATAATTTACTAATCGAATCGAAGTAAATCATTTAACACATTTTCTTCATACGTTGTGCATGCTTAATTTTACTAGAAAGTAAAAATACCATGAACTAATGCAATTAATGACCGTAGGCAATATACTTGAGGGTATATTTAATAACTTTGATAAATTTCACTTACTCTTCTAGATAAGTTACACGTGACAGGAGAAATTTTATATTTAATCACTCATTTGTAACAAGGTAATAAAAATACTGCAACCTAACTGTTAAGTTTCGTGATAACGCAAATTGTAATACACTCTAAAAGAATCCGGGATCATTAATTTGATTTGAATTTTGATAAATAATGTATATACAAGTTGATTAATTTTTAGAACGAATAGATACTAATCCTTTTTATGTGATGTATTCGAAAACGTGTTTATTGGATCGTAAAACTAAAAGAAAACACAATTTATAGTGATATTAAATTACTAGGTTCGATTAATAAAGTATATCGATGACCAAATAATTGATTAGATGATTAAATTTTAATTAATGATGCCACGAATAAACGGCTTCTATTCGCTATTCGGCCGAATACTGCGTGTTATTCTGCCGAATACAGAATACCAAATCATAGAAAATAACAGATATTATTCAAAAATATTATGTTTATGGCAACATATAACACTAGAACATTTATGGAGGACGAAAAACTTGAGGAACTTGAAAACGAGCTGAAGCATATAAAATGAGATATACAGTGGAACCTCGATTATCCGTCCCGTCACCTCTGTTAACCGTTAGCGTTCATACATAAGTTATATTGACTACATAAGTAAAAATTTAGTCCTTAATTCATAAATTCATTTTGTTTGTGTATTGCGATCAGCCAAACGAAAGAAAGGTGTTTCTGCTATCGTATTGAGCAAAAAGTATGATGTTCCGAGAACAACAATCTTAAAGAAAAATGCTGAAGGAAAAGTATGCTTCGCAAATGGAATCGTTGGATGGCCGGGTGAAACATCGTAAGACAATGAAAAAAGCCACAAATGAATCACTCGACACAGCTCTGTATTTGTGGTTCGTTCAAATAAGAAGCGAAGGTATTTCTTTGTCTGGACCAATTGTTGCCGAAAAAGCGTGGTTTTTCAACATTAAATTGAATGGCGATTCTTCATTCAAAGGAAGCAGCATTAACTTGGAAAAGGTCAAAAATCGCTACGGTATACAAGAACTGAAAATCGAAGCTGAAAAATTGAGCGCCGCAAGTATTGAAGTCGTTGACAAATATAAAAGAGAGTTTCAAGCTATGATCGATGAGTATAATTTGACACGCGATTAAGTGTTCAATGCGGATGAAACTGGTTTAAACTACAAAGCATTTGCGAATACAACATCATTGATACAGCCAATGGATCAATCGGTTATTGAAACATTCAATAAAAGATACAGAAAAAAATTTATTCAAAGCCTAGTTATGGAAGAGGAATATTCTTCGCCAGAATACTGGAAAGCATCCAATTTAAAACATGCAGTCGACAATGCTATGGATGCTTAGGCTGATGTTCGGAAGTATCGCTGAAAAGAGCGTGGAATAAATTGTGGCCTGAATCAACACAAGATGAAAATGTCCCCGTGACAGCCGAGCGTGATGCGGTAACAAATGAAGTTATAGCTGAATCAACTGTTTTGTTTTCGTTACCTAAAGATGACATAAACGAATGGTTAATTCGTGATGAGAACGCAAACGGCTATCGACTGTTGACAGATGATAAAATCGTCGAAATGGCAACAGAGGCGGACGAAACATATTCAGAAGCTGACACAGACTTTGACGATGGCGATGTTGATGATTGCAACTCACATACAACAATTCATCGAGTGGAATTCTCGGCAAGAAGAAACAAATAAGGTAGATTTGATAATTTTACGTCGATTAAGAAATTCAGCAGTTGCATAATGTGAAGTAACAATAAAACAAACAAAGATTTCGGAATATTTTAAATCAAATTGATTCGACTGTACTAACATAAATCCCTCTTATATTGACAAATAAAACATACAAATAAAATTTGGAAGTTATACTATGAATTTTTTTTAATGTTCTTTTAACCGTCTTTTCGATTATCCGTCATACCCTTGGTCCGGTGCCTTGACGGATAATCGAGGTTCCACTGTACTTGGATTATCTGAAGTACGGCGAAAAGGCGAAGAACAAATGATACTTTCGTTGGGAAATCTATTTCACTATAGAGGAGAATCTTCTAATGGTGGCGTCGGATTTTAGGATGTTTCAAATGAAAAGTACTAAAATAATCTATGGTGCAGTGAATGACAATGGAGTGTAGAGAAGACGATACAACTTCAAACTTTATAGAATATACAAGAAACCAAATATCGTAAAACATATTAAGATAGGACGTTTGAGGTATATAGTGCATGTAATGCGAAAAGAACAAAATGACCCAGCTAGAAAAACGCTTCTTGATAGACCCATTGGTTAGAGAAGAAGAGGAAGACCCAGAACAAGTTTCCTTGATAACATCGATGAAGACATGCTTGGGTGGGATACGTGCTTGGAGGAGGAAGGCGATAGATAGGGATGACTGGAGAGAACTTGAAAAAAATCCTGTTGGTAATAAATTTTTGAGAAACGTCAAATCAACTTATTTCATCCCTGCTACCTCTATTAACTACCACAAACGCAAATTATTGTAACGAAGAAGCTACTGACGAAAAATTAACTTGTTAGAAATAAATGGTGAAAATGGGCCTCGGATCCCGGACTACTACTATTAATTGAATTAAAAATATTTGTGGCCACTTTTTGACTGCATCCTATTATCAGTATATTTTCCTAGTTTTAAATGCATGAAAAAATAAGTTTGGTGGAGTACGTTATGAACGCAGTGATCTTGCAGTGGTATCTTGTACTATTAGTATAACTTAGAGTGCAGAAATATTTAAACCAATTAAAAATTCACAATGAATTTTAAAATAAAACTAAACCCAGTTTAAAGTCAAATAAAATTTTTCATCTACATTTCGCAACTTCAAACGAAAAAGTCAAGCAAAAAGTATATCTTCTTACAGTTACGGTTGTATAATTTTACACCTGTAGAAGATTTTAATCTTTTACTCATCTGGTATGAAATTACAACCGATTGTTTCCAATAGAAAAAGACGTAATCAATTGTATCGAGTTGCAGTTTCTTTTGTATTTTTTATTTTTCATCGTTCGAGAAGACAATCTAATTTGAATCTTTTTTTTTTAAGAAATAGAGAGTAATGAAGTGTTGCGAAGAATGAAAGAGAAATTTCAAAGTACTTTTACTTTAATATGTTACCTTCAGTTTATGCCGTCTAAGAAATCGTTTACCTTCGCTATGATAGGGCGGCAAATCTCAATTGATAATAAGAAAGTAGGGCGGTCACTGACTTAATTAAATGCTTGTAGCTTTTTTTGAAATGCCCAACAAAAATGTCTATTTGTTGCGTACGACTTGTTAAGTAACACCTTTAAACTTATCGTTTGTGCTTTTTAAAGAAACTTTGTTTTTATTTTCTTGTTACTTTTTATAAGTGTGTTTACTAAAGCACAGTTACCGGTTTGCATGAATAAAAATTTTATTCTTAACATTATTATATCTATAACATTATTTCGTCAGTTTCTTTCTTTGTTAGAAGTAAGTTTGCCAGCATTTTGTACTTAATTTACTGTTGTTAATTTTTTAAATTAATTCATTTTGAAGTTATAGCAGTAATAGATTTGCGAGTAGGAAGAAATCATGTACTAGACAGCGATTGCTTTTTACTGGCATACAAAATAAGGGATAAGGGTATGACAAAAAAGACAAATCATGCAGAAAAAGCACAAAGAGCCAATTAAGAATCAATTAGTACCTATAAACTAAAAGACAACAATATCGCCAATGTATTCAAACAATGAATGGGAAAAAAATATTCAGATTTGCTAGAGGAAACAATAGGGACCATAATACTAACATTTATTAATTAATAAAATAATTAATTATAACAACAAAATACAAACAGCGGGGTGAACAAATGAAGTAAAAAAACAAAAAATTACATGTGGACACTGTCTTTAAATAAAAATACACAGCAAAATTATAAGCTATACAAAGAACAAGTAGGAAAGTCAAAAAATTAGTCAAATTAGTTAGTAGTACTAAAACACTGCGGATAGCGGGTAGGAACTCCTTTCAATAGTCCTATCAGGGCAAATGAATCAATCAGTGCTCTCCCCAGATTTCAGGTGTTTCCTGACCCGAGAAACACCTGGAATAGGGTCCCTTGTCCAGAGTCACGGATGAAGTCCACAACGGCAGCAACGGCGGAGAAAAATACCTTCGGTACGGTGTGGATGGCGAAAGTGGCAATTCCTTGATTTTAGGGATTGTATAAAATCACTCACCAACCCGTCTAGCCAGCGTTGTGTTTTAAGGCTAAAAAACCTCCTACCAGGAATATGGCGATATCTAAAACAAAACGAATGGGTCCCCAGGTGGGTAGACCATATAGTAATGGCAAATCCCACTCCTTTGGAAAAAAGGACAGCTTCATGAAATCTGGGGGAAGCAAGAAATTGCTAAAAACCACACGATTGAACATGCAACTCTAAATATAAGCTCCTTAAGCAAAGATGAAAAAGTCTACGAAGGAACTAGAAGGAAAGAACTAGAAAGAACTAGAAGGACATCAAGAACTTAAAATGGGACATAATTGGTCTAGCAGAGGTAAAAAGAAAAGGAGAAGAGTGCATAATCCTAAAGTCCGGTAACGTCCTATATTACAAAGGGCGAGAAGAACAAAGCCTAGATGGCGTAGGATTTCTAATTTCCAAGAAATATGCACATAAATTAGAGCAATTCGTAGGAATATCTGAAAGAATTGAAATGATTAAGCTAAATGTAAACGAGAACATCTCTCTGAAAATTATTCAAGTATACGCTCCAACCGCAGCACATCCGATAAAGAGATAGACGAATTTTATGAGAAAATTGCAGAAACTAGCACGAATGATCACAGCACGTATACGATGATAATAGAAGACTTCAACGCTAAGATCGTACAACGACTTGAAAAAACCGAAAACTATGTAGGACAATTCGGCTCTGGAGAAACCTTAGTTAACTTCCTACAAGCCTACAAATACTATGCAAAGAATACATTCTGTAAGAAAAAACCTCAACGAAAGTGGACATGGCTATCCCCAGACGGAAAAACTCGGAACAAAATAGATTACATACTGTATAACAAAACAAATATCATACAGGACGTAACAGTAATAAATACGGCGTCAGTAAGTAGCGATCACCGAATAGTTAGAGCCAAATTAGAAATGAAACATAATACAAATAGAAATAAATTTAGAAAAAAAAACAAAGAGACACAGCAGAATTTAAGGAACTTAATCAAGTAATAAGAAAACAGATAAAAGAGGACATTAAAAGATATCAAGAAGACCGTATAGAACAAGTCATAGAGAAAAACCGAAGTCTCAAATGCACCAAACCGAAACTAGGAACGAAAAACATAATAACCATTAAAAATGAACAAGGGCAACTAGAAAAAAGTAAATCTGATATAGCAAACTCAATTGAAAGTTCTAGGCCGATCTGTATCGTTCCAGAAACGATCCCCCTAACTCCTCATAGCAGAACTTGAAAAGACAGATAACAAATGTCAACTCAGTTGTGATGCCCGATATAAGCCACAAAGAAATAAAAAGAGCAATAAAAGAAATAAAAAGGAATAACGCTCCTGGAAGCGATGGAACACTAACAGAAATGCTGAAGGAAGGCTGAGAAGAAGCCATCACATATCTAAAAATACTATTTAATAAATGTCTATTCGAAGTCAACATAACCAAACAATGAAATACTAAAACAATACTAATACAGAAAAAGGGAGACACCACAGACCTGAAAAATTATCGATTAATTTCACTTCTTTCACAACTTTACAAAAACTTTACAAAGATTATTACAAACAGGTTAACAATTAAATTTGACGGATATGAACCAGTAGAACAAGCCGGATTTAGAAAAGTGTACAGCATCTGTGACGATCTATATACTTTGAAAATTCTAATAGAAAAGACTAACGAATACAATCTCCCATTATGTCTGGCTTTTATAGATTATGAAAAAGGTACTCCAGGTACAGAATATTAATACATAATATTTACGAATAAGCTGAAATGATAGTGACGTTGGGTAATGGAATCGAAACAAGACCAGTAAAAATCAATCGTGGCGTAAGACAAGGAGACACAATATCTCCAAAATTATTTACATCTGCCCTAGAAGTCAATAGACTGGGAAAATAAGGAAATCCCTATTAACAGAAGATACTTAAATCATATTAGAGTGCAAATGCGCTGGAGCGACGATATTAAAAGAACTGCAGGACCAATGTGGAAACATCTTACAAACAACAGAGATGAATGGCGAGAATTAGGAGAAGCCTATATTCGGCAATCCGAATAGAGAGAAGGGCTTAAAAAAACAGTAATCTTAGACAGAATTTGAAACGAAATTAGAAACTAATTAGAAATTAGAACCGGATGGCAAAGGCAATCAAAAATTATTGTGCTCTCAAATTTATGAAGTGAGGCAAAGGTAAATATAATAGGAATAAGTGATGGATTCGACCGTTACTTGATGAAAGTTCATTTTATCTAAGAATAAAACACTTTTGTTTTCAACACTTCCGCAAAATGTATTACAAGTTATTTTCATTCAGCTGTTTCGGCAGACTGTCTTTCTCAAGTGATACATTTTTACTATGAGTATACACTTTATAGTCTTTAATTGAATAAATTTTAAGAAGAGTGTAATCCTTTTATTTAAATAATATAAATAATGATTCTGGTTGCATAGGAATCCTCTTTAATGTAGGGATGGATAGATGGGATGTATCGATACGATAAATATATCGATATATTTTAAAATTGTATCCATATTTTTATATCAATCTTTAACTTTTGATATATCGGCACATATATCAATATTTGGGATTCGATGTATAGTCACATCATTAATATATTACATTCTCACGCATGTAATATAAGACAGAACAAAATATATAAAAAAATAAATAAATCTATTGAAGTTTTCTAATTTTATAAAGCTCTGTCAAGAAAATAATAAATAAATAAAAGTTGAATGTATTTAATTCAAATGGCTGTATTTCAGCTCAGCTGTCGCTGTCAATGTCAACCTCCAGTTCAAGTTCTGTGTTTTGTGCACGATAAACTTAGCAGGACAAGATATGTGCTATTTTTTATCACACGCCCAGCTGAGTATTCGATATCAAATAAATGAAAAATTTTGCCCAGCATTTGAACATATCAATTGACAACGTGAGAAATATTGTTGTTTACTTCAAAATAAGTGTGAAGGCGACTGATTTTCTGAAGGGAAAATTAAAAAAATTATCCTGTATGTAAAAATCTAGACAGAATTCCACTTTCTACATGCTGGAACGATTTTTAGGCTTCAAGATTAGCCAGTTACTCTTTTTCAAGATCGATACACCAACAATGTTGACCGTGCAAATTAAATTGGAGAGTTAAAAAATATAAAAAAAGTAACGAAACAGTCTAGAGAATTTGGATATGCCACCATAAGCTTTTTAATTTCAATGACACAGTATTTATACCAGCAATATCAAGAAGGTTTACACTTACTGGGTTAACTTGCAGAAAAGTTAAAAGCAGAAATAGAAAAGGAATTGAAGAAAAGATTTAGAGCATTTAACTATTCATAATTCCAGCAATTGCAACAATACTAAACCCAAGGTTTAATGCGTTATATGAGACATGAAATAAAACTCATAAATGAATCAACATCTGCTTCGAAAAATAAAGATCAAAGTTCCGGTAAAGAGCAAGAAGGCTCTAAAGGGGAAGCTCCTTGAATCAAGGTATAGGTGAACTTTCGATTTTTGGGAAGAAATAAAGACAGTATACCCAAAGTTATATAAGATAGCACAAAAATACCTATGTGTTGTAGCCACTTCGTTCCTATGGATCAATTATTGTCGTATTGTTTAGGGAAGGCAGAAGCAACTGCCACCAAAACGGGGAACCGCTTAATAGATAAAGGATATTAGATAAACGATTAATATTTTTAAATATATATATATATATATATATATATATATATATATATATATATATATTCCGAAGGATTTCCGCGGTAAGTAGTGTCTGGGGGCTCTGGAGACTGAGACCCCCGAAGGGACGCTGAATTATGGTATTTTGCTGCTGACTTAGGGCTTTCAGCTTTTGTTCAAAAAAACCAAACGCCTTATCAGCTTCATTTGATACTTAGTTGTGAGATACCACATAAGCTTTGACGATTTCATCTATTTTTTTTTTTCGAATTTGATTCACCACTACCGCTTTTGACATTCGTATCAGATGTTGTCACCAACATAGAGGTAATCCAAAGAATCGGAAAAGAGAAAGAAATCGTGAATACAATTAAACAAAGAAAGCTTGAATATCTAGGTCACATATTGAGACACGATAAGTACCGTCTACTGCAATTGATTGTCTAGGGAAAAATAGACAGTAAGCGAGGGCCAGGCAGGAGAAGACACTCGTGGCTCCAAAATCTGAGAAAGTGGTTCGGGCTCACATCGGTCGAACTATTCAGAAGCGCTGCAAACAAGATCAGAATTGCCATGTTAATAGCCAACGTTCGCAACGCACAGGGCACTTAAGAAGAAGAAGATCAGATGTTGAAGGCTGTGATCTTTTGAGAAATTTATTCATTTTACAAACGCTCGGAGTAAGTGAAAAACCAAAGAATGACGTCCGTATCCATCGGTGACTGTGCTTATCTGAGTAAGATAAGAGTTGAAACAAAAGAACATTGCGGGTGGCGGCTGTCGCCGCAACCACAATGCGGTGTGTCAACGTCGCCAAAGCAGTTTGGCCCACGTGTATAACTGATAAATGTACCAAAATAGGAAAAAATCATTACCTAAAGTATGTAGCCTTTTAATTAAATATTTCTTTTGCTTTCCAGCCTGTAAAGGGAGCGCAAAATAATTATCTAGAAAGACACTAGTCTAGACGATCAAGTGCATACATAGAATATGCTTTTCTATTATTGAAAGCCCTTTTATGTTCTGCTATTCGTTTATTAAAATTTCTACCAGTTTGACCGAAGTAAGTTTTTAGGTTAGGTTAGGTGCAATGCTGAATGTGAGCCTCCGAGACCACATAACAAACCGACAAATCAGGCAAAGATCAGGAGTTCAAGACGTCATCGAAAGAACCACGAGACTTAAGTGGAACTGGGCAGAACACTTAGCCAGAACACAAGATGGACGATGGACAAGACGAATTATGGAATGGAGGCCCAGAAATTATAAAAGAAGCCGAGGACGACCACCGACTAGATGGACCGACGACATAAAAAGAGTAGCGGGAAACTGGCTACAAGCGGCCCAGTGTAGAGAACACTGGAAAGAACTGAGGGAGGCCTATGTCCAGCAGTGGACGGGATTGGCTGATTGATGATGAAGTTTTTAGGCAGTCGCCACATTTAAGTTTGTATACACCACTGTGTAAGTGCTTTTTATTTTGGCTCTTGTATTAAATATATTTGCCTAAGTTGTTATTTATTCTGAAAGCTGGTGTTATTCCTTTATTTTTTATGTATTTGGCTATTTTTGTTTTTCTTTGGTGGTGGAAAGACTAATTTTAGATCTTACTTATTCAGTTTTTGATTTAAAATTTTGTTTATTATTTGTTTGTTGTACTCAATGTTAACTGCTATTTGCTTAATGATACTTTATGTTATGTAGGATTGGATGATGAATTATGTATATTTGTATCAGTATGTGTAGGTTTATGAAATACGGAAAACTCATGTCTATTTCAAGCCATTAAAACTATATGTTCAAGATTTAGGCTTTCAAGATTCAGGCCGTATCCTTTAGAATATTTCAAAAAGCATAAAATAATTTCAAAATATTTAAATAAATTACTTCAAAAATACATAGGTAGATACATAGATAATAGTTTTATTTTTAACCAATATTTTTTCAATTAATTAAAAAATTATTCAATTCATAACAAAAAATGAATCAATCAATTTTCAACGTTTGAAAGAGTGCGCAGACATTAAATCAAAAAACTACAATAAGAAAACTATTTGTCGAACAAATTATATTTTAACTAAAATGCTGTTTTCTTTCATTACCTTGTGAAATCGTGCAGAACAGCTTTTTTGGCGCGATTAAAATATTTATCTCATGAATATTTTGTAAATTACTCTACTTAGAGAAAGTGTACCAACAAAAAACGTGGTAATAAGTGTATTTTTATTTGATGTAGGTGTACTTTTAGCATAAATTGTATAAAAAATAGAAAACTATTGCTTAATAACTGGATAACTTTTTGACTAATTGCGACAGCCATATATAGAGATCATAACCGTAGTTGGGCAAAGTTTATACGAAGGGCTTAGGTCCAAATAAGTCCATGTAAGATATTTCAAACGAAAAAAGAAAAAAACTTGAGGTCATAACGATCTATGACATTATTTGACGTCAAAAATAAAAAGGTATCTTTACGATTAGCTTGTTCAAAAATAAAAATCGACGGGTTTCAGGATTTTCTCTTTCAGATGCCGGTTTACGAAATAACGAATTTATTCCTTTCATTTGCACCATACGTATATTACCATAAATATAGTTTTTAATAGTTTACCATTATTACCACGTCCCTAAACGTAAATAGTTTTAAATTGTCTCAAAATATACACACAAAGCAAAAGTCTAGAAATATTTTTATAAATAGACGTATTTTGTTTATGTGTAATCAATTTAAAAAAACTCATACAAAATTTGTAGTTTAAATTGTTGTTTAATATGTCAAAAACCATAAATTGCAAAAAACAGAAAATTGGAGCAAAAAAAAATATATTGCAAATCACCCATGTTTTAAATACCACCATGAAATGTTAAAAATACGAAATATAAACTTAAAATAAAGTATGGCCACCACGTTGGTTTATCACAGCTCTACATCTACTGTTCATGCTCCGAATCACATTGTTAATATCTGCTTGAGTTAGTTGTGTCCATTGTTCTCTCACAAGCTCTTTTAATTGAAATTTATTGTAGATATTGCCCATATGTGGAGTAATTCTTCGTTGGAGCATGTCTCATACATGCTCAATGGGATTCAAGTCCGGTGATTGTGCTGGCCACGGAAATACATCAATACCCTCGTTATCCAACCAGTTTGTTACAATATGCGCAACATGTGGCCGAGCGTTATCATGCATAAAGTAAAAATTTTCTCCAACAGCAGCAGCAAACGGGCGCACAACAGGTTCAAGAATAGTGTCCAAATATTGCTGACTTGTGAGAGAGCCACGTGAGAAAATGAGGTCAGTTCTTCCGTCAACCATGATTCCGCCCCATACCATTAATGTACCACCTCTGTATGTATACACTTCTTGAAGATGTCGTAATCGTTCTCCATTTCCGAGTCGCCTCTAAACTCTTGTCCGACGTGAATCTGGATAAAATCCATATCTAGACTCGTCACTAAACAAAACTGTGGCACAGTCATTGTCAGTCCAATTCTGAAACTCTTGAAATCAGGTTAATCTTGCAGCGCGATTGCCTCTAGATAGAGGTGGACATCTCAGTGGTCGCCGACTACGAAGATTGGCTTCATGGAGACGATTCCTCACAGTACTGCTGCTCCTTACATTATGTGCAAGCTGTAATTCATTAACCAGTTCGGGTGCTGTAATTGTTGGCTGCCTTCTGGCATTTAAAATTAAATATCGGTCTTGAGCGACGGTTATAGAGCGACCACATCCTGGATGTTGCTCGGCTGGACTCCCAGTGTCTCTAAACCGACGCCACAAACGACTTACGACGCTTTGGGAGATACCCAGCTGGTCAGCAACTTGAGTTTGTCGCATACCAGCTTGAAGGAGGCTCACGGCTCTATTCATATCATCCAACGTTAAATGTTGTCGTTGCATGGTAAAAAGACAATATCTTTAACTCACCTATTAAGCAAGAATGGTATAAAGTGACTAAAATTAAAAACAAACAAAACATAAAAATGTCGATTTTTTTGTCCCTTATAAAAAACATTCTAAAACACGTATTGCTATCAGTTTTACAATTTTTTTTTGATAAGATGTGAGTGTCTGTATCAACAATTATATTACAAGCAAATTTATATGGTCATGAAATTTGTCATTGGTATTGTCAAATTATTAAAATATCCTTAGACTTTTGCGTTGTGTGTATTTGAAACTATAATCATTTTATTTACTTACCGAGCTTGGGGATAGTTTAACAATTGTTGAGCTGCATTTCCATAAACAACATTGGCGGGGATATAAGTCGGCTGAGCTATAATTATCATAGCTGTAGGCTGATTATTTTGTTGTGTGCTGTACAAAACTCTTTGTATTAACTGTAGGAGTTGTTGCTGCGACTGTGGATGAAGCTGTGTTTGTATCGGTACCTAGATAAAATAAAAATTACCTTTATATATTGAACTTTTATTATTAAAAGACTATTACATTCCTCTTTCTAATAAAAACCACGGAAGAGAAAATTTTCCCAATATGACAGTAGTCATTTTACCTATTCAGCTAAAATGACTTATCGAATTTTTGCTGCTTTGAAACAGGAATATTAAACGAAACAGCAAGGATTATTAAAAGCACTTATTTTCTAGCGAAGTTTACTTAGCCTGGCGAAACGAAGGTGTTTTGAAGAAATGCGTAAAAGCACATTTGGCAACCCGACAAAATATTGTAACATATCTTTTAAATGTATAAAGCACCTCAAGCTAGCCTGCATTGATCGGTTAGGGAACCATGTTGGAGTTCTTCCAGGACTCCCACATGAAGAGCATTTGGCTGATAGTGTGACCCAATCTCACATCAAAGTGCTTTAGGAGCAAAGGAATGCTCTGAAGCATTAAAGCGTGGTGGAGTGATTACTGTTCTTACCCTAATTAATACACCTCGTTCCAATGAATTGTAACACCTTAACGTCATTTCAAGATGTGTATAAGTCTCTCAGGAGGGGTTCAAATAAATCTCTTACTAGCTTCCTAATATGCTAACATTTACACTTAACTTTAAAGATCTTCGGATGAGAGAGGAATAGATATATTACTACATGTTTCTTTAAAAACCCATCTTCAAATAACAAATTACCATTTTCAAGTTAATAGCAAATATATACTTATAGTCTAGTATCCTGGATAATTTAACAACAGTCTGTAGATACGTGTAAAATTCGATTCTTAATTAAAAGAGGTATGGTCGGCACCCAATTCTTCACAAAACTTCATTTTACGGGCATGTTTTAATGTAGTTCACCACTTTAATAATGTTATTCATCACAATACTTAATTCATTTCTAATATTCTTCAACAAGTCTTCATTTTACGGGCATGTTTTAATGTAATTCACCACTTTAATAATGTTATTCATCACAATACATAATTCATTTCTAATATTCTTTGCTGGTAAGGCCTCTTTATGTATGACATAATGTGTCTATTTTACACTTAAGGCCTCTGTTTTAAAGAAAGCTTGTAGTCAGGTATCGTCCGGGCACCATCCGTAACACCCACATAGTTTTCCCAGTTAATATTTTTTTAGGTTATATATTTTAAAATCTCAAATAAATCAGTATCTCTACCACTTTCACACATATTATTCTGCAAAATGACAAATCTTCGCATGCATTTGTTTCTTGTAGGTATCGTACCTAACATATCGATTGAGCATCGTCATCACTATCGATCGCCTCATCTAGCTGAATGGCAAATAAACCTGAAAGATTCCCCCAATTTGCTCATTAGTATCTTCTGACATATCGTGAATACGGCGACTAATCGTATTGTTTGAAAGAGGAACATGTTTTATTTCTTTATACCATATCACCCGCTGTATGTAAGATCAGTTCTTCAGCAATCCTGTGTGGTTTCTTATATTTGGGAACAAGGTGAGCTACTATGTGCATGTGGAATGCAAGCAATACTTTGGTAAGGAATGATGCTCTTAAAACCAAAGCCGTGGATTGATGTGTTAGTCCTCGCAATTTTCTTACAAAAAAGTGTTTCTACTTTCCTTATAAATAACTGTTGGTTGACTCCAATTGCCATATTTGTTTATTAGGAAGCGTACTTTCAACTACCAACACTTTTTGACGAACAACACATCCCCTTTAGTTATCCAGGTAAATCCTAAATTTAAAATATTCGTCGTCATATTTCTATATTTTTTCCGTTTACCTAAAGTTACATTATTAGTCCCGCCTGAGTCTTCGCTTCGTTTTCTAATTTTTGGAATAATATAATCCATAGTCAATATCAAAACTCCGCGTGCATTGTTAAATAAAACAAAAGCTTGACTGAACGACATGAACAAACAGGAAAACAATAAACGCGGGGGTAGGGAGGTCGAATTCGCCGGCCGGTCCCGCCGCCAGCTGCGATGTATGATGTATGATGTATGTCAGAATGCGTTCACTTGACTCGGTCGCATCGACACGCGACAATGGCGTGACGTCCTGGGGCGTCAAGCGTCAAGTCGCACAATTTGGGAAGTCCTGGTGCACTGCATATCATAAATAGGCGAGAATCAAACAAACCTTAAAACTCACTCAGCTAATAATATCAGGGCCCTGATTCTAATTGAGATTTCGACTCAAAACATGTCGAAATTAATATGGCGACGTTGAAATGCGACTTTGCGAACCTTGTGGATTTCAGCTGAACTAACCAAACGACGTCACTAATTTTCGATTTATCGAAATTAATTTCAACTTCAAGAAAGTGGTTGAAATTTCATTTCGAGTCGAAATTAATCTGACATGACTGGCTGGACTTGGACTGGGAGAAGTGAACTTAGGTTCAGTTTAGATAGGCGGTGTTGTGTTTTGATTCTTGCAAGGAAAACTGAGGCAAAAAGTATTAATATGGCTGTGTTTTACGGACATTTGCTGGTTTTGGAGGAATTAGAGAGGATAGATATCCGACGCTCACAACGGAGGATAAGAATGTTACGGGATACTCAAAATCCTTTTTCACTAAGTGATGTCCAATTTAGGCAGCAATTTCGGCTTAATAAACAAGCTGCAAATTATTTGATAAGGGTATTAGAACCATATTTGGAAGAGGGTGTTTATGCCTCGAGGATACCCAAAAAGTTTAGGGCAAGTATATTACTAAGCTGCGATAAATTTAAAAATATATATGAATACAACCACTAAGTCAAATCTTAGTGCTTATATTAACCTTTGTGGTTATAACTTAGGGATCTCCCACATCGCCTTTTTTCTTTCCTTACCATCTTTACTTTCAATTCAAAATATAATTGCTAATGTCCACTATTTATGATTTAACAACTCAAACAAGAAAAAAAAGACGTTCACGTAACGTAAACAAAACAAACATTCAACAAGCGTAGTGCAGCGTGCAGCCAAAAAACAAGAGGGCCAACCCAAATTTTCAGCAGTGTCAAAATGATAAAGTAAATATCCCCAGTGTTAACTACAATCGAAATGAATGTGAATCGCTAGCGATTGCGACTGTCATGGCATAGTCGCTTTTAAATTTCGACATCGAAATGAAATAGAATCAGTGCCCAGGGCCTGATAAAGTGTTAGCATAACATGGTCTTCTAATTTTTGATGGACAACCCATTCGCGCAAGTGGTGGATTTGCTGAGTAGTCTAGCTTCTTATTTTTTAGGTGTGACTATGATATATGATTTACTATGATATATAATATATATATATATATATATATATATATATATATATATTACATAAAAAAGAAATAATAATTAAAATACTCGCCACTTGTTGATGCAATTGGAACGGTTGAACAGTGACCTGTTGCAGTTGCTGAGGAACGGCGGCTACACTTTGGGCGTAATGACTGGACGTTTTCTCTGGCTGCGCTCGTTGTACATATTTTTGTATAACTTGATATTTGGTCTCAGGTTTAGCAGTCGTCGATACCGCATTCTGTTTGTGACTATATCGCGTTTTACCATCGTGGGAGACAATCACAGGACTTGTCTTTGCAGTAATTTGGTGCATGCCCAAGATTAGAATTGTCTGAAAGAAATATAAAATATTAATAAAATACAAAATATTAGTAAAAATTTTATGAAATTACACAGCTTTCTAACTTAAAAATAAATTACTTTGTTTTTACCAAAGTAAAAACATAATATTGGAATGATCATTCGCAGGCATACACAGTACCATTATGTTTTATAATGAGGACAATTATTATTTTTTCTCATTATATAATGACTTAAACTTGGGCTTGGAACAAGAGAGGCGTTGTTTGCACTGAACGTTATGTCTCAAAGATGTCTTGACATAAATCAAGATGTATTCATGTGTTTCATAGATTACAACAAGGCCTTTGATAAAGTGCGGCATGATCACCTAATCAGACTCCTGACAGAAAAGAATTTAGATAAACGAGACATCCGACTAATAGCAAAGATGTACTACAATCAGAAAGCAGAAGTGAGAGTAGAGAATAATACCACTGAAGAAATTGAAATAAAGCGAGGTGTGAGACAAGGGTGTATACTGTCACCAACCCTGTTTAATCTCTATTCCGAAGACGTAATGAATATAACACTCTCTGGGCAATCCGTAGGTATTAAAATAAATGGTGTTAGATTAAACAATCTGAGATTTGCCAACGACACCGTTCTGATCGCAGAAACACTTGAAGAGCTACAGACATTGGTGAATAAGATAGCAGACTGCAGCGAAGAATATGGACTATCTTTGAACATAAAGAAAACTAAATTTATGGTAATATCGAAATCAACACAAAATGTCCAAAATTTATATTTACACAATGAAATTATCGATCGAGTTAGCAAATACAAATATTTAGGCACTTTTATAAATGAAGATAACGATAGCTCAGCAGAAATTAAAATAAGAATAGAAAAAGCCAGATCCATATTCACTAAAATGAAGAGAGTGTTCTGCGGAAGAGATTTGAGCCTTGAAATGAAACTTCGCCTGATGAGATGTTACGTACTTTCTGTGCTGTTCTACGGAATGGGTCATGGACGTTGAAAAAGATCGATACCAAAAAATTAGAGGCATTTGAACTGTGGATGTATCGCATAATCCTGAGAATATCATGGTCCGAGAGAGTCACAAATGTCGAGGTCTTGAGAAGAATGAATAAAGAAAAGGAAGTCATATTTATGATCAAAAAACGAAAACTGCAATACTTGGGACACATTACAAGAGGCGAAAGATATGAACTGCTTCGAATAATTATGCAAGGGAAAATAGCAGGAAAAAGGTCCATAGGAAGAAGACGAAACTCCTGGCTAAAGAATCTACGGGAATGGTATAGCTGTAGCAGCAACGAATTGTTTCGGTCAGCAGTTTCGAAAATACGTATAGCCCTGATGATCGCCAACCTTCGGAACGAAGATGGCACTTGAAGAAGAAGAATGACTTAAAACAAAAGAATGCATCTTTCTCAAGGATTTTACAAAATATTTAAGATTTAATCAAAATGTTTCCAATCAACATAGAAAACATCTTATTTTTAAGGGTGACTATTCGTTCCAGATATTGGAGACCATTATACCAATTCGCACTATTGTCACAAGCTCTCATATTTTGAAGCTAAAAAATGTTTTCCTATTTCCCTTTCACCTATTTCCCTTTACCGCAGACGATTTCTTGTAAATTCAACTAAAACCATCCATATTGTTTTTCGTTTTTAATAAAATGACCCAAAAATTCCGGTTTTATTTATTGTATTAAAAGGCTCGCACTCTTTTTCTATTTTTCTAAAGACTTTCACGTTATCGATTTTAATAATCGAATAAACTTTTAGAATGCGAATGTGACACTATATTTCAAATGCCTACAGAACACCAAAATATCTTCTTCTTCAAGTTCCATCTTCTATCGAAGGTTGGAGATAATCGTGACTAAGGGGACCCTGTTAACCGCTAAGCGCCATTCTAAATAGTTCTGCGGCACTGCATTCAAACCATTCTCTCAAGTTCTTAAGCCAGGATATTCTTTGTCTTCCCACTTTTCGCTTTCCTCGAATTTTGCCTTGCATATACCAAGATATATTCGTTTTAACAAGTTCAATTTATAGATGGTTAATCGTTTGTATAAAAAATCTTATATTTTGTCTTCTGCAATCTAAAACTTTCAGATTGCAGAATGTATCTTAAGAAAAAACAATTTACTTAGACATGACTATCGCTGGCAAATATATATGTTGTATTATTTCATTTTCGCGACCTATATCTACAAGATATTGAGGTTTATTGCTTGTAAATAGATGTTTAACAATCCTGTAATTAAAACAAACAGCTAGTATGAAGAATGTATTTTCCATGTAATTTTTTAATTTGTCTATATCAACCGATACTAATGACCATAACTTTCCCGACTTTGCGTGTTATTATGATTTAAAAGAGAAGCAGGCGTAAAAGATTCTTCTATTATTGATAAAAATGTGCTTCTATTAATGATGATAAACTAAAATGGAAAAACTCAGTCACTTTCCAAGTTTTAATTTGATTAGACATATTAAATAGCTATGGTATTCATAATATTTTATTTTTCTTCATGGTTGTCACTTATACCAAACAATAATCGTAATTTAAATGTTGGTCTGAGTGGGTTATTAAAAAAACTTTCATGGTTTTCATTTATTCGAAATTTTATTATGTATGGTATATTTTCAAATCTCTAAATCTTTCATTGGCTATACAAAATTGCGATTTTTTTTTACGATAAAAAAAGTATCTAAGCGCTTCAAGAATCATGTGATTTAATACATGGGGAACAAGATGTAACTTATAAACTATTTCGACAACTTAACAAACAAGCAAGAAACACTGCTCATAATAAACGAAGACGTCTAGAAGGCACACTATCTTGAATTATAGATAAAATAAGAAAAGAGCGAAAAATTCGAAGATCAACAAAGTGGAAATACAATAACAGACTAATATTACAGTAAAAGTCCTTACTCAGGCGATCTGATAACATTAAAAGATCTACAGGGGGCCGTAAAACCAATGAAAAATAGAAAAACGGCGGGCTCAAATTCGAAAAACGTGAAATTAATAAAATGTGGAGGCTTTTTACACTTATTGAAAGAATGTTGGAAAAAGAAAAATGTACCAGATGAATGTAAAACACCAGAGATGATTCATCATCATTCTAACTTTTCAACCCCGCGCGGGTCCTAGCCTCCTCAAATTTCTCTCCAGTCGTCCCTATCCTTCGCCTTTCTCCGCCAAGTACGTATTCCCATATTTCCCATCTCTTCATCGATTTTATTAAGGATCCTTGTTCTAGGTCTTCCTCTTCTTCTCTGACCAATGGGTCTATCAAGGAGCGTTTTTTTAGCTACGTCATTTTGTTCCATTCGCATTACATGCCCTATACACCTCAGACGTCTTATCTTAATATTTTGATATAAGGTTGAATGCTCGAATAAATGAACTTTGATAAAATAAAGGCAGATATCGAGCACAGTTTTATTAATTAAATCTTGCCCAAGTACTTTTGCTCACTAGAGCATCTTCATGGGTATCTGAAATAAGCCAAAAAACGTTTTTTTAAATGAAGAAATTGATTAACCTCGATAAAAACTCGAAGTTAATGGATGATAAGAGTTTTTTGTGATTAACGTTTTAGACTTACTTCGTCAATTTTGGGCTATCCAACAATTGCAGAATGTCATAAACATAAAATTAAACACAAAGTTGAACATAACACTACACTAAACAAAAACTGGTGGACAGCAAATAGAGAGAGTGACAAAATATAAATATCCGGGAGCTTACATCAACACAGAATTAGATCCAGACCAAGAGATCCGGGTACGAATAGAAATGGCAAGGGCAGCGTTCTTAAAATTCAAACAATTGTTCTGTGACAAAAATCTGAATACTTTGTTGAATGTTACGTCTGGTCGCAACTATTGTAAGGGGTAGAAACATGGACACTAAAAGCGCAAATAGTTAAAGCCTTTGAACTTTGGATATACCGGAGAATGTTGAGAATCCCATGGACTGCCAGGGTCACCAATGAGGAAGTGCTAAGAAGGATGGGTTGAGACAAAAAATTGTTGAGAACGATAAAAGTACGCAAGACTGCATACCTTGGACACATACTAAGAAATAATAAATATAGTCTTCTGCAGGTCATCATGCAGGGTAGAGTCGATGGCAAAAAGGGAATAGGTAGAAAGAGGAAGTCATGGCTGCGAAATATTCGAGACTGGACAAACATGACTGTAGACGAATTATTCCACGTTGCAAAAGACAGAGAAGCTTTTAAAAATGTGGTCGCCAACCTCCGTTAATGGGGACGGCATAGGAAGAAGAAGAAACAAAAACAAACAGTTTAAAATTATTAAAAAAAGTCGAAGCTACATTCTGGTTGGCAACAGGAGAGAGAATGGCTCCCGGTATTAACGAAAATGTTAAGGTGACATGTGACATATGACAGCTTGGATGGGCAGTCACAATCATGTAGATGTGATCTACACATTTCAAAATTCTATGTTACTAAGCATTGACCAAAGGTCCAACTGACACTACTATAGGAAATCAACTGATGAAATATGACATATAGAATATTTTAATTAGATTGCATAATCCAGATCTCACACTTAAACCTGTCTATAATAATAAGGGTGTTAGTTTGAGAGCAATTGAAGTGGACGTAAAGTATGAATGCAAGAAATAGACTAAACAATCTATTAAACAGTGGAAGGTTGACTACAATAAAAGGGTCTACCAGGCACTATCAATACTGTAGTAAAGAAGAAATCTGACTATGAAATTAAAATACTAAAAATTAAAAATTAAAAAACCAAAATTGAAAGCAATGTATAAATGGGGTATAATTCAACTAGTTCAGTTAAACCCCAGTCAATGGGAGAACTATAAAATTAATATGTAAAAGCGTTACTCAAGACCAACTGACCAACGGAGATGTTGAAATATACAACTGTGGAGATGGTATATCTAAATAACGCAGAGGTATGGAGAGTGTAATTAACGCTAACTATAGATCAATTGAACCTGAGCAAGCTAGTTTTGTAAATTGTTGAAGAATAAAATAGTAATGTTGAACAAAGTATGAAATTAATAAATTTTTAATGGGTATACTCAGTGCAGGAAGTCCCAACAGCCGAGTTGGGTCCACTACGAGGTGAAGCTGCAATAAAAATTTTAAAAATAGGTTTAAATTTAGTACAATTTAAATTAATTTGAGTATTAAGACAGTAAGAGTTTTCATTTGTTTCCTTTGTGATCTCCAAATCTTCCAATAAATCCAACTCCAAATAGTTTTTCTTTCTACTAATGTCATGTAAAATAGACGAACCAGTATTGATGTTAAAATTGTGTTTACTAGATAATAAGTGTTGACCAAAACTTGAAGAGTTTGGACTTTTCAAATGTTCTGATTTTCTAGTAGATAACTTTCTAATGGTTTTACCTACATAAGAGGCATCAGAATCTACACACTTTATATATAAATTAGATTTAATTAATAAAACTGTGCTTGATATCTGCTTTTATTTTATCAAAGTTTATCTTAATATGTTTTAAGATATTAGGTTCCTGGTATATTCTATAAAGTTCGAAGTTGTATCGTCTTCTCCACACTTAATTGTCATTCACTGCTCCATAAATTCGCCTTAGTACTTTTCGAATGAACTTAGGTACTACGATTATTTTCAGTGTTATGGAGCGCTCCCAGGTATACAAATTCGTTCACAGCTTCGATGACGTCGTTTTCTATAACAAGTGGTTGTATTTGTGGTTGCGTGCTTATTTTCATATACTTCGTTGTGTTGGTGTTTATTAATAAACCCATTTTTATATCTGATTCTTTTAATGCTACATACACCTCTCGTACAGCGTTTTCCGTTCTCCTAACAATATTGATATCATCAGCATAGGCCAGGATTTGCACTCATTTATTATATATTGAACCGGTAGTTGTGATTTGTGACATACGTATTACTTTTTCCAGAGCCAGATTGAACAGTATACAGGAGAGAGGGTCTCTCTGGCGCATATGTGATTAGTATCAATGCCAAATTCCAGTGTTTTTTTAAAATTTGTTTCAGGGTTACCATCTGATGAATTGTCGATTTACCACCACTAAAACCAGCCTGGTATTTTCCTACTATCCGTTCTGCATATGGTACCATACGATGACATAGTACTGTTGAAAATATTTTATACGCTGCATTTAGAAGCGTAATTCCTCTGTGGTTAGAGCATTCAAAGATATCCTTTTTTTGTGTATGGTGCAAACTATTCCAATATTCCAATCATTCTTTTTCTTAAGGTGCCGTGCATTTCTACGTAGGCGTCCACCGTACATCGTCTTGTCAGGTGAGATGTTAAATAGTCAGGATTAAATAATTCTGTTTTTAGCAGCATTCAGAAGCATTTCATAGCTGTGGATTCCTATCCATTGTCGAATATTGCGCAGCCATGACATTTTTTTACGTCCCAGACCCCTCCTACCGTCTATTTTCTCTTCGAGTATCAGTTGCTGAAAAGTATATCTTTCTCCTCGTAATATGTGTCCCAAGTATGCAGTCTTCTTACTTTTTACATAACTAAAAAGTTCCCTATCCTGTAAGCCCGCTCTTCTGAGTACTTCCTCATTTCTGACCCTGTCCGTCCATGATATTCTAAGCATTCGACGCAGGCACCACATTTCAAACACTTCAAGTTTGTTAATGGAACTGGCCTTTAACGTCCATGCTTCCATTCCGTACAAGATAACAGGCCACACGTAACACTTAAGTATCTTGTATCGGAGGTTGAAGTCCAATTTGCGATCAGTCAGAAACTTACGAAGCCTCAAAAAAGCATTTCTGGCTTGTTCAACTCTGCTCTTTATTTCATTCTGAACGAGGGTTGGGACCCAATTCTCGTTCAGCAAACAACCCAAGTATTTAAATTGCCTGACCTATTCGATTTCTTCTCCAGAGACACATATCTTTGCGTTGGGGTAATTATTTCTACCTATAATCATTGTTTTTGTCTTCTTGATATTTATTTTCAAACCCCGAGCTTCACTTGCAAGAGTTAGATCATTTAAAAGGCATTGAAGATCTTCGATGTTATCTGCCACTATGGCTGTATCATCGGCATACCTGATGTTATTAATAAATATACCGTTAACTTTAATACCCTTATTAGAGTCTGCCACTGCTTCTGCTTCTGCTTTTTTTACGTATAAATTGAACAGAATTGGAGACAGTATACATTATACAACGTTGCCTTACTCCTTTTTTAATGGAGAAATCTTCTGTTTCGTTGAAATTTTGAAGACGTTTCCAATCATTGGGAAGGGATTTCTGTGTCCATATTTCTTTAATAAGCTGCTGTAATGCCATTTTGGTTCATGGCCACCTTCTTTATATAGTTCAGCTGGGAGATTATCTATTCGAGGTGATTTATTTCTGGCTAGTTTTTTAACTGCATCTTTAACTTCAAGAATCGTTGGTGATTTCTCTTCCCTCTCGTCTTTTCACGTTACCTCATCTCTTTCGTCTTCCAGGTTTTCTTCTTCTTCCTCTATATTAAGTGCCTGGTTAAAGTATTCCACCCATCTATTCAATATATCTTTCCTTGTTGTTAATATGTCGCCATTCTGGCTTCTCTTGATGTTAAGAGATGATTTCTTTATTTAAAAAAGGAGACCGCAACATTATGCGCTAACTGTAGAGGCATTAACATATTAAACTCTGCATATAAAATATATGCACGAATTATAAATAATAGATTAAAAAACAATCGCTGACGTGTTTCTACTGAATCTACTGGCTTCAAGAAAAGCAAATCTTGTATCGATAATATCACCGAAAAAAATTAATATACAACACTTTGTGGTTTATTTAAAAGCTACAAAGTGGTGTATATATTTTTTATCAGTTGTTTGCCATTTTAATTTTATTTTGTCAGAGAATCACGGCATGCGCTTTTTCACGTTTGAATTTTTCTTTCTCTAACAGCATCTTTTACTGATGTGATTGATATTTTTAATATTTTTCCAACCATCGTCTATATCTGCCTGCTATCCGGTTCTTCTAGTAAACACTGTAATCCATTAAATTATTACATATATTTTTATTTCCGTATTAGTCTTAAAATAAGAAAGTGTCCAGTGACTCACACTGTAATCCCCAGAAGAAATATGGGTGGTCCTAAAATACACATCAAATCATACAGTCTATCATTATTTTATTGTTTTTTTAATCAGATGCTCCACAAACATCAAGATTACAAAACGTTGATTTGTTTGTCATAGGCGTACGCTTGAGAACTTTCTCATAATTATTATTATGTTAAACAAATACTCAAACAAAAGGCTGGTGTGAGTGATAATATTGTATAAAAAAAACGGTTAAAAATAACACGATATTAAGAGAGAAAATAAGCAAAATCCTTATTATAAAAGTAGTCATATTCCCGTATAATATTATTAATGGGGGAGTTCCGCTGGAACTCACCTATTCCGCAGGAAGGGACGTAAAATACCACAGCACGAATAAATGATAAATTTACAAAACCCATTAAACAATGCAGGGGTACGCAACAAGCTGATTTAATATTACCTTTACCATATCATATCATTATTTATGAGCTAATAATCAAAGTGTGCAATGCAAATTAAAATATAATAAGGAATCATATCGGTTTTTTACAAATGGTGGTAAGCAGAATAGTATGAATTCTCCCAGAGGAATCTTCAATAGGGCAAAGAAGCTATTGGTTACCTAAAACCACTAGTGTCACTGCTGGGAAGATACCGAAGATTGAGCAATACTTTATATGAAGACGATTAAAGAATAAGTTTACTTTAGGTAGACTGGATTCTGGTACTCTTTGGATACATCAAAACCATCCTCGTCTTTGTGCTTCTTTTTTAACTCTATATCTTGTCTACCTGTATATATAGGTACTCTTTAAAACCATACTCAGTTGTCCACTTTTTCTCTAAATATATTCTTAAGACTTTTCTTTCCCTTACTTGAGCCATAACTTGTTTTGATTAATTCACTGTTTACTACAATATAGTACTACAGACCTTATCGGTGTTATATATTCTCACTCTAGCACTCCTAGATAAATTTTTACTTCTTATTCAGTATTCAGAGCAAACAATCAACGATTACAAATAATAATTTTTTGTAGTATATCAGTTACCTAAACTTGTACATATGTTCTAATGTTGCTATTGTCGGTTTTTGTACTTCTGATCTATCCATTTTATCATTTTATTTATGTATGCCTACTTTATTCTTGCTTTTTCATCCAATGTTCTTCCTCCTACTCATTCCATGGGCCCTTGTCAGGACGTGGTGACACTGTAAATATTATTATATTGCTGTTTTCATTGCTTGCGATCCTGTGCTGTATGTACAGCTTCATGTAGGGATTTTCCTACCATAGTCTTCATTTGGTCCACTCATCATGTTGGAAATCTTTCTCTTGGTCTTCAGCCATTTCTTCTACTACCAATACTTCTATGGTACCCGTTATTCTAACTAGTCTTCTTATTACTTTTATCTGTTTACTTCTGATAGTAACAAGATCATTTTTTTTAATCTGTAGCTTTTGTTTGTATGTGAGTCCTATTTTAGTCTTTTCTATTGCTTTTTTCTTCTTTTCAAGATTATTATTGAACAATTTTGATGAAAGTAGATCTCACTTTTACACTGCTTTCCTAACTTCAAACTTTTAAGTTTTCTTTCCATTCTTGTTGACTATGTTCTTGGCTTTCGAAATATCAGTTCTTTTATTCATTATTAGAAACTTTTAATCGATACTTATTTTTATATATTTCTTGTCTGTTTACTGTATTAAAAGCTTATTTAAATTTAATTAATAGGGCTATGTCTGATTTTTCATTTTAAGACTGTGTATAATATAAGTAAGAATATAAACCTAAGAAGGATACTATATAGACCTAACAAAAAAACATAAACAAAAAACATATAGGATCAAATATCAAGAAGCTATAACATACGCAAATAAAAATTGAATAAGTATACCAAGTAGAAATTAAACGGGTATATATATATATATATATATATATATATATATATATATATATATATATATATAACCAGTATAAATAAAGTAGATGAAGTTCGAAGGTTTTAGATAAGTAATCAATGCATTAAATACAAGACAATAAACCAAAAGATCAAAAGGAATTAAAGTGTACCAAGAAGGACTGGATTCGCAGGAAATATAAAGAGATTAAGAAATACGAACGGAATTACGATAGCTTTAAACTTCGCGAAAAGGTCAAAAAGAAAACTATATAAAGAGTTTACAGGCAAACCACTGTAATTAAAGACAGGAATAGTTTGCTGATTTCAAGCATTAAACAACAGCTAATCCGCTGGTCTGGATTCATAAAAAACCTTTTTCATGATGATCGATTACTGATGATTCTCGACCCTTTTGTAGAAACGGGTCTACCGATTTTAAACGACGAAGTTATACATGCGATGAATTACACGAAGGAGGTTAAGGCAAACGGACCTGATGAGTTACCAGTAGAGCTCCTTAAATTCGTTGATAAAGATGACATTAAAATGTAGTTGACTTTTTGAACTTATTATTCCAAAAGATTGGTTATTATCGATATTCGTAACACTTCCCAAAAAACGGAACGCCAATGAATGTTCTGACCATCGTAAAATTACCCTCATGAGCAGCACCCTTAAGGTTTTTCTTAGAACTATTTACAACTAAATATTTGAGAAAGAAGACTCTGAAATCCGTAAGAATCAAGGGTGGTTTAGATTCGATAGATGTATGGGCACCAGAGAGGCGTTTTTGGTTTGGTATTAATTTATTAGCGCAAAGGTGTTTGGACATAAATCAGGACCTATATTATTGACTTTAGGTTAATTTTAGATTAACCTCATTTTTATGCTTGTTTTATATAATGTTTTTTAATTTTAATTTCATTGTATTTTCTGATAAAATAATTATAACCATATTTTAGCATATCCTGAAGAAGCAAATAAATTGATAAAGCATTCGATAAAGTTTAACATCACTGTAGCTAATAGAGACACTCACAGGTATGAACATTGACAGCGCGGATATAAGAATCGTGCCGAATTTTTATTAAAAGCAGACAAAACAAGTTGAAGTAGATGATGAGCTCTCTGAGAAAGTAGAAATTTTGCATGGCGACAGGCAGGGTTGTATTCTTTCTCCTCTTTTATTTAAGTTATGCAGTAAATCCATTCTCCGCGAATCTTTAAACCAGCGTAATGAGGGTGCAACTATTAAAGGAGAGATTTTTAACCATATGCGATATGAGGATGATATAGTTATTATGACAGATAACCTTGAGGATTTAAAACACTTGTAGTGAAATTACCTATTCATGTAGAACCTATGGATTGCAAATAAATTTTATAAAATAAATTTAAGGTCATTTCAAAGACAGATAAAATAACTGGTTATCTTGTCATAAGTAATGGGCAGATCCAGAGACTCAAAAGATATAAAGATCTTGGTAGCTGGTTAACAGAAATGCTAGATCCTGAAGTATAAAAAAATTTCTTTGGTGTAGCACCCTAACCTAAGGCTCTGAATAAGAATGCTGAGATGGTATGTTTTTCGACTCTCCTTTATAAACCACAGACTGAGACACTCAGGAAAACTGAAATGGATAAGCTTGCGGTCTTTGAAGGATTGTGATACCGCTTCATGTTAAAAATATCGTAGATCGATAGTTTAACGAATGTAGAGCTTCTTCAGAAAATACTAAAAAACTAAGAAATGATCAGCACCCTAAAAACTAGAAAGCTTGAATACTTTGGACTCACCATTAGACGTCCTAAGTATGTAATTCTGCAAAATATAATGCAAGGAAAAATAAAAGACAAACGGAGGAAGGGAGGAGAAAAACATCTTGGCTTAAGAACTTGCCAAATTGATTTGGTCTTATAACAATGGAACTGTTTAGAATAGTTATAAAGTTAGAATAATTGCCATATTTATTTCCAACCTCCTACGAGGAAACGGAACCTAAAGAAGAAGAAGAAGAAAAGGAATAAATAGATCAGATATGATCTGGTTAATCGAACAAAAACAAATATAAAAAATTACTTGGTCACGCAGTAAAAAGGAGAATGAATGAGAATAATTATTCTATATACGTGAAAAAGCAGGAAGTCAACGAAAAACAATTCAGATACATGACATATCCATAACAAGTTACTTACTACATAAGATACTTAAGTTTCCTAAGGAGCAAACTTTGTTGCAGTTCCATTTTCTTACAGTTAAATCATAGTCAACATATACTTAAATTTTAAATACAATAAAAAATGATTGTGTTTTCAAAACTGTCACTTCTCATTAAAAAATAAATGAAACTTAAGCATGATATACTCGAAAAGATTTACAAACAACATTTTTCAGTTGATACCAAACGAGTCAAGTTGTTTGCGCGCCCATGAATTTTAGATTAGCCCTGGACTAATCACTCACGTTCGAAGAAAGTTTCTCTAAATGTTTTATAAAATAACATCGATTAATACAAGACATAAAATATTAAAATTAGAAAAATGTTATTTATGAACGGTTACGTGAACTGGTTCAGCTAGGGCGTAAATAAGAAAGTCCAACTGAAGAACACCGGTCTTAAACAATCTTGACGATCGCGTTGATTTGTTTATATATCAAAATCCACTTTCTATACAATTGAATTTTAAAATTATGATCGTATGTTTTTTCTTAATTAAACAAACATAGTTATTAATCAAAACTAATAGATTCAAATATAGATGCATATATTTTCCCGATTGGCATTGTATTTCCTTATAAAACTGACTGGTTTATTATTGAGTTTCACTCCATACTATTCTTAGAAGGACAATTTTTTCATTCTCGGATATTAGATTTTCTCACAGATCTACTTTTGGTATAGCTTTCTACAGGGCCGTTCCTGGCGAGTATGCAACGAATGCTCCGCACGCAGGCGCTAAATTTTAGGGGCGCTAAATATTTGGTTACCATTACAAAAATATTCTCACTTCTAAAACAAAAAAAGTCAGTGTTCAGTATTTCCCCGGTAAGCGCTAAAGCAATCACTTCATCCGATTGCTATTCCCTATTATAATACCAAAATTACTAATTAAATTACCATCCTACAATTTTATTAGTGGTAGCACACGACGCGCCGTCTAATGCCGCTCGCCGCGTATATTTATTGTTCTCCATATGAAGTCGAAATTAGAGAACACTTTCTGGGTTTTTTCCAAGTTTTAAATACTAAGGAGAAGGGCTCTTCAATTTTTTAAAAGAAGAAATATTATCAAAATTTAAAATAAATATTGATGACATGAGAGGTCAGGATTACGACAATGGGGCAAATATGTCTGGCAAGCATGTGGGCCTTCAAACTCAAATTCTAAAAATTAATACCAGAGCAATGTTTTTACCTTGTTCAGCTCACACTTTTAATTTAAGTGTCAATGATGCAGCTAACATTTCATATGAGACTGTAGGTTTTTTTTTCAATTATTCAGGACTTGTTCAATTTTTTTCTGCTTCACCCTATAGATGAGACATTTTAAAAAGGAATGTACCAAACTTAACTTTAAAATCAGTAAGTGAAACACGATGGGAAAGCAGAGTCAAAGCCATTCGCCCTCTTAGGTGTCAATTCCTCAAAATTTGTAAAAGTTTACACGATTTACAAGATAATTCAAGAGATATGAACACGAAACATTCAGCAAGGTCACTATGAGACAAAATTTAAAACGTTCAAATTCATTTTTTCTATTATAATTTAATTAATATAGTAAGCAAAGTGGTCCAGAATCCAAATACAACTTTAAATGAATGCCATACAGAAAAAATCTTATTATTTATTTCACTGAAAAAAAGTCAGACAAACATTTCGAGATTTTCATGAATGAGTCTTTCTGATAGCAGAAGCAGAAAAAAGTGATGTAGAGCAAACATTTCCATTATTAAGACAAAGAAAGACGAAGCTTCAGTTTTCGTATGAAGGTACAGATGAAACAGTATTCGATCCAAAACAAAAATTTAAGATCAGTTTTTATTTTCAAACTTTGGACAAAACAATTCAATCCCTACAAAGACGCTTTGGGGGAATATAAGTGCCACGATTTATTTGGATTTTTGGGTAATTTTCAAAATCTAGATTCTGATCTAATTAAAAGATCATGTATGGATTTGGATTTAGCTTTACAAATTCAACATGAAGGAAACGTATGCAAAGATATTGATGGTCTTGATTTGCATAATGAAATTCTGTCATACAAAGTTCTTAACCCACTCACAGACTCTAGCAAAATTTCGGATTCGCCCATAGATATTTTAAATTATATAACAAAGAAAAATTTACAATCATTGTTTCTAAATCTATTTATAGCCTTGAAAATATTCCTGACCCTTTCAATTCGGTGGCATCTAGCGAAAGGAGTTTTTCAAAGCTAAAGCTTATGAAAAATTATTTAAGAATGTCAATGTGCCAAGAAAGGCTATCAGTTTTTGAAGTCATTTCAATTGAAAATAAAATTTGTGAAGCCATTGATCACAATGAAATGATTAATGAGCTTGCATCTGTGAAAGCACGAAAGCATGTTGTAATTCCAATATTTGTTATTTAATTATTTTTTATTGTTTTAAAATTACCTTTTTTCTTCAGTTAATTTTGAAAATAAAATCTTTTTTTCAAATATGCTTCGTTTTATTTTTCTTTTTACATTCATATCGTATTTTCAATCATATCACAAGAACATGTTGTGATATACATGTTGTAGGTATCTTAAAAACATAATATGGGGGCGCACAAAAAATCCTGCACGCAGGCGCTCACTACCCTAGGAACGGGCCTGCCTTTCTATACGTTTAATTCGTTTATTTTGTTCTTTTCGTTGTCTAGAGGCTGTTCAAGTATTACATACGTAACTACTATAGGGGGAGGAGGTATTTGCTTTGCTTATTTTTGATGATATGGGGGTGGGGAGAGGTCTAGATCAGGGGTGAGCAACCTTTTTAATCAACGGTCAAATTTAAATTTTATAATTTTTTGGCTGGCTGGTACATAAAGTAAGTAACACTTATTAATAATTTAAAAAACTGTATTTATAATAAACATTAGAATAAAAAAATATAAAATTAAAAAAAAAAGTAAAGATTTCATAAATAAATTTTGACGAAAAATAAAAACAAATAATTAAAGAACAGACAAACGAATTTACTTGAAATTTTTAATGAGAAATGTGGCATTGCATTTACGATACAAGCTGATCAATATCAGCCGAAATTGTTGAAGTAGCTACTCGTACGCAGCTTTCTAATCGTGCATCACTCAGTCTGATCGGTGGTTATTTTTATTTAAGTTTATGGCTGAAAATCATCATCATCATCATCAACTAGCCTCTAAGGTCCACTGCTGAACATAGGCCTCTCGCATGCTTTTCCACTTGGTCCGATTTTGCGCCATCTGAATCCAATTTGTAGTCACTCTTTTTATGTCATCTGTCCATCTCGTTGGGGGTTGACCTCTATTTCTGTTATCTTGTATTCGGGATCTCCATTCCAAAATTATTTTTGTCCACCGGTCATCAACTGATCTTGCTACATGACCTGCCCAGTTCCACTTTAGTGTTGTTATCCTTTCAATAACGTCTGCTACTCCTGATCTTTTGCATATAGTAGCATTGGGTATTCTATCACGTAGAGAAATCCCTAACATTATTCTCTCCATTGCCCTTTCCGCAACTTGTAGTTTACTCACTGTTGTTCTTGTGAGTGTTAGGGTTTCTGCGTCGTAGGTCATCACTGGCAAAATACACTGATTAAATACTTTTCTTTTTAGACACATTGGAATCTAAGACTTAAAAATATCCTTCATCTTTCCAAATGCAGCCCAAGCGAGGTTTATTCTTCTTTTCAGCTCGATTGTTTGGTTGTCTCGACTTATTCTGATCTCATGTCCCAAGTATTTATAGGAGCCAACTGGCTCAATATCTTTGTCTTCTACTGAGATGTTTTTGTTGTGGACTAAATTTTTCATAAATTGTGTTTTTGAAAAATTTATTTTAAGACCAACTCTTTTTGTGGCAGTATGGAGTTCTTGGAGGAATATTTGTGCCTGGTCAAAGCTGTCTGCAATAAGAACGATATCATCTACAAATTTAAGGTTATTTAAAAATTTTCCATCTACATTGATGACCTTTTCGTTCCAATCTATTGTTTTACAAGCGTATTCTAGCAAAGTTGTAAATAATTTAGGAAACATGTTGTCTCCTTGCCGAACGCCTCTTTCAATACGAAAGGTCCCAGTATCTTCATTAAGTCTTACACAGGCTGTAACATGCTGATAGGTGTATCTGATGAGGGATATGTATCGGTGATCTATTCTACATTGTGTTAGAGCTTGGAGCATTTCACTTTTATTGACCGTATCAAATGCTTTCTCGAAGTCCACAAAGACAAGTATTAGGGGTCTATTATATTCAATGGTTTTTTCAATCAACGACTTAATGGTTTACAAATGATTATTTGTTCCGTATCCAGCTCTAAATCCTGCTTGCTCGCAAGGTTGATATAAGTCTAGTTTTGATATCAACCTATTAGTTATTATCTTCATAAACAACTTATAAACGTGAGATAACAAGCTAATAGCTCTATAGTTCTTTAGCTCTGTTATATCTCCCTTTTTGTGCATGACTACTACAACAGCTTTATTCCACTGAGGTGGTGTAACCTCTTTTGAAAGATAAGTTATATAATTGTGTCAATGCTTTCAATACTGTCTTTCCTCCTGCTTTAACTGCCTCAATAACGATTTGGTCATCACCAGCTGCTTTATTGTTTTTCATTCGATTTAATGACTTTGAGACTTCTTTGATTGTTATTTCTGTTATCCTCTGAACCCACATTCTGGACTTTTCTCAACTTGGTGCTGTCTTTCTTACCCCTTTCTCTATATAATTCTGTGTAAAATTCTTCAACTACCTTAATTATCTTATCTTTATCTGTTACCACTTTTTCGATTTCGATCTGCAAGGTTAACAATATACTTCTTACCTAGAGCTTGACATCTCTTCAGCACTTTTAAACTTTTATTTTTTTTTTGTTTTTTTTTATATTTTAATATGGCTGAAAATATTTGTTCGCAAATATACGTACTTCCGAACAGAGACATGATTTGGTTCGCATTTTTCGTCAAAAGCGGAAATTTCGCAAGGCTCACATAAGATTTATAAAAATTTTCGATATTTACTGAGAAACATAAATAAATCGGCATTATTCTGCATGTCAGTCACTTCCATTTGAGAGTCTTCTGGAAGTGTATCCACATCGATATTAAATGGCGAGGAAAACATGTGGAACATTTGGAATCGTAATTGAAATTAAATTTTCGTTGATTAAAATATCTATATATTGTGCTTATTTTTGAGAATAAGTTTTCTTTTTTAATGTGGAAAGTGAGAAAAGAAGAAACGAAAAAGTGTTTTTAATGTGTGAAACTGCAAAAGATGCTGTTTCCACCATTTTAATCTGTGCTCGACTTTATAAATTGATTAGTTTATCTGTAACAATGTACCAGGTCGAAAACAGAGTGTATTTGGTTGGGAGAAATGGGACTGATTGGAGACATCAAATTGCTTCGGGAAAAACTAGGACGAGTAGAAGAATTTAAAAAGCGTGGCCCCTACATGACATTAAATGAGACACTAGATCGCGAAATTGCTCACAAAATACAGGCTGTTTGGTTTAACCGGAAGCTAATGAGCAGGGAAGAGTGAGGAAAGATATACAAGAGTGTGGTGAGGTCTGCGTTACTGTATGGTGGTAAAGTGTAGCCTGTAAAGGGAGTTTGGGAAAAGAAGATGGAGATGGCTGAAATGAAAATGTTAGGGTGGATGTTGGGTAAAATTAGAAGGAACAAGATCAGGTACGGCGTGATTAGGGAAAGAGCCGGGGTGACTACAGTCTTAAAAAAGAAGAATGAAATGAGAACTATCTGGGACGAAGGATATAGCTATTGAAAATAGAGGAAAATAAAGATAGAGGAAACCCGAAGACAACATGGAAGGACCGTGTGGCAGAGGATGTGATAGAGAAATGTTTAAATGAAGAAGATACGATGGACAGAAATAAGTGGTGAAGAAGAGTAAAGGACAACGACCACTGAAATGATAAAATCTAAGTGAGGAAAAAAAAAGGGAAAGTGTATACGTAATATATCCAAGATCCACCCATAGACGTATATATTAACATAAACCGAATAATCTGTAGAGCTAAGTGACGGCACCATCTTTGTTTTCTTTGTTAGTTGTGTCTCTATTTTGCATCAAGTAAGTATAGCACCGTCTCTTTTTGTCGTCACTGCTCCTTGCTGGGATGCTCAGTTTATGTTATATATACGTCTACGGATCCACCTTGTGTTGTTTATTATAATGCCCTGCCCAAAAAGAGTGTAATCACTGTGTAAAATCCATTTTATAAAATTAGTTTCTGGCTGTGTGAGTATGACAAAAATAAAATATCATTTACAACCAGTAAGTATATTATTTTTTACTTGACAAACATAAGTATTCAAATATAAATAAAAACAAGTGTCATTAAAGTTATTTATATCAAGAGAAAGCTCAATTACTTTTATATTACAAATCCGTTAGGAAGTTTTGTTGTCAGAAATGGGTTTTATTTTTTAATGGTTTTATTTTAAGACTTATTTGTTACTTCCTGATTTTAAAATTTGACGATAATTCAAAATTAAATTAACGGAAAGTCATAACCAATGCAATTATTTTAATTATTTTTTATTTACTATCCTTAATGAGAAATAGCTACTATTTTAATTGAAAATACGCTTGTTTAGACGTTTCAATTTCCATTTCACAGTTAATTGCTATTATCGCAGTAGGCAGATCAAATAAATTAGTTGTTGGGATATCTACTGTATAAATTACAAAGGTTTTGAAACTGTTTAAAATGTAAATAATATTTTTAAAATTGAATAAAGTATTTTTATTATTTATTTATTTTTTATAATTTAAACAAGTTCACTAAATTATTATGTCTGCTTCTAACGCTACCTGCTAACGTGTTAACAAAGCATAAATCATTTGCTTTTGACAGACCTGTCAAATTCAGACGAAATATTAAATTAATAATAAAATATAAGTACATATCATTTGATAGTAAATTTAATTATTATATAAACCAAATTAGATGTTTAAAAAATGAAATTGTTTTAAAACGAGAAGTGTCATAAAAATTTAAACTGATGCTTATTATTTGGTTGACATTGATGACTTTTAAATTTTGCCAATCGTAACGAATCGCATCTTAATCAAACATTAAAATAACGAAATTTCGAATATTAATTAAAACAAATTCGCTACAAATGATAAAAATATGAATGTCAAGGAAAATCTTTATCTTTAACCATCGTCGATCCAAATTTCTCGACTGGGCCCTGATTCTAATTGAGATTTCGACTCGAAACATGTCGAAATTAATATGGCGACGTCGAAATGCGACTTTGCGAACCTTGTGGATTTCAGCTGAACTAACCAAACGACGTCACTAAATTTCGATTTATCGAAATTAATTTCAACTTCAAGAAAGTGGTTGAAATTTAATTTCGAGTCGAAATTAATCTGACATGACTGACTGGACTGGGAGAAGTGAACTTAGGTTCAGTTTAGGTAGGCGGTGTTTTGATCCTTGCAAGGAAAACTGAGGCAAAAAGTATTAATATGGCTGTGTTTTACGGACATTTGCTAGTTTTGGAGGAATTAGAGAGGATAGATATCCGACGCTCATAACGGAGGATAAGAAGAATGTTACGGGATACCCAAAATTCTTTTTCACTAAGTGATGCTCAATTTAGGCAGCAATTCCGGCTTAATAAACAAGCTGCAAATTATTTAATAACGGTATTAGAACCATATTTGGAAGAAGATGTTTATGCCTCTAGGATACCCAAAATGTTTAGGGTTAGTATTACTAAGCTGCAGTAAATTTAAAAATATATTAGAATATAACCACTAAGTCAAATCTTAGTGGTTATAACTTAAGGATCTCCCACATCGCCTTTTTTTTTTCTTGTCATCTTTTCTTTCAATTCAAAATATAATTGAGAATGGCCACTATTTATGATTTAACAACTCAAACAAGAAAAAAAAGACGTTCACGTAACGTAAACAAAACAAACATTCAACAAGCGTAGTGCAGCCAATAAACAACAGGGCCAACCCAAATTTTCAGCAGTGTCAAAATGATAAAGTAAATATCCCCAGTTTTAACTACAATCGAAATGAATGAGAATCGTTAGCGATTGCGACTGTCATGGCGTAGTCGCTTTTAAATTTCGACATCGAAATGAAATAGAATCAGGGCCCTGATTTCAAAACTCACATCATATTAATTATTGATGTCAATGTTTACTTGTGGCAATCCAAATTTATTATATTGTCAACATCCGGAAGTAAACGTAACGCATTTTTTATTTAATTCATCAGTATGCTGTCAATTAGATTACCTCTTGTAAATGGTTCTATTAAGTATGGCTAGAGGCTGGTTTAAATCGAATGAGTAATTTTTTAAAGCGTTAATTAATGACCATGTCCTAACAATATTTATGTTTTAAATCTATTACCGTGAATATAGTGAAAGGTTAAATAATTTTATTTAACTTTACTCCTTTTAAGTCTTAGAAATTAAATAGAATATAAAAAAATCATTTTTAAATTTTAAAATTATCTCAACTACATTTTTTTCTACGGTGTATAGATGGGAAGCCTGGGGGGGCAAAAAAACTGGGGGGGTCCCATAATTGACGTTCTTAGCAAAATTCATTTAGATGTCAAATCTCTGGCGACCTGGCGACTGGACTACACAAGTAATAATTTAAAAGTTATTCTAATTGTTTATAAGTTAAAAATAATAGTAACTTGGCAAAACGACTTTGGTTATAAAAGTGCTCACAATTTACATAATTTACGTCTTCAAATCTGTACCATTGCTGCATAATCAAGCTTCATAACGATTTTGCAGGTTATCCAACATATATTTTTTATAAAGTAAGGTTGCTGCATTTGTTTCTTCTTCTTCTTCTCGTAGCACTACAAACCGGGGTGGGTTGTGGCTGACTGCACAACTTGCTTCCATCTTGAACGGTCGTTCATAATAGTTGGGTCAGTGGGTTCTTAGATCTGACCATATATTGTCTCTCCATCGCATTCGTGGACGTCCTAAGGGCCTTTTTCCTGTGAGGGCTTCCTTCCATAATAACTTAACAAGGCGGTTATTAGGGAGTCTACGGACATGACCAGCCCAAATTAGTAAAATATAACATCAATTTACTAATGTTTGTATTTTAAGAACGATTTCCGAAGTCGAAATTGAAACGTCAATACACGTACTTTAACCTTTAATTGTGGCTTATTCTCATTTAAATAGTAATTACTTTAACATGCCACAAGAAAATAGCTTCAGAACAATATTTGAAATAATGAAAAATTGAGGACCATTTGGAGATAGGGTTTTAAATATATTGGCTGTATGATAAAGTGTTTTGTGCATCGATATTATTATAATTTGCTTAATACATGATATTTCCGTTGTTATTGGTCGAATCGGACTGTGTAATGCGTTATATGAAAGGGGAAGAGATAAGGATTATATTACGATAGAAAAAAACAAAGAATACGACTACCAAAGGGGCACTACACATTATCTTCGTTATTAATGAACGTATAGCGGAATACCAGATATCACATGAATGTATTAATTTATATAATTCGTTTAGTCTGTCTGTCTATCTATCCTTAACATAAACCTCAGAGCCAGCGTTACATATATCATAAAGGATTATATTAAGATAAAAAAACAAACAAGCTGACTCTCAAAAGGGCGCCACATCTTATCGTGGTTATTAAGAAACGTATAGCGACACACGAGATAGAACATGACAGTATCAATAAATATAATTTGCTTATTCTGTCTGTCTGTCCGTAACGAAAACCCCAGCGCCGGTATCATATCATATCTCCGTTGTTAAAAGTCCGATTATAGCGTGTGATACTTTAAATGAAAGGAGAGGGAATAAGGATTATGTTGAGATAGAAAAATCAAACAAGGTGACTTTTAAAAGGGTACTACACAGCATCTTCGTTATTAATGCACGTATAGCGACATACGAGATATTATTGAACACTATCGATAAAAATAGGTTTACTTAAATACAAATTTTGATTTATTGACATAAAGAAGGCCTCTAGCTGAGTACAAATAAACAACTGATCGAATCCTAACATAGCAAATGAAAGAGTAGGAAATACCAAATATATAAGGATAGAAAAAATCAATTAGTTTTTAGTTGTTACCACCTGTGGAGAAACGATGACTACTGTTAGACCGAAGTCTGTTATTAAGAAGCGAACTATATATTATTAAGTTTGTTATAGCTTATTTGTAGTGTACCGTTTCATGCGTCTTAAATAACATCCATAACATCAAAATAAATCTGCATAGAATATTTTTGGTGTGACAAAACAAAAGCATTTTAGTAGAAAATTATACGTTCTAGATTCCTGATGCATTAGAATCGGGCCACATTCTAGTTTGTTATAAAATCATTTCATTTTAAGACTCGCTACGTTTATATAATTTTTAAAAATCGGAACGAGTAATGAAATTAGAAACGAAACCGTAGGTATTCTCGTTTTTATGTGAAGTGAAAAACTTCCTATTTTTTCTAAATTACCTGATTTAAATAAATAAGTTGTATCAATAATTTTAATCTTCAGATATATTGGTTGATACAAACCAAACGTCTTGTAAACCACTTTTCCTTTAATTTTACCGGATATTATCTATATCCGGTAAGTCTCAGATGGTTTATTACTGTTTCGGAATCCGCATCCGTCCAGCTGGATTAGTTGTGTTGTAAACTTATTAATGACGATATAATAAAATTTACCGGATATATTCGTACAAACGTCACATAAAAAAGGTGTAGTAAAACTAATAGGATTATTAAAATCAACACTTCACAACACAATCATCTTTATTATTATTAGTTTTTTAATCATTATCTTGCTAATTTGCTAGTAGCAATAAAAATCGATAATTACTAAAATCGTTACTTTTTTATATTTCTTTCTACTGTATCCAAAACTTCTAGAGAATTTATATAAAGTTAAATATTAGGATTCGAAAATAATATTTTTTAAAGTTTATGAGAAAGTGTTTTAGAATCAGTGTGATAACAGCAACTAAATTAGAAAGATAAAAATTGTATAATTAACGTACAACAGAAACTCACCATGAAAATGTAAACTATTATAAATACAGTATACTCCCTATAACGAGGTACATTAGATGTCCCGTGAAATTTCTATTGAACTATAATCCTCTATAGCGACGCAAATTTGGTTATAACGAGAGAAAATAGGATCGAAAAACGTGTTTTTTACGTTTTTGGTCTGGCCGTGGCTATAAATAAATACCTTTTTTAACTGCCGCCCGCAATAAACTTCTTCTGTTTAATCTATCGATCGATATTGTGTTGTCGGAAATTTACAATTTATGATTCCCAAGCGTCAGTGTAAGGGTTTGACCATTCGCACCTAATAATAAGAAGGTCCTAATAGACAAGATGTGGAAAGTGCTTTAAACATTGTAAGAAACTTTTTCACATATTTAGAAAATATTATAGATAGCATGATACTGGAAAATTTAAAGCAGTAAAAATGACAGACTTCTTTCAATTGCAGAAGCAATAGTTTATGTATCCTTGAAAATACGCTTTATACATTATGTAGTTGGAAAAAAATGTAAGTACAGATTTTTTTTAACATTGACATTTATATCATTGACAATAAAAGTAAACATCTCTTTTTTGTTTTAATGTATTTCATTGACAATAAAAGCAAATAACTTTTTTTTAAAAACGCCATTCAAACAATATTTAGCATCTTATATTGCTCCGAATGGCTTCACTATAGAAAGTTAATGTTTTAGAAAACTACATATTCATATGTATGCACAGTATTATTGTTGTCTGATATAACGAGATCGGCTTATAACGAGGTAATTAGTCTGCCATTTTAGTTCTCATTATAGAGGGAGTCTACTGTACTAGGTGTTACATTTACACAACCCTTTTTACATATTTTTCCCCTGGACGTCTTCGGACAAACTGGGCATTGTCATCCTTAATTTGAAATGTGGCTTTATCGCTGAGGCAAACCGGTGAATGTAAATAACAATTATAAAGTATGAAAATAAAATGATTTTAATTTCCTTACGCCAATCATCAATAGACCAGTTTTTACGGATCCAAGCTAAGCATTTTTGAGCATTTATGGTGTTAGTTTTGGCTTCTTAACAGGCCTGCAACATTTGAAGCCCATGTCATACAAATTTCGGCGTACGGTGGCCACCGATACTGAGCATCCTACTTCTACCAACTTATTTCTTAAATCTCGATGGGTGGCCCTTCTGTGTGTTACAGCTAAATTTTTTAAAATTCGTTACGCCCTGGGGGCTACTGAAGGTTTTTTGCCACAACAGCCCTTCCGAAAGACGTCACAGGTCGCTTCTCTTTGAGTTTTTGGCTCAATCTTCTCACTGACGACTGGGATACATCACATTTTTGTGCTATCTCTCTCTGACTAAGTGCTGTATGTTCTAATGGGCAGTAATGGACGAGATTTTCTCAACACAAAGATCTTTAGATTTACCCATCTAAAAATTTCAATCCAAGATTAATCGTCTTATCGTTTTATGATTAAGAATTAACGAAAATCAAAAGTAACACTATTATGTAATAATGTCAATACTTACTAGTGACTATCGATAATAGACTACATAATAATCAAACAAGATATCACAATAAAGATCAAAGATGTGCGAGTCAGAAGAGGAGTAGAATGTGGAACTAACCATAAACTACTGACAGCAAAAATGGGCATTAATTGGAAACATAACAAGACCCCCTCTACAGAAGAACCGTTGAACACTATAAGAGAAAAACAATACAATATAGAACTACCCCAAGAACAATCAATAAAAGAACTATACCAACAACGTCTAGACCAAAATTTAATAGAATTTAGATACGGCAACATCGAAGAAATATACGAGCATATAAAGGCGAGTATAAAACAAGCAGCATTCGAAGCCCTTGGAGAAAAAGAACATATAACAAAGAAACAGCTCTACTATGAAATAAATGAACCAACAAAAAGAATAATTGAAGAAAAAAAGCAACTATACAGAAAATGTCTGACTACAAACAACGATGAAGTTTATAAAGAATATAGAGAAAAAGATAGAGAAAGAAAAAAATAAATAACACAACAAAAGAATGAAGAATGGAAAAGAACCTGTTTAAATATTGAAACATACATAGGAGGTACAAGGACTTCGGAGTCATGGAAAGTACTGAGAGGATTTAAACAAAACTCAAAAGAAAAAATTAAATTGGGAAATATACGGGACAAAGAATGGAAGGACTATTACAAGGAACTGTTAGGAACACAACAAAGACCACAATTCATTGGAAAAGAAAACAGGCGAAGACGAAGCAGATCCCCACAACAAGAAATAGAAATAACAGATAGGGAAGTGAGAACGACCATAAAAGCAATCAAAAATAAGAAAGTACCGGGACCTGGAGGCATCTCACCTGAGCTTATAAAATACGGATCAAAAAATTACACCGGATGATACAATGGATATTTCAGAAAGCCATAAATGGAGAACAGCTCCCAAAGGAATGGACGGAGGCATATATGACATCTATATTTAAGAAAGGAGATAGAAAACGATGCGAAAACTACAGAGGAATAAGCGTAATATCATCAATTGGAAGATTATATGGGAAGATACTGCGAGAAAATATAGAGCAAGCGATAAAAGGCAATATCGGGAAAAAAGCAAAAAATAGAGATATACATTAGGCATCTGTGGACCTCAGAAAGGTCAGAACTATGTGAGGCAATGTAGAAATTAGAAATACACACAGAACTCATGGAAGCTACAAAAGGTCTGTATAAAGAAAATAAAGTGTCCATTAAAATGAGAACAAGAATCATAGGAGACTTCATCACAACAAAAGCACTCCTGTAGGGTTGTTCCACATCTCCAACCCTATTCAAAATATACTTAGAGAAAGCCTTGACTACATGGAAAAGGAAAATGCGAAGGCATGGGAGTACCGGTACGGAACGAATACCTATATACGTTAAGCTTTGCAGACGACCAAGTAGTGATTGCACAAGACCAAAACGACCTCAGCTACATGATGAAGAAACTACAAGAAGAATATACCAAGGCTGGCCTAGATATTAACCTCGCGAAAACAGAGTACCTATCTACAAGTTTAGAAGACATAGAAGATCTACAGATTGATGACAACGTAACAATCAAAGGAAAGGATAAATTCAAATACTTGGGGTTTATGATCACGAAAAAGGCAACAACGGAAGAAGAAATTACACAAAGATTAGGACAAACAAGAACAGCAATCCGACAACTTAACTCAGTATGGTGGGATAGACACCTAAATATGAAGACAAAAACACAGATTTATAAAACATTAGTGCGAAGTATTATGACATATGGGGCTGAAAATTGGATCATAAACAAGAAAAACAGCAGTAAGATAGTAGCAACAGAGATGGATGCTGCAGAGTAACAAGAATGGATAGAAGAAGTAATGACGAAATAAAGCAAAGAACATGAATAGAAACAGACATACTAACATATATAGAACAAAAAAGACTAAAGTGGTATGGACATGTAAGAAGAACTAGCGACAGCAGATGTATAAAGAGAATAACCGAATGGAGCCCCATAGGAAGGAGGAAAAGAGGACGAAAAGAGGACCACCCCGAAAATCCTGGAGGAACGAAGTAGACGACGCCATGAGTAAGAGAGGCCTAAACGATGGAGAATGGGACAACAGAGAGAGGTGGAAACGGTTGAGCGAGGCAAGGCAGTGAATACTGTAGAATTCCTAAATATATATATTTACTAGTGCAAACATACTTACTTATACCATAGTATCCAAGTGAATATACTTTCAGTACGATTGAAATAAAAAAAAACCGAAATTTTTATGGTGAGTCTATTAAATTGAGCAAGGACTGTATGTGTTGATGGTCTGACATTGAGACTTCATTCGAGAAATGCCAATTGTATAATTCACTTAAAATCAACGAACTAGTAAGGGTTATATTAAGATTCTCTTTTCTAATTCCGTTTATAAAGGTGGGAATGTTACATCTGTTTGCAATATCTAAGTTGGTAATCTATAAAACTATAATCTTTCTTGTGTTACTTGTGAGTTTTTAAAGCATGCGTCGATAGATAAGTGTTAATAATTTGCAACCATAATTTGCGACCATTTTTTGAGACTTTTTTGTAGAAGAAAAGATTGTTTTTGTTAATTTTTTGCTCATTCGACTCATATAATGTATAAGGTTCCAGGAATGTTTGTGTAAGTGAATAAAATATTACTGGTTAATAAAAAAAACTAGTTTTATTTTTAGCTTAATTCTTTATTTGCCGATATCTCAAAACATCAATTTAACACTTAGGCCATTATGCTTCTGAGCGACTCATTTGGTTTCATAAACTTCGAATTGAAATCTGGAATTCGGTAGAGATGTGTAATATCTACCATTCTACTTAGTATATACAGTGAACACATTATGTGTCAAGTTTTTGGGGAACGGCAAGGTGGAGCAACAACAGGAGGAAGAAAAATCAAAAACCTTAGATATGCTGATGAGACTGTTAAATTGGCGTATTCAGCAAAAGAATTGGAACAATTATCAATAAGTTGGTCACGGTGAATGAGGAATATGGCTTGAAAATAGATATACAAAAATTCATAGTAATGATCATCGATAGAAACAACCAAACAGATGTAAGAATCATGGCAGGTTACGAAGTGGTCAGGCAATTTAATTACTTAGTGGAGGATGCGAAGACGAGATCCGTCCACGCATCACAATAGCCAGATCGGGAATAGCCAAACTCACAAAAATTTGGAAGAACACTGACATCACAAAAAACACAAAATTACGCCTTGTTCGAGCATTGATATTTCCTATCGCCACCAATGCTTCAGAAACTTGGACAATAAAAAAAGCCGATTCAAAGCGTATAATGGCATTTGAAATGTGGGTCTACCGTAGAATGTTGCTCATGCCATGGACCGTACATCACACAAATAATTCAATACCTACTAGAATATCTTAACATAAAAACTAGACTTACCACAACTATCGACCAAAATAAACCAATATATTTTGGACAAATACCTAGAAGGACGGGAGGTAGGGAACGAATGATAGTCGAAGGCAGCGTCGCAGACAAAAGATCCAGAGAAAGATCTCCAGCATGATAAACCAAATAAAGGACATGACTGGCTACTCATTCTCCGGAGCAAAACAAGACGCACAGTAGAGAAATAATTAGACAGAAATAGTCAAACGAATTACATGACGCTACTAAATTCTCACCAAGGAGAAAAGATAGAGGAGCACCTGAATATTTTATAGAACGTTACTCGATCGTAGCATACCAATCATATAATTACAAATCGCACGCAAATGATGACTTCTACGAACTCGACAATACTTTTATTCATCGAAATGTGCCATTAGTTAACTAAGCCCAACTCATTCCATTTTCTTTTAATTTCTCTCAACATATTTGTCACATATTTTACACTCTATAAACATGAAGCTTGTATTTTTTTTCTTTTAATTAACCAGTGAAACGAGTGATGCGTGAGCAAGACCCGATAAAAAGTACTTAATTATAACTACGGGAACTGTCTAATAAGATCGAAAGTTGATCGTCTAAATTGTTAAACGTAGTTATGAGTACATTCGTTACATATTACGAGTATTTTAATATAGTGGTCCTTTCAACATAGCTATTTGCACTTTCCAGTTGTCATTTTTTATTTCTTGTCTCGAGATGGAATCTTCCCACGTCCGAAACCGATTACTAATTATAAGTTATATCTAAATGATTTCAACATTAAACATATATGTATGAGAAAATGCCACACACTTAGTAAAAAACCGTATTTATTTGGGAAGTGTTGTTTCCAAGCTTAGACACAAAAATTCAATTTCTTGAAGAAAAATTTCTATCCGAAATATATAGCACGGAAATAGGCAAAATATATATTGTGTTTATGAGTGGACTACTGGATACATTCGCCTAACCAATTTTTGTTATTTGAAATCGTGAATTTCTGTACTTACTTTGTAAATTTTGTTTTACATTTTTAATATCCTTAACCAATAGATATTTTTAAAGTAAGTTCTTATTTTTGTTTTTAGTTTGTTTTCTTTGTTTTTTGCATTTTTAATTTTTTGTTATATGTAAATGTAAAGTTATATATGTAAATAGCTTTACATATTGAAGGACAAACTTGTAGCACGATTGTTAAAATAAACTGCTTTGAAATTGTAAATAAATACATTAATAAAGTGTATGAATCTCCGGGTAAAATCATTAAGGATGGAAATGATCAGGAAAGAAACAACAGAGACAAAGAATAGATATATGGAGCCAAGACAAAAAGTAAAGAGGGTGCTGAGAGAAAAGAAGTGAAAACACATAGAAAATAAGCTAAAAGAAATAGAAGAGAAGTAAAGAAATAAAAAACCTATATCAAGGTGCTAGAAATGAAAAAAGAGGTTTCCAACAAAAACTCATATTCGTTAAAAACAAAGCAGGAAATAATATAAGCGGTGAAGCAGAAATAATCGTAAGATGGAAAGAGTACTTTGATGAATTACTAAATGGCAATAATAAGCCAAACCAAAGAGAATGTATGGAAGCAAAAGCAAGAATCGAACACTTAGAAGACATAGAAGATAATTCACCCAGCAATGAACAAATCGAAGAAATCATAGAAAATCTGAAAAACAACAAATGCCCTGAAAGCGACAACATAACATAAGATCATAAAGGAGATATGGATAAAAGAACGAATACCAGAAGATTGGAAGGAAGCAATTATTTGCCCATTACACAACAAATGAGACAAAACAGAATGCAGTAATTACAGAGAAGTAGCGTTACTAAATACCGTATATAAAATCCTATCAAAATCCATAAAAGATAAGCTAGAAAAAGAAGTTGAAAATATAATAGGCGAATACCAATGCGGATTTAGACGAGGGAGAAGCACAACGGACCAAGTATTTGTAATCAGAGAATTATAAGTAGAAAGCTATGAACACAACTTACCAACGATAGCGCTATTCATCGACCTCCAGCAAGCATACGACAGATTAAAGAGGAAGGAATTAAAAGAGACCCTTGAGGAAATGGAAGTAGCAGAAAGTTGCATAACATGATACATCTTACTTTAGAGAATACAGAAAACAGAGTCAAAGTAAACAATCATGCATCGGACAAATTTATAGTAAACTAAGTAATTTTCTCAAACTACTTATTAGCTCTATCCCTCCGTGTAGATTTTTTTCTCTGACTTTTGGTCTTACCAATATTTAACTTCCGTTTCATTTTGCTTAAAATAATAAATACCGCAGCTACCAGCATATCTTTGGTGTAAAAGTTGGAGATTTTTAAAAAAATTGTAAACAGTTGCAAACACAAAAGTTGACAACTATTTTGGTGGATGCGCCCAAGTACTTACAGCAACTATCTTGATGAAGTCTCGTTTCACTGGTCTAATATTTGTAGTATTTCATTTAAATAAACTAATATTTTCTTTTTCTAATTATTTCTTTCATATTTTAATATATTATTATTCTCACACAAGATTGTAAAACGAATTACTACAGCCAAATAGTTTTCAAACAGTGAAAATCTATTGGAAATTAAATTAAATTAAACGATAGAATAATACAACGTTATAGATATTATATTAAATCTGCACCTACTAAAAATCTATTAGCCGAATGTATAAAACTTCCCTTACATTTAAGACGTCTTATTTTAGCTGAAAAGTTTATACTTAAATGCCAAACCTACCTATTACAAAAATATCCAACAGATCTGTGTCTAACTTAGTTGACAAATGGTGGCATAACAAAAATTCTTCAACTTTAGCTATAACCTTTCCTAATGTTTCTTCATATTTAGAAATCCTAGCTGAAACTTATTTCTTCCAATTTAATTTCAATATTCTTTATTCGCAAACCAAAGTTTATTTTCCTACTTTTGATGATAACAACGCCATTCAACTTCAGGAACAACTTGCCAAATTTAATAAGCTATATAGGAATTCCACAGATAGGTCAAAATCTATTTTAAGAGTTGGTTGTGCGGTATATATCCAAAACAATCAAAAACATATTATGTTTAAATTAAAACAACGATGTTCCGTTTATTCCGCAGAACTGTTTGCAATATATCAAGCTCTGGAATGAACTATTAAGAAGAAAATGTCTGATCAACAAATAGTAATCCTGTCAGATACAAAATCTGCGTTGTCTGCTTTAGATAATTCGGATAAGCATATAAACAAAAACAGTATTATCGTCAAAATTTTAGAAAATCAACTAAAGTTACTTAAAAGAAATAATTCAGTCTCTTTCATTTGGGTAAAGGGACATTATTTTGCTAAAGAAGCGGCTTAAAAAGGATTAGAAATTAGTTGGCTCAATAGAAGTGATTTAGTTTCGCTGCGTAAACAAGAATTAAAAGAAAACTGGAAAATTAAATGGAATGCTTTCTATAACAGAAGTAACAACCTATATACAAGAATTCACCCTGCTTTACCTACTGCGCCTTTTGCTGCAAGAAGTCATCCCAAGAAGAGTATTCAATGTTTGTTAGATACTTTGTTAATCATGCTACTGTGAAAGCCTATCTTCATAGATTTAATTTAAGTGAAACAGAACTCTGCGATTCTAATGGTAACACTGACGATATCAATCATTGGATGTTCGGATGCAGAATAATGATGCTGCTATTAAGTATCTATTGGAAAATCTGATTAAAGAGCAAATACCTCTTCCTTAGATTCAATCTTCTATTTTATATATCTATCGTCATAATATTAGGCTTAAATTCAAAGTTACCCAAAGCCATTAATTAGGGCGACTACGAACTCCCCCACGCTACCTAGCTTTTAATGGGTTCAGTTTTATAGTAGGATTAAAAGCGACTACGAACTGCCCCACGCTACCTAGGTACTTAGATACTATTTTTGTGAACATATGCAGTTTTTATTTTACTTTATTGTATTCAAAAAGAAACCCAATTCCCAAAGCATGAACGAAAATTTTAAATGATTAAATAATGAAACTATAACAATATAATCGAATAAAGTTTATATATAAATCTATATTGACTTATATACAATAACAAAAACTACAGTTAAACAATAGCAATGCTTAATTCTAATGTCTGATTAGTGATTAAAATAAGTACTTAAGAGTGAACACTATATTTAAGATTTTAAAAGTTAGCTGCATAATAATTGCAAACTGATTTAATGAAGTCTAATTTAGTAATGTTTTGATTAAACGTAATATTCATTTTGCCTATTTTCAGTAGTAATATTCCTAGGACATTGATAACAGACGAGATAATTTCATGACAATCGAAAGCTCGTTCCTTGGTAACAGCACGAAGCCTTCGGCTTCGTGCTGTTACCAAGCAACGAGCTTGAGAAATTTGTCATGAAATTATGAGGCATTCATCAATGTCCGAGGGATATTCGGCGGATAATTTTTCGAAAAAAAAAATCATAACGAAACATTTATTTATTAAAAGTACAGTTAGTGAAAGTACAATTATTAAAATTTAAGTTAACATTAGATTCGTTGCTGTTCTCTACTATAGAAGATCTATTACCACGCATAATATTTATAATCTTGTTGTGGTGTTCTTGAAACATGACATTTTGAAATTTATTTGGATGAAGTTGTCAAACTCGATCGTGTTGTCATAGGGATTGAAAATTGCACTGAATGCAATTATCAGTCTAATGTTGACATGATTGGGTGAAATTGTTCCACATGACACAAAATGACGAAATTTGAATGGTTGTTAGAACAGTCGAAAAATTATCAATAAAATCAACTTTTTTTTGCCGTTTTATCGAGTTTTTTTCGAATCTATGTGCAGTTCTAATTTTCACATATACTTCTCCTTGAAAATTTAACAAAATATCTGTAAATTTAAATATGTCAGGATGTGATTTATAAAAACATTCGTTAAATTTCGAGTGAAATGATTCACATGCGTTTGTAGTAAATATAAGAGATGATGAATTTGAGGCCCACATGTAAGGTGGAAATGTTGAATCTTCCGTTAAATAATTATCAACTAGGTAATCACAAAATTGTAAAACTCTGTCATCTTCTGGCATAATATTAAAAAGTCCATCAGAAAAAAAAGTCACCAACATCATTTGGATCTAAATAAGGAATGCCGAAAAACAATTTTAAATATTTTCCAAAAACAGTTTGATTTTTAAATTTCGAGGACAAACCTAAATTTTGAATTTTTCGGTACCAATTTTGTGTTAAATGAAGTTTGCAACAAAAAATAATAATGTCGGGCCACACTAACTTGGCTGCATTTTGAATTACTATTTCAAAATCAGAAATTATTGGCTTCGGTTTGAAATTTAAATTCAAATCTGTACATATTGTTATTAATGTATCAAAAGTAGTTTTGTACGATTGCTGTGATTTATTTGTTAACAAACAAAATACTAGAGGAACATAAAAACCATTTTTGTAGCCATGTATAGTAAACATCTGACAAAAATATTTAGAACACTGTTGAAAAGTTCCATCTACATACAAAGAATCTACATTACACAAAAAGTAAAGATTTGTGAAACAACTAAAAATTTGCTGAATTTTTTTTTCGTAGATAATAAAAAGTTTTCACCTGTATTTATTTTTAAATTTAAGTTCACTATCACTTGTAAAACTGTGACTTGGGCAATGATGGTGTGGATTTTCGTCTTGTAGCATAGATATTTCTTCGAACTCAAGAAATGTCTTTCGTCGTCAGCGGTAAATTGCTGAAATGTTCCTTCCTTTCAGTCTTTCACATATATCTTCTACAGCTTTCCTCTTTGTAGAATTACTAAAATTTTGCCGGTCAACGTGGATATCTGGAGCATCATTATGCTTCACCGATGCTTTTTCAAGAATAACGTAATTTTCATCACCTTCCTTTGTGTACACTTTTTGTTGACACCCTTTTTGATGCATCGCCATCTAAGTTTTCCGTCTTTGGAGACATGAGGATTTGAATATTTATATTCATTAATTATTAATAAAACTTCTCCCCTTTGACTAAACATAGTCGTTGGATTCGCCATTTAAAAGTTAAACACTAACGGACAAAACTATACCGTAATACTTGCAACTGAAGTGAATAACTGAAAATATTTATATTCTTATTTTCAACTATAATCAAATTTGGAATTTCCGGTCATTAAGACTTAATCCCCAACTTTAAGCTAGAAAACGAGTAAAGGTAAAAATATGTACCCGGGGACCAAGTGATTATAAAGAAATGGAAAAAGAGGAAACTCAGAATAAACAACCAATATTTTATGGAAATAATGAACAAATATTGACTTATCATAAATATGATGAAAAATATACGACCAGGAATGTTAACGCCTTGGTTAATTTGCCACGGTGTTATACGTAATTCGACCTTTTGATCTCATCAATCACTACTTGCAGAGAAGACGAGAAGAAATTATCTCGTTGGTATACCGGTGATTTATATACAACATTTCAGTAGGTATGCAAATGATGTCTAAATGAATGAAATAATATTTGTCTCTTTCTTTGAAGGACACTTAGATGGCGGTTATTTTTTCAATAAACTATCTGAAATTTTATCCACATTTTTAATACTATAAGACCCAACTTTCAACGCAATATTAAGGTTGTAGATTCATAGTGAAATTTAAGTGAAATTGGGGGAATTATTAAAACACTTAAGAAGAAAAAATTACTCGGTATTGACAACATTCAAGCAGAAACAATAAGAATTATAGATAAACAAATCATTAAACCGTTGGTGGAACTAATAAATTTAATATTTAAAACTGGTCAATGTCCAGACAAATTTAAAAAAACAGTTGTAATTCCTATATACATTAAGGGAGATAAACTAAGTTTGTCAAACTACAGACCAATCTCACTAATTACTACTTTAATAAAAATCTTTGAAAATGTCTTAAAATCAAATTAACATATATCTTTGATAAACACAACGTATCGTCTTCGCAGTTTGGATTTCGTGAAGGTTGATCGACAAATGACGCAATAATAGAACATACCAATGAAATATATAATCGAATTCACAATAGCCAACCTACTGCTTGTGTGTTTTTAGACCTGGCAAAAGCATTCGATACTGTAAGCCATCCAAAACTACTAGAAGCACTAGAAAATAGTGGAATACGCGGTTCTGCTCATAATTTACTGAAATCTTACTTGGACAACAGAGAACAAATTGTTAGGATAAATAATATTAACAGCAATAAACTTCACTTAAGATGCGGTGTGCTGCAAGGTACAGTATTAGGACCACTACTATTCAATATCCATGTCAACGATCTATATAATCTCAATATTGAGGGGAAGATAGTAAGATTTGCCGATGACACTGCAATTGTATATAGCGCAGACAATTGAGAACATTTAAAGAATACAATTAAATTAGATATGCTCAAACTAGTAAAATGGTTTAATTATAATGGTTTATAATAGTTATAAAGTAACAGTACCCTCTTATACTTCTATAACAATTTATAACACGAAGGAAAATATAATTATTAAATCAAGTAACATATAAAATATCTTGGAATAAAAATCGACTCTCATTTAAGATGGGATGTCCAGATAGATGAAATAAGAAAGTGTTTGAGAGCTTTGGTTCCAAAGTTTACATTTCTCAAATCTAAAATAGATTTAATTTAAGAATATTATATTACGCACTAGTTGAGTCTAGAATTAGATATGGAATTCTTGGGTAGGGCGGTATACAAAAACTTATTTAAAAAAGTCGACATATTACAAAAAATAATATTGAAAATAATAGTTAATAAAAAAAATGAGATACTCCTCTCATTTATTATTCTGTGATATTAACGGAGTGGATACGAGGCAACTTTATATGTATTTCCTGCTACTGTACATAATATACAATCATAAGCATATCCTGCGTATCTTACCTCATCACTACAAGACTCGCACTAAAACCAATCAACATGCTCAATTGGAAATATCAAGAAATCAAAAGGACAGAGATATGCTATGTATCTTGCTCCAAAAATATTTAATCACTTGCCCAACATATGCAAAATATATATTAATACTATTAATTCACTAAGCAATGTAAAATATATATTTAAAAAGTAGGTAGGTATGTATTAACCCTAAATCGTATGTTTGATCGCATACATTTTTCGATCATTATAATTAATAATGATCAAAAGTAAAAAAGAAGAATATTTGCAACAGAGTGATTTGTTAAATTCGTTCGTATGAATATAAAAAAAATTAAACACATATCAATGTTTGTAGAATATTATACACCTACACAAATATAATTAAATGTCGTCACACACTATTCCCGTGTTCGACCAGTAGGTTTTAACAGGTAATGAGTAAATGTTTTTTTTTGTTTTTTGAGTAACAAATGTAAAATTAACATGTCTGAAAAAAAACTACTAATGATAATTCTTTCTTGTACATTGAAATCAATAAATATCCCGAATTATCCAAGATCCAGATCCAGATCCAATAAACATTATTATTATTATTATATTTACAATAGTTGTTAATATTTGTTGAAAATTAGGAATTCTTAAGTTTTTTACAATTTTTTTAGCAACAAATTAGTAAATCAACATCCGAAAATCGTCATTTTAAATCTTTAAACGTGTTTTATCAAATAATTACCTTCAAATGCGTTTAAAATGCTTTACTTTTTAACGATAGATGAAAGTTATTAAAATGGTGCATTTTTGGTCTTATAAAACGTCCACCGAACCCACTGCAGGAAACATAGAGATTTCGATTATTGAGGTCCATAAATAAAACTCAAAAAAATTGTCAGATATCTGGCCGGGTCAAGGTCCTTAATAGGGTACTTTTTTACCTTATTTCTCTGGACTATTAATTTAATCATAAGTTTGGGGAGAAACAAATATCTGACCACGGAAAGTAAAATGAAAGTATACAAGACAACAGTAAGACCAATCCGAACATATGCAAAATTCAAAATATTAACAGGTGGATGAAAACGAGAAAAAAAAAACTGGAACGAACATGTAAACCGAATGGGACCAGATAGATTAGCGAACATCTGTAAAAACAACAAGCCGTATAGCAGAAGACCCGTTGGAAGGCCGCCAAAAGGGTGGAAAGATAATGTACAGTCAACAACCACTGAAACAGAATAAGAGGCAGACAAACAGGAGTAATCCTAGTCGCGCGAAGAAGAAGAAGAAGAAGTTTGGGGAAACTAACGAAATTTAGTCTAAACATCAGAATTAAAAGTAAATAAGGAAGAATTAATAATTAGTCCATGCTTATTTAAAAAAAACTAATATAGGTTTTAAAAGATATTAAAATACAGTTTGAAGTGCTTTTTCTATAATCATAATGATTTTTTCAAGTTTTAACACACTGGCTGGCGGCTAATATAGACCATAATAAAGACAACTAAAAAGATTCATAAAAATTATCATGATTGGATTAAAAAAAACTCAAATAAAACAAATATGACATGCCACATAACGCAGGGAAAGAGAAATATATTAGAGGAAATACCAGAAAAAAAAATTTAGAGTAGGATTAATTTTGACATAAGAAGTGTAATCTTAAAAAGACTAAAAATAAAATCAGAAACATATTTAAAAATTAATGTATTAAAAATAATATAGAAAACTTGAGGACAAGACTAATGTGGCATAAAATGTATATGTAAAACGATAATATATAAAAACCAGCAAAAAATAAACTAAAATAATATAAAAATATGTGAAAAACATGCGTTTTGCATTTATCAAAAGTCTATCATGAATTATCAAAATGACAGGAATATATGTTTTACAGTGTAAAAAATAAAACCTATAAATTGTGTCGATAATACTTAAAAAGGACGATTTTATAAATACAGGATTCTTCAAGAATCACCTTGTATAAATTTTCATCGCATATTCATTTTATCGTTTAGTATAAAAATATTTATTGAAATCAGCATATCACAAACACTGTTTTTCTTGATTTATGTTCACACTCTTATTTAAATTCTCGCGCTAATAGAATATTCTCAAGAAAAACTCACCATTAACACCGAAAGCTCCATTTCTCCCGCCTCAGTCTAACAACTAGCCCGATTGAAAACAATTCACTCTCACTTCTGAAAAACGAGTGCAGCCATGCTTAATGTCCCCCTCTTATTTATAGCATTAGATATCATAAAATAATATTTTTCTTATGGATATCTCCCCAGTTGACAATTTTGTTAAAATTTCACTTTCAGATGAGATGTGATTCCGCGGATGAGAAAAAAGGAATGTCAACCGTTAGATTAAGTACGAGTGCAATTTTGGATTCCACGGGATCATAAGAAATAGCGATGTTTTTGTAATGTTGAAAGTATTTTTGATAGTATTTAACGGAATAATTAAAAATCGTATTAATACATTTTTTATTACTGTAAAAACAAGTACTCGTTCCATATAAATCGTTCCATATACGGGGTGTTATTTTTTTTTGTTTGAATCAATGGACATTGACACAAACAATTTTGTATACAATCATTACATTAAGTACATATTACTAATTGCTACAGTTAATTTATAAGCCTTAAATAAGAACCTATGATTAAATACCACGGGCAAAGCGTCCATGTAACCATATGATCTTTGCCCAAAGAAATTATCTCTTATCGAAATAAAATATTGTCAATCAAATGATGCTTACAACACTCCAAATCTGGTGGCCACTCAAGAAGACATGGACAGCCCTGCCTCAGATAATTTATTGTATTAAAGAAAATAAACTTAATAATTGTTTGAAAATATCTGCAGCGCACTGCTTGGCTGCTACCACAAAAACTTCGCGACTTCTCCCACTATTTACTTTTTATCCAACCGGCAAAAACACCAAAATTGATTTTTCTTTAATAATTTTAAAAGAAAATTAAAACAATCTTTTTTTTTTCAATTAGTGTGAAATATTGATATCAACTAAACAAAATTTAATTAATAGCGCCACATTTCATTTACAGGAAGTTGAGATTGGTACAATGTATACTGTCAATTTTATTCACTTTTGGAATAAAATCATAAAATAAACTAAGTCTGAACTGTATCACAGAATAAATAACAATCAGAATGCCCATTTTCAGATGCTGCCTTTGAAGTGTGTCAGCACGCAATCGCCATATTTTAAACGGAAACATAGACTCGGATTGAGAAATTTGTGCCAAGCTACGACAGAACTGTAATTTAAATTTTTAGAGATTAATAATTTATTAAATTTGAAATAATTTAATCTATTCTTCAACTAAAAGTACGAATAAAGAAGTGCATATTATGTCTATATTTGCAGTAAATAAATTAAACCGGGTTAATTTTTCTATGCACATCAGATTTAACTGAACAGTAGAGTTCCGTTTAAAACATGGCTGATTCCGTCTGCGCCAACGAAATGCACGTATTATTTCTATAGCATTTTTCATATAAAAAAGCTTGCACGTCATTCAAGATTTACGTCGTCAGAACCCCACAGTGTTGCTAAAACATTAGAATAGTTAGTAAGTGAGGAATTTTTAAAATGTCAACTATTTGTCAAACTATCATATTGACAGTAAATACACTTAGTTTTAAGATTACACAACTTACCAATTTATGCCAAATTATTACCAATTCAAATAAGTGTTACCAATTTATGCCAAAATTTCACCTTCGTTCGATTACAGTTACAGTGTGTTCCGAACAAATGTTCTTCATAAAAACGCTTTATAATGCATTTATACAAATTAAATGAAACATATTATTGTGTATTTCTTTAAGTTAACATTAATAGAAATCTTTAAATATTATTTCTACGCGTATATAATAAAATATGTCTATAGAGCGTTCCAAGTTAAGAAAATAACATTGCGGATGTATAGGGCCATGTATTTCTTATGGACGATAGAAGCGCAGCGATGCCACGATGAACACAAGCACGATTCAGGGTTGTATAATTTGTATTTTCGTTTTCACAGACATTAATTAAATTAATGTTTTTTAACGTAATTGACCAAAAGTGTCCATTCGAAACAAGAGATGAAAAGTAGGGAAAATGATTTTAATTAAATAAATAGTATTTACAAAATATTATTTTATTTTATCTTATTTTAATTATAGTAACGACAGTTTATTTGTTTTTCGGTAAGAATATCATATACCATGAATCATAGAAATCAGTAGAAAATATTGCTTAGTAAAATCATACACTTTGCCGACTATTAAAGATTTAAACGCAAATAAACGGACCGCTTGGAATGAATATATCTAATTACTAATTGCAACTTAAAATAAAACGGTGTACGTATGTCAGCGATTTTATGTCGTGCTCTGAGACTACATAATGATAATAAGGCTTTGTGGTTCTTCAGTTGTTATTCTGACTTTACAGTTAAATGTTAATTGAAAATGGAAATTCGAAAAATATATCGACAATCTAGTAAACCGCATGCCTGAGAGTTTTGGCAACACTGATCTCCATAAGCCTAATGTTATTTTCTTAACGTGGAACGCTGTATAGTGGCTGTAATGCCAGTGTACTTGGTAAAGTAATTCTAAAAAAGAACACACCTACCGCCTAAATATTTCGTGTTGGTATCATGTGACATCACGGGCTATAACGCCGATGACGTGCAACGGTATGTAAATTAAATGAGGTATATGGCGCTAAAAGCTCTCTGCCACCGAATATATGGAAAATATCACTCTATAGCATTTTTCACATAAAAATGCTTGCACCCCACAGCGTTGCCAAAACATCAGAATAGTTAGTAAGTGAGGAATTTTTAAAATGTCAACTATTTGTCAAACTATCGTATTAACAGTAAATACACTTAGTTTTAAGATTACTGCAACAGACTAAAATACATAAGAAAACATTTTAATACAAAATTATATATTCTAAATTTTAAACTTACCTCTTTTAGGGCTGTAATAGTAAAGACGTCTCGCCATTATTTCTTGTTCAAAATTATCTATCTTATATGAAAGCTTATCAGCTTTCTACAGACTATTTATTTGTTTTGACATAGCACAATCACAATACACAATAATAATTAGTTTTTAAAGCTATTAGTCTAAATTTAATATGTATTTATAAATACAATTTATTTATATATATTATATTATGACTAAACTGTGTAAGAAATCAAAACATAAATAAAATTCTTACTCTAAAAAAGCGGCAACACTTTATACACTTTTGCCACACGCTGAACTGTCAATAAAATTTGAAGTATTCTGGTATCAGTTGCGTACAATTATCTAATCTATTTAATTAAAATTATTATTTTGTGCAATATTAGACTAGAAGAGTTATTTCATAAAATTTATATTATTAATAATAACAAACGTTTTTGGTTATTTAATCAATATAATTCTAAAATTTTCAATATAATGATTATTACATTTTTCTATTTATTACACTATGTTGACGCCTATGAAAGATAGAACAGTTATGGGTTTCGTAGTATTAGCTGTGTTAGAAACATTTAAACTCTAAGGTTGACGTTCTGGAAATTTTAAATACAAGTGACGTCACTTTGTATAAATCGTGACGTGCAAGTGTTTTACTTTGAAAAATGGTATACAGAGGTATGTCCTATGGGCAGGCCATCGATCGAGCAAAAAGACAACTGACACGTTTGGTTAACGGTTAACTGCATTAAATTAACTGGTTTGTGTTGTGTATGCAGATGCTACAAATCTACAAACCCCTCCCCTAATCTATGGCTACAAACCATAACTCGATGCTACAAACAAAACAAAATGACATTGACAGTATATTATAATAAATTTATAAACGTTATAAAATTTATTATACGTCAAAATTTATTATACGTCATTGTGTAAACCATAGATAAATAATAAGTATAATATACAGGTATATTATATAAACCAAAGGTATATACTGGTGTAAACTGAGTTGTTTCCTTATAGTTATAGAATTTAATAGACTTTTTATAGTGATATAGATTTTTGGTTGTAAAATTATTATTGGAATGTATAAAATCCAGTGTAATCAAATGGAAGTAAAACAAGAAATTAGCGAGGAAACGTTTAAAGTAGAAATTGAATATAATGAGTTGGATGCTGCTCTTTTGGATGGCATTAAGTGTGAAATTCAGGAGGAATCCAATAGGGAAAGTACACATAATACATATAATTATTTATACTTAAATAAATCCCCCACAAATACTGAAAAATACCAATATAAAGATGAAAGTAAACTTAACCTATTTGAAGAAAACCAAAAAACTGAAAAAGGTTAGTAGAACAATTCTAAATATGTACATATTTAAGTTCTCCTGTATTCATTTAAAAGTATAAATAGGAATAACTTTTTTACCAGCTAATATAATTTTGATCTTAAATACAAATTAAGTGCTTTTTAAATGATAATTTGTTAACAAAAGAAATGTGAACCACAGAAAAAGACATTATCTGATTTACAGTATTTGTGCCACAAACATTGGCAACTTGAGCTACTGCATTGTGCACTTACACTTTCAAAATTTATTTAAAATAAGGAATGATATTCAATTGATAGGCGAAACACTCAAATTTTGTCAGGTGAGGAAGCTTGGGTGAAGTTTGGTTTTCTATTCTTGTAAGTAAGCTTGGAGCACATTTTAAAACAATATTATTTTTTGAAATTTTTTCCCTTTTTCCTAGATTTAACATAAAACCTATCAATCTCACTAAATAATGAAAGACCATCAATAAAACTGTACTTTCCACATTTTTCTTATATTTCAATTTAATTTTTTTGCATTTAATGATTTTAATAATGGGGTTTATGAAAATTTTGTCCTCTGTTGAGAGGACCAGATCTTACCAAATTTTTAAGAGAGCTTATTACATTTTCTCCAGTTTTATTTGGTAATTTATTTGCGACTATGAATATACTAAAATAGTCAATGATGACAATAAAATTTACTTGGCCTAAATTTTTAAAATCTATTCCGATTTTTTGCCAAGAAAGATCTGGAACTTTGTGTGGCATGCTCTTATATATTGGCTTTTGAGTATTTTTGACAACTTAAGCAGGATAGTACAAAATTTTCTATATCTGCCGTAAGACCAAGCAATATATAGATTCTTGGGCAAGAAGTTTGGTAGAGATTACTCCCTGGGGAACCAAGAATTCATGTTGTAAATTTTTGGGTATAATAATTCTGTCCTTGTAGAAAAGTATATTTTTGTGAAGATAAATATCTTCTTTTAGTGGTCAGTGTACCTTCACTGATGATGGTAGGTTACATTTGTGGGATGGTCAGCCATTTTGAATGTAGTATTTCACTTTTTTTCAAGTCAAAATCTTGATATATCTCATTTTGCAAATGTTTCTCATTTTCTGTTAAAATTACTGAATAGAATCAGATTTTCTATAAGATAATTTATTTTAATATTTACTTTTAATGCTTAGTGTGTCAGCTACTTGTTGGTTTTTTACAGGAACATATCTGAGATCATATAGGTACATATAAATACATGACATACTCCACAATATTGAATGTGTTGAGATACGCATTAAAAAAATACGACCGACTTTTACCTACACATAAAATACAGAAACACAGGTTTCTAAAACATATTTATATCATTTACTATTTCTACTCTCTTAAATTTTATTATGCTTTATTTGATCCTTGCATTTATCTTTCTTTATACTCAAATATTTATATTATACCTGGTTTGTATTTTAGGTTATATTCAACACGAACAAAAACATATGTACAAACAAAAAATGGAAATTATGGAGACACTAATTGAAGATTCATCTTATGAAGGAAATTATATGAGTCAACACTCTGAAGGAAACACATTAAGTAAAAATATGAAAGTTGCTACTGAACAAGAACTTCACAAGTGTGAAATTTGTTTAAAGCAATTTAGGCTAGCAGGTAATTTAAAAGCACATTTGAGAGTACACACTGGGGAAAAAAGTTTTACATGTGATATTTGTTTAAAACCGTTTAGTACTAGAACTAGTTGGAAAATGCATTTGCGAACACATACTGGAGAAAAACCTTATAAGTGTGAAATTTGTTTTAAGCAATTTAGTCAACCATCTTCTGTGAAATCACATTTGAGAGTGCACACTGGAGAAAAACCTTACAAGTGTGAAATTTGTTTTAAGCAATTTGCTCAAGGAGGCGTTTTGAGAAGACATCTAAGAATGCACACTGGAGAAAAATCTTACAAGTGTGAAACTTGTTTAAAGCAGTTTACTAGAACAAGTCATTTGAAACAACATTTAATAACGCACACTGGAGAAAAACCGTATAAGTGTGAAATTTGTTTTAAGCAATTTAACCAAGCAGGTAATTTGAAAACACATTTGAAAGTGCACACTGGAGAAAAATTGTACAAGTGTGAAATTTGTTTAAACCAGTTTGGTGAAGCAGGTACTCTGAAAAGACATTTGAGAGTGCATACTGGCGAAAAACCTTACAAGTGTGAAATTTGTTTTAAGCAGTTTTCTCATGCAGTTTCTTTGAAAACACATTTGAGAGTACACACTGGAGAAAAAGCTTACCGGTGTGATATTTGTTTAAACCAGTTTAGTGATGCAGGTACTTTGAAAAGACATTTGAGAGTGCACACTGGTGAAAAACCTTACAAGTGTGAAATTTGTTTTAAGCAGTTTTCCCGCCAAGATATGTTCAAAATACATTTGACAGTACACAGTGAAGAACAACATATGTGACATTTATTTTAAGCAGTCTTCTTCTCAAATATTTAATATGAAACTTGTAGAAAAACACTGTAGAAATTTCTTAAGTTCCAATTTGCATGGGGATCCAAATAGAAATAACAATAAACCGTAGGTTACACAGACAAAATGTAAATAATTAATTTTGCGCCAGGAGTGGTCCAATAGTAAATACACCAAAAAGGTTTTCGTTTTCAGAAGAGTAATGTCACAATGTATTACAAAACATTAGTGACATATGAAACAGGAGAGTAAGCCCGGAAGTGAAAGAGGATTGTCTTATGGTTAGTTTGTCTTTAATAAATTATATATTATATACAGAAACTGGTTGTCTATTCTAACAAAAAGCCCACAGAGTAGAACAAACCAGGGTATTTTCTCCATATATATATATATATATATATATATATATATATATATATATATATATATATATATATATATATATATATATATATATATATATATACATATATATATATATATATATACATATATATATATATATATATATATATATATATATATATATATATTATATATATACATATATATATATATATATATATATATATATATATATATATATATATATATATACAGTAGACTCCCTCTATAACGAGAACTGAAATGGCAGACTAATTACCTCGTTATAAGCGGATCTCGGAGAATTGGAGTTGAGAATTTAAAACTCGACGTTTCGGCACCCATTTTGGAGCCATTATCAAGAGTGATACGGTTCGGTTCGAGTTCGGGGTCTCAATCTGCCTAATCCCCTCACTCGAGACGTACCAGTATCGTGTTCTATATTGCAAGAACTGTCTCTCGGCACTGAGGTCTCAATCTGCCTACTCCTCAGTGTCGAGTGACACTGAGTCACTGGTGCCGGTTTGGCTTCAGTCAATTCCATACGATTACGCTTCCCCTCTCTTTCCTTGTCTAAGGTATATGTTATATTGATTATTCTATGAAGTCTCCCTTTAAAAAAAGTAAATTTTGATTATATTGTCACAGAATAAATAACAATCAGAATGCTCACTCTCAGATGCCGCCTTTGAAGTATGTCAGCACGCGATCGCCATATTTTAAACGGAAACAGACTCGAATTGAGAAATTTTTGACAAGCTACGACAGAACTGTAATTTTAATTTTTAGAGATTAATAATTTAGTACATTTTAAATAATTTAATCTTTTCTTCAACTAATAAAAGTACGAATAAAATAGTGCATATTATGTCTATAGTTGCCGTAAATAAATTAAACCGGGTTAATTTTTTGATCAAATGGAAAAGCACTGGTTCCGACTAAAACATGGCTGATTACGTCTGCGCGTACTTATTTTCCAAGCAGAGTGATTGTACCATGGGCATTCTGATTGTTTATTATTCTGTGATATTGTTGTATGAAGCCTGCAATTTTTTAATTTATATTATAAAACAAGAACGAGTACATATATGTTTCCTTCGAGAATAATTGCAGTTGATTCTTAGAAATTTTTTTTGGTAATTACTCTTTGAGAGATTAGCGAAATTGGATAATTCATAAAATAATATAATCAAAATGTACTTTTTAAAAGCTAGCTCTATAAAAACATGCCAAACCGAAATATTTTGTTCCATACCATGATTGACATTTGGGGCTATATTCAGCTTGCATTTTCGTAACATGTGCAGTGTTGCCAATGTCCGGATAATTATCCGATTTTCGGATAATTCAAGGGTCTATGGACTTTTTATTTTTAAATATAATTTAAATTTTTACAAGCTTAAATAGCTAAATTTGCGAATGTACATAGAACTGCAAATTCTATTCTCATATAAAGACTACAGGGAAAAAACCAGACATGTCAATTTTTTTTAAATTTCAGATTTCTATTCTATTGTATAGAACACGCGGAGAAGCACATTTTAGAGCTATCGTACAGGGCAAAAAGTAGTCTTGTCATGAGTAATTACACTTCAAAGTTTCGGGGTACTGGGAAAAAACCAGCTTTGTCCATGCGTCCAGTGAAAGAACCAGATGTGTCACAAGTTTCACGGTAGATGGCGTTGGAATGATTTAAAAATTATTATTAAACAAAACAGAAAGTTTTTTTGTAAGAACAAACATTTGTGAATATCGAATATAATTATTTTTCTGAATGATTAAATGTTCAACAAGACATACATTTATGCATTGATATAACATAACGTAATAGAAAGACTCTTTTTGTTTCTTGTAAAAATATAAACAGGCTGGTATTAAAAGTTCGTATTATTCACACATTAATTTCACAATATTCCGATTCATACATTATATCCTAAACAACAAAATCCATGGGCTTCGTGAAATAAAAATTACATATCCCATCCGTGGACATTCATACTTAGAGTGTGACAAGAATGTTGGACTGTGGAATCTAAAAATGCCTTTTGAAGTTCCAAAAGGTTTAGAGACATGATCAAGGGGTCCCGCGTAAAGCCGTCTCCATTCATCGTCGTGAAAGTACCACGAAAAATAGTTTTGGACTGGAAATCATTTTTGGACAAAAAGTATGTTCCAAAATGCCCTTTCAAAACTCAGGTTTTGAAAGAGGTTGTTGCCACATCAGAGCACAGTCGACTTATAAATCATCGATCTTCTTACAATGGACCATTATTTTCAAGAAGACGCCACCAATAAAGAATGGAGAATTTGAATTACCATTACCAGCCTACTCAGGTAAGGTATAAGGTATCACAAAAAATTATAATATTATTCCCTGCATGTTGTTTCAGGACCCCTCGCAATTTAAAAAGCCAAGCACAGCGATTTAATGAGCCTTATGAGATTCTGTGGTCCTGCAGCTGTGGACTTTTTTCCGTCTTACCTTATAATTAGTCGTAAACTAAACACCGACGCCTGGAGCACGCTTCCACCAACGGAAAATTTTGACGAATGCCCTGGTGTTCCAACCAGAGGTAGGGATCTTTAACGAGCCATGTTACAGTAAAACCTGTGTTAACGGCCACCTGTCAAAACCGGCCACTTGTACTAGCCGGCTAGTTTCAAAGTTCCCCAAACCAAAATTTGTGGACTACAAAACCTGGTATTAGCGCCCACCTTTTTATATCGGCCAATAGTTCTGTCATTTTTAGTGACCGTTATTGACAGGTTTTGCTGTATTTATTATTACCTATCATTCACAATAGAAATACTAATCAAAATGAAACCTATTTTCATTATTGAAAGATTGACAATTTTCTGTTTCAGATGACTAAGCTGGTTCTTTCAATGGACAAATTGCGGTTGACAAGAATTTCCTGGATTTTTAAAGAGTGTAACACATTTTTTTGAATAAAAACAGTGCAATGCCGTTCATGTGTTTTTATGGAGCAATTTTGACTCCCGAGTTTTATTATATGTTTCAATGTAAGACACATTATGGTCTTCAAAGTTAAATATGTGTTTTTCTCGGTTTTATGAAATTTTGACATATCTGGTTTTTTCCCTGTAGTCTTCATATAATCAAAGATGATGGAACCTATGAATTATTTCAGCGCCCTCTGTTGATAAATAGTATAATTTTGGTTTACTGTACAAAAATCCACGGATCTTTGGAATTGACAAAAATCGAATGATTACCTAATTCTAAAATATGGAACAAAAAAAATTAATAAACTGTAGGAACTAGTAATTGTTATCCCTTCTTTACTTAGTTTTTCAACTTTTTATTTAGCTTTTTTTATTTATTCATTGGTAGTTGATTTATCTGTACCATTGATTATAAACCACACATGTTTTATAATCAATGGCTGTACCTAGCTGGTTTCTACAACGTATTATGTATGTAAACAATAAGTATTTTTAATATAGGTTTTAAGAGTTAATAATTTGCTAATTTGCTGTTTATGTATTGTTTGTTGTTTTTATTTAAATAAATATATTTCTATCATACTAATCTTGTTTTCTTGCCATTTGTCATCTACCAATGTGTCAATGTCAATTATGCCTTTTAATTAGTCTTCTTTTCCGATTTTTATAAATTCGGATATTTGGTTCCTAACATTCGGATATTTTGCTCCCAACATTCGGATAATTTCTATTTTTGCATTGGCAACACTGCTACCGAGTTTTTTCGTGAGATGCACTCGGAAGCTTAGATTAACTATGCGTTGTTCCGGTTTTAAGTCTCCTAACAAAGAATTTTGCTCCTAACTTGACAAATTCCCAGAACCAAGCGGTCGAGATCACAATGGATTTGGATTCATTTATTGTATTATTAGCTTTTATGACATCATGTACTTTGTAAAGTACCGCTTAGGTATCATTTAAGAAGACATTTTTTAATGTTTTCACACGTTTTCGTGAATACACAAAAATGCTCAATATAAATTACACGTATCGCAAGAAAAATTGTTTGTCTCTTACATATTTCTTTTCAAATTTAAGAATAAGTAAAAATTTTTATCTGAATATAAAAGTCGGTAGAATTTAAGTCTTTTTCGGTAGATCGGTAGAAAAACGTCGAAATCGGTAGATCTACCGATTTTTCGGTAGGTTTGGGAACACTGATGGTTGGTCTACAAACCGAATTTTGTCGGTTTTTCGTGCACAAATCAAACGATTTTTGGGACTTGCGCGATCTGCCAAACAGCTGTTGGTCATGTTTGGTTATTGACAGCTGATCGTTGAGTTTAAAATATTTGTTTTCTCATGTACTACTGTTTATAAGTTTTAACGTTGTGGTTTTAATATTAATATTTCTGCCATTGTTTTTTTACCTTTGTTTGGTACACTTTTCTATACAAATTAAAAGCGCAATACAAATTAATTGCGACGGCTGATACAGTCTCCACATCCATAATCAGAGTTTACTCTACTCACTGAAAGGTTAACGCAGACTGATCAACTACACCAACGTGTAATCACAATCACTGTTTTTACTTGGCCCAACGGGTACTGGATTATAGTATCATCAAAGAATATAGACGCTTCTCTATATTCTTTGGTATCATGCTGGAGCCATTAGATTAGGCAACCAATCATCCAATTAAAATTTTTCAGGTTATGTTACATCATCATGCCAATGACAGTTATTTGTTTATAAAACAAAAATCTAGCCTGGGGCAAGAAATTAATTTAATTCCCTTATCCGGTTTTGATAAAATAATATGGGTATTAAATTAATAAAAGTAACCGAACAGCATAGGCTTCAGAAGCACAACTAGAAACAATATGGGTTAAAACAGGATAATAAAAATGTTCTATTACAAATTGAAATTCACAGCAACTGCAATTATAGTTTTTACAATATTCACCATAATATATTTTATCAAAACTAGCAACAATGACGATATAGACCAATTTGAGAAGAAATACCCAGAAATACTGGTCCGACCGCCCAAATATGAAAAACTATTTCAAATGAACAACTTTCATTATGTACTAAATGCTAACAAATGTGAAGATAATTCAAAAATACAAGCTTTATTTGTAATAACATCATATTTTGGAAATGTAGAAACAAGAAGTGCAATGAGAAGAGCCTTTCCCGAAGAAGATCTGAAATTAATTAACTTAAAAAGAGTCTTTTTACTGGGGTTAGCACCAAATGATAAGTATACTACTCAAGTATCTGTAGAATATGAAAGTAAGAGATTTAAAGATATAATACAAGGTAGTTTTGTAGAAGCCTACAGAAACCTCACATATAAGCACATTATGGGGCTTAAATGGGCAGCTGAAAACTGTTTCAATGTGGATTTTATTATAAAAATGGATGATGATACAGTTGTTAATGTAGATAAGATTCCTGCAGTATTAAAATTGTTGAAGGTACCTAAAAGCAAACATTTTATAGCAGGTTATGTGTTAAGAAATATGGTACCAATTCGAGAACCTGCTAATAAGTGGTATGTTACTCAGAAAGAATATGATTTATCATATTATCCAACATTTGTTTCTGGGTGGTTTTATATCACTACTCCTAAAACAGCAAATGAACTTGTTCAAGTAAGTCAGATTTCTGAATATTTTTGGATTGATGATACTTTTATAACAGGTATTTTAGCACAAAAGCTAAAAATAAAACACTTTGATATTAGTAAGTATTATGCTGAACATTCAGAATATATGGAATGTTGTCTTGATGATATTCGCAGCAAAAATTTAAGTTGTGATATTTTAATAGGGCCAAATGGTGGTAACAATAATTTATTTTATGAATTTAACAATGCTGTTAGTATATGCAATTTAAATTTATGTAAAAATAGGACCAAATCTCTAAAAGAAACTTGTGTGGCCAAAAAATCAGTTCATTTAGGCCATGGGCAGCCTTTGGTTGAAACATATAAATTGCATTAGTTTTAAGTAGAGTGTTCAAAGAGGAATTGCATATTTTTGTTTATTTGTTGATTTAACTACAACTACTACTGGTAATTAAATATCTTAGATTCCAATTTTTATATCATTCCAATCATTTTTTGTAGATTTCTCTGACACATTTGTGAATATATTCAGTTAAGTTCTCTGTATATGACCTATTATCCTTCTATGTACCTTTGCCAGTGCACTAATTCTTTTCTAACTATATATCTGGGCCTATATGTTTTTGGATACTTCCTACATGCTTCCTATGTACAAGGGAGGAGACAAATGACTCTGCAAAAATTATAGTCCACTACAAGATATTGTACAAAAACTGTTCTTGCCCAGACACTCACCCTAGAGGTATTCTGTAAATCAAAATCGATTCAATGTCATTAAAGTCATATAACTAATCAATCAAAGTTCTTGCTCACTTATTATTTAGTAACTTCCTTTATCTTTAGTATGTGTTTTTCCCAAGAATGTCATTTTCTGTCTTCTGCAAATTTGAAATGTTTAATTCTTCTATTGTTCGTGAATAGAATCTTGCTAATACAAATTCAGTTATTTTGTAGCTGGTACGGAATGTATTAATATCCTGATCATGGCTTTACTTAGTAATTCAAAGCTGTCTTTCGGATGAGTTATTTTAAACGACCTTGTTACAATTTTTGTTTTATTATGCATAACCTTTTTGGAGTAGACTACATGTTTGTGGCAAAAACTTATATCAGTATTTTTTTTATTGCTAATTGCCAAGTATAAGCTAACATTATTATAAGGCCTAATACACTATAAGTGACTTATCTATTTTACTAATAACTATTTTGTAAAATATTTAAAAATATATTATGTATACAACTTTATATTTCTATTGTTATACACTAATGGGAAAATATTTCATACTGAAATTTAAATCTGTAATTTTCCGTTTTTCTGTAAGATTTAATTTTTTTTTAATATAACGTACTGATTATATTCTATATCTTAGTCTCCAGAATCCTCCTTGCTTCCCCTATTTTGTTTGATGCTTAAGTTGTAGGTGATGTGATATCATTGTTATATTATTTGTTATAACAGTGATGTCAATATGACATTATAATCAGTTGGTAAAACTTTGTAATGAGTCTAAAGTACACATGAAAGTTTCACCTGTATTTTGAATCTGCATCACCAAAAGAATGATTATGATCTAGAAGGTGAAGTGTGTGTGTCTTTCTATTATTGAAAGCCCTTATGTGTTCTGCTATACATTTTTTAAAGGTTCTTCCAGTTTGACTGGTGTAAGTTTTTGGGCAGTAACCAAATGTAAGTTTATATACACCACTGTATAAATGCTTTTTCTTTTGGCTCTTACCTGGGGAGACGCTTAGGCAAGAGACATGCCGGTAAAGGAACCATTACCGATATATCCTGCTTATATCCTGAATATGGCTTATATCATCATTATTGGAATGATTATAATTGAGGATATAAGCTATATTTTATAGTTGAAGATACAGTTGATTTCCTATATGTCTGTAATAACTGATTTCAGTAATGCAGTGATAAAATTTCTTCTTCACAACATAAAGGTTTTAGCACAGAATAAATAACAATTGTTTTATTATTCTGTGGTTTTAGTCTGTAACCAACGCTTTTTAGCATATACATTGACAGTGTCATAAGAAAATGGGATAAAAGAATACATACTGTTTTACAAATAAATGAACATACACAAGTAAAAACTGTATTTTGTGTCAGTGATCAGTTGTTTTTGATTGCCATACCACTACATTAATGACATAAACGCTTTCATTTGTTAATACAATTGCTTTTACCCAAAATTTTATTGAGAGATCATAGTCAAGTGAAAGCTTTAATAAATAAAATCATAATAAAGGAAAAACAGATGTTAACTGCAGTATGTCATATTTTCCCTTCGTGTATATTGGTTTTTGGGGTCAACAACAGTATTTTATATACACATGAGTGAAAAGACACTAAACTTGTTAACAATGTATTGAAAATTTTATATTAAAATATTGTTTATATTTAGTTAAATTATATATTTTTACATGATTGTGTAACATAAAAACGTGACTAAGTATATTGGTTTTTATTTTAATATCCCTCATCTAATCTGCATTTGCATAACTTGGATGCTGCTTGGAAAATTAAAAGTAACGTGAAATAACAAAGATGGTGTATTTCAAGGTAGGTATATTTAACTTAACATCTGATCATTCGGATTCTGAGCTCCAGACCAAGGTCTGATCTTGTAAAAAATGTTTTTATGTTAATGAGTATTTTTCTCACTTGTTAGGTTTTTAATATATCATAACAATTTTCAATTGAAGGTGATTCATTGGAAAAATCAGACTTAAAGCGACTAACCGATATTGTGTTTTGACATGTATCTTATAGTTGTCTAACAAAATAAAGTAAAATTTTATTATTGCTATTACAGAGTGCCTGATACAGTATTTCATAAAAACAGAAAAATTTGAAAAATAATTATTATATTCCATTTATATAGAAGGAAAACTGCAAAGCAAAGAAGTAATTACCTAAGTTATGCTTATGAAGTTTCGGAATCTAGCGACTCGTCCGAAGAGGAATCCCCAGTCATACTTAAGTCTATTATTATTTTGTCAAAAACAGTGTCTACCATCCCGCTCAATCTCCACATATTATCTTCTTTGTTGATCATATGGGCTACGGCATTAGCTCAATCTTCTTTCCGCATCCGTTCCATTGTGAGTTCTAACAAACGTTGGACATTCGAAATTTTATGTCACGTTTTCTCGAGCTACGTAACACTTTACTTGCGCCCAAATTAATTCTATTGGGTTTAACTCGCAATGGTAAGGAGAAAGTCTAAAAATGGTGATACCTTTAGCACGAGCCATTGTATATACCATGTTGGCGATATCTGTCACGATGCTGTCTAATAACACTTATAAGTTCACCTTTAACCATGTCCTCGGAAAGTGGAATTCCTTTTTGTCCTAAGCAACTCTGCATGTCTACTAATCGACTGTGATAAGAAGCGTTATCCATAATTACTACGGACTCGTGAAAGAAGGGATTCAAACCATATTTCCAAGCGTTGGGCGTCCGTGTCTTCGTGATAATCACCCGTTTTTTTATATAAAAAAATTAGTGCACTATCGTCTAAAAAGCCATTCTCACTATCTATATAAGCGACAATCAGTCGTTACTCTTTACCAGTTGGTCCTCGTAAACCTGTTAATAAACCGTCTACAAATGCTTGACGATAACTCGTTACAGTAGTATCTTGCCAAATATTAGATACTGTGTGACCAGTGCTCACCCACGTTTCGTCCAGATAATAAATCTTTTTAAGGGCAGAACGAACCACTCTAATAGAGCGAAGATATCTTCGTCGCCATGAAACTAAATCTTCTCTTTCTATTAAGTCAGATTTATGAGATCGTTTGGCATATAAAAATTTTAAATCTTTTATTATTATCCCTAACGTCTCTGCTCATTTTTGGAATGAGATCATTCTCCATTACCTTTGTCCTAATGAATTTGAGGGGTGGCGCTTAATATTAAGGTTTCTATGGGTTGTTTGTATCTTTAATAGTGCTCTAGAGATCATTTAGAGGAATTAAATCTGTGACTGACTGCGAAACTTTGTCCGATACTAACATAGTTCATTCATTAATTTTATATTTATTGTATGTAGGGAAAAATAAAAACAAAATATTAAGTTCGTGGATTTATTAATTTCATAAGAGGTAACTTTATGTGACTAGCCTATATAATTAACTTAAAAACTACATATTTATTGCCTAAAAATCCAATTGTTATCACATTAGGTTAAGTAAGTAATTAATAAATGTAACACCCCCGTTATTTAATTTTCAGTAGTTAAAAAAATCTTAATTTTAACCAAACGCTATTGATAATAAATCAAAACAAAATCACAACACTGTTTTCTAATTTTTACAGAATATTATAAATAATTACAACTTCTATATAATTCTAATAATTCTGACAACTTCCTCAAGAGAGAAATTTTAAAATATCTCTTCATGATGACGCTGAGGTAATCATCCAGCAATATGATATGTATAAATACAGTGGTGGACTAAGACTAAAGCAGGCCCTAAACAACACTACAACAAGTAGTAACAATACTTAAAACAAATATACCCAGATTGGTTAGTTATATTACCTTTTTCTCGCTTTTAATTCTGCAAAACCGTCAATTATATATACAGCTCAACAGGCCCTAAAGACTCATAGTTAAACCCGTCAATTAGTGTGTCATAATTAATAGAATTATTTAATAACTCTTTCTATATAAAGCAATGATAAACTATTTAATTTGTGTTGTAAGTAAAGAATCGCACACAAAAATATTAGCTTGGAAATGTTATTTGTCACTGCTATATTTTGTCAATGTTATATATCACATGTTATTTCATATTTTCTGCCTTTTTTATCATTCTAATCTATCTAATTAGCCTTCTTCGGTCCATCTTTGGACATAGGCCTCCCCAATCCTTTTCTATTCTTCTCTGTCTGTCGCTACAGTCATCCACCTAGAGCCCACGTGCTTCTTGATATTATCTGCCCATCTCATTTGGGGCCTTCCCCTGCTTCGTTTATATTCCCACGGTCTCCAACTTAGAAGAATTTTGTTCCATCGGTCTTCTTTTTGTCTTATATTGTATCCGGCAAATCTCCATTTCAATTTTGCAACTTCTTGTCTAACATCCCTCACTTTTGTTTTCTCTCTTATCCACTCGTTTCTCTTTTTATCCATTAGTCTTATGTGCAACATTTATCTTTCCATTGCTCTTTGGGTTTTTATGATTTTGTCCATGTTTGCTTTGCAAATGTCCACGTTTGGGAACCATAAGTGAGAACAGGGAGTACGCATTGATTGTATACTTTGGTCTTAAGATGCTGTGGATATCCTTTGTTTTTAAGAATGTAGCTTAACTGCAGTCTAACTCGCCTTTTTATCTCTGCTGTTTGGTTTTCTTTGTTAAGTTTTATAGTTTGACCCAGATATAAATAATCTTGAACTTGTTCTATTTCATCTTGTCCGATCCTCATTGTGATGTCTTCATCTGTATTTGTTATGATTTTGGTCTTGCTCACAAACCATACATGGTCTGTGGTCTTGCTGTAATTCATATTAAGGCCTATCTTTCCAGCTTCTACGTCCAGTTCTTTCATCATTTCAAATAATTCTTTTTTATCGGTTTTCAATGCGATGTCATCAGCGTACCTTAGATGGTTCAAGTGTTGTCCACAAATTTTTATATCTTTTTCTTCCCATTCTAATCTTTTAAAAATATCTTCCAGAGCCTGATTGAAAAGTTTCGGTGATATTGTATCACCCTGTCTCACGCCTCTATTTATTTGTATTGATTTTGTTCCTTCATATACTTTAAAATTGTTGTTTTGGCTTCCTTATATATATATATATATATATATATATATATATATATATATATATATATATATATATATATATATATATATATATATATATATATTAGTTCCGTATATCTGTGGTCAATTCTACTGTTAATCAAAGAACTTTTCACTTCCAAATGTTCGACAGTGTCGAAAGCCTTTTCGAAATCTATGAACGCTATATACAGAGGAATGTGGTATTAATTTGCTCGTTCTATAAGTATTTTCATACTTAGTAAATGGTCACTTGTGCTGAATCCCTTTCTAAAACCAGCATGTTCTTTCGACTGGTATCCGTCGAATTTTGTCGTCAATCTATTGGTTAAAATTTTTGTTAGGACATTTTGTTTATACATAACATTGAGGAGTGTTATAGGACGGTAGTTTTTATATCTGGTTTATCCCATTTCTTGTGTAGGATAATGGTTACGGATTCCTTCCAGTTGTTTAGGATTCTTTTTTCTTTTAATATCTTGTTAAAAAGGGAATGTAGAGTATTAATTACCACTTTTCCACCATATTTCAGCATCTCTGCAGTTATTCCATTTTTTCCAGGCGATTTGTTGTTTTTCATTTCTTTCAATGCCTTCTTTATTTCTGATTTGCTTATTTCTGGCTGTAGCTCTGAGTTGACATTTTTTATTTTAGCCTTAAGTTGGTTTTTAATTTCTTCTGTTGGTTCCTTTTTTGTTTTATATATTCTGAGTAGAAATGGTGGATTATATTTATGATTTCATCTTTAATGTTTGTTTCTACTCCGTTTACATCTTTTATTTTGTTTATTTCACACTTACCTAATTTCGGCCTTAAGCATTTCATATTTTTGTTGTTCTGTATTACTTCTATTTTTATTTCTTGTTCTTTTCTCTTATTTTCTTTTATCATTCTGCTTATTGTTTTATTGATTTCTACATATTGTATAGATTTTCGTTTTTATCATTAGTATATGTAATATATTTAACTTTTTCTGCTCCTTTTGGATGAATCTTACTCAATGAATCGTATATTAATACTGCTGTATTTAGGTATTCGTCTTTTTGTCGAAGTCTTGTTTGGTGCATTTATTTTCTCTAAAATCTTTTCCCTTATGGGGAATATATTTCCCATATAGTAACAGTACATACTCAAATGTATTAAGTTTTTAATGTGATTTGGCAGCTTGGGACCTTTTTAATGGTTTTCCATCTTTGTTTGAGGAAACATGACGTAAACAGTGTTAAATTTCTTCATAATTTTCCTTTAAAGATTTCACAGCACCGGAACGAGCAGACCACCTGGTGTCACAAATAGGTTTAATACTTAAGAACTTGAAAAAAATACGTACAATTCTTGAACGATATTGAAAAAGGTGTAAATTTTCATTTTCCATGAAAATTTCGACTGCAGCGTTTCCAATTAAATTTAAGAATGATTGGCGCATGGTATCAAATGGGAAGAAAAAATATGTTTTATTCTGGATTGGAGTTGATTATATTTACCCGACATATTTATTGCATTATCATAACTCTGTCCCCGACAGTTAGTGATGGAGTTAATGTGGTCACTGGAGTTTTCATTGTCTGACAATTTTTTATGTACATTTTTCCATTCATGATAAGCACGAGAACGCTCGTCCAACCTTGTCGACTTTATCAATCAACGATTCGGTATAATTTAGATACGTTTCAGCAATAATTATGAATATTACGTTTTTCTGTTGAATAGAATCACAAATAGGCACGTGCCTAGGTTGCTTGTTCCTTAGTCCGTCCCTGTATAAATACCAATGCAAGGAGAGAGAGTGCAACTTGGAATTGAAAGAGTTTGAGCAGTTTAACCTGGTTAGTATATCTACATAAAAATAAATGTTTCAGTTTCTTATGATAAACTAAATGATCTTAAATTTCCATTGCGATTAAGTATAATGTTAATTGTGAATATTGTGCTATTTTAATTAATAGAATGATGGCTACAGCAATAAGCTCACTAGTCGTGTGAAATAAGTTTTTCTCAGGATATCGCACGTATTTGACGAGTTTTCCCTTAATATATGCCTACAGTAAAAAACGTCTACATAAATTTCGGCGTTGTTTCTTAATTAACAATTTAATGTGAAAAATTCGATTTTTTCGAATTTTCGCAAAGACCTAATCTTAAATGTGACTGACTCTGTCGTACAAGATTGTCGTAACGTTGTGTGATACAATAGATATGAATTCACTGTTGATAGTTCCAAACAATAATAAAAAAAATATTCATCCACTCCCTTTTGCTTGTCGAAGAAATGCTGTAAGTCGACTATGTAGCACTTTAACAGTAAGATTAAGAGTCCGTCCAAATTTACCAGCAAATAAGTTGGACTGATCTATGTATGCCAACCATTATTTGTCACTACATTTAAAATTATCAATCTGCAAAGTTACACAAATTAAAAAGTACCTATCTAATTTTAAGACTTAAACGTTTAGTGGTACATATACATACCACTTAATATTACACTAAATGGACATCGGTACGTATATATACCACTTTTTTTAAACAAAAAAATCTTGGCCAATATCAATGGACTTTCGAATTAAATCATATCCTCTTGAGAAAACATTTTATTTCAAAATTCTAATTGGCAGGCGAGGGAATAGTCCTTGACAACATCCATTAAGGTTAATGTTCACCACTAATAAATTGAAAATCTAACCTCGAATAAATATTTTTAACGATTTAACAAAAAACTATTACAAAAAGTCGGAAATCAGTAGGGCATCTGATAATTTTATAATAAAACATTGTAAGACTTTAATTTATCATTAGTAATTCGTTACAGTGGGAAAAAGGGCTTGAAAACTCATGCTTGTAATAAACGCTCAGTGGTATGGATTTGTATCACTTTATGGCGTAATTTTAGTTTTTTCATCAATACAATGTGTTTCTCGTAGTGATAGATAGACCATGTTTTTACCTTGTTTATGCTTTTGCCTCAGGGAGGTGTGGTAAACATCAGGGAGATAAGCGTATGGTGATTTTGGTGGTGGAGTGCTAGAAAGTTGGAGTTCAGAAGGTGGCGTTTGTGTTGAGGAGCGCACAAGAGGAATTGTTGGTAAGCGAAACAAGCTTAGGAGGTACTTCAGCTAGCTTAGCTAGGGGAGGTACTTCAAGGTGTTACCAGCCATACTAGGAACGGTTCTTAATCAGCGTTTTTTGTAGTTGCTAGGTGCGATATTTTAGGGGGATTGATTCTAATATGTCAAAATACTCATCAGGAATTTCGTTTCCAGTGTTATGAAGAAGTTTTGCTGGAGGAAATGGGACTTTTCTTTTGGGAAACCTGGTAAGTATTTGCCCTCGGCGGTAGCAAGGAGCTTTAAGTGTTTGCTTGACTCGATTGTTTGAGCCAGCTATAATGCGGAGGACATATATCTCTTGCTGAGGGTTGGGATGCTGTCCTTAATTGATGTTATGTTGGCTACTTGGTGGATGAGTGCTGAGGGGTAGTATCTGCGCTTCCTCGTGCAGAATCTAAGTATTTTTCTTTCTGTGACCATAATGGTGTTCATTTGGCGGGTGTTAAGCGACGCATGCCTTGAATTAGATTATTGGTCTTATATAGGTTTTATAGATGTGCAATAGTGTTTTATGTGTTGTCCAGTTTACCAGACAACGCTGCCAGGAGTTTTGCCCTTTTTCTTACCCTGTCTAGGTTGAGAGTCCTGTTAAAATGCACTCCCAAATAGGACACCGAGTTTCTGAAATCAAGGTCTTTTCTCACGGCAGTGGGGAGATTTAAATAATATTATTTGAGTTTTGGAGGCATTAATAGTCACTCCCCATCTGTTGCACCACCTAACAACTCTGTTTAGGTAATTTTGGGCTCTATCTAATACAGACATTTGTCTAAGCATAGCCCTACGTGGGCCTGAGACTCTCGTACTGAGAGCCAAAATCTCAAGCAGCGTTGCCGCTCTTGCTATTTCGAAAGTGATTTTGCTTCAGTTGCGGAAAACAGTGAGTGGTAAAAATATATACCAATAACCTATAAATGGCTAAGAGAAAAACTCGTCGAATACCAAGTTATTGCGAAGTCCTGAACTCGGTTAAATTTTGCTTATTTCCCTGGAGTACACCTTTCTAGTTATGCTTTAACTATAACAATTTGTAAATTTATGATTAAAGTTTAGAGAATAATAAAACTGTATTTTTGATAGACTTGTAAATTCGCATTACAATTGAACTACTTTATAAAAAATTGAGTCTTCTAAATGTCATCTACTTAATTCTATTTAATTTTATTTAGAATTATATATACTATTACGATTCATCGATTTTAATCTCATACTATCAACTTTCGCCCAGTCCATTTTTGAGTGCGGGTATAATCCGTGTTTATCTTTGACTATCCAGAAGGAGTCGATTACGTCTCCGCTTTTATCATCTGAAACTTGCTCTAGATGCATGTGTGAAGAATTGTAAACTTTGAGACGGCTATATCCGTAGTCGCTACTTCTGAACGCCGACCATTCGGGTAGTTCTTTAACAAAACTGTCTCTGCCTTCGTCACAGCCGGCTGAGCCAGTGGTAAACTGCACAGGAGCCCTGAAAATATGTATACATTAATAGACTAATCGATCTTAACACCACCGATAACTAATACTACAACTAAAACAATAAACAAACTAAAACGATAAGAATATTCACCTTTATGGTGAACAGAAGAATGAGGGAAAAAGTAATACAATTCAAAGCAGATAATCGAATGACATTCTGTATCATAAGAGAAAACAAACAAGCAAACACATCGATATTAAATTGATACAATAGAAATTATGACTAGAAACGAAAGAAATGTTTAATCGCCTGCGAAGAGTTGAGTACGAAAGCAATAAAGTTGGTCTGAAAATCAATAAACCCAAGACAAAAATAATGGTGGTCGACAGATTCCACGCTATTCAATTGACTAACATATTAAATTAATACTAGATAGTGGACAGTTTTGTATATCTCGGGTCTAGTATAACGAACGATGGTAACTGTGAAGTAGAAGTTCGGAGACGAAGAAGAAATCACGATCCTCAGTAATGGAGAAACGACAAGAGAGAGAGAGAGAGAGAGAAAAACGAATTGATCGAGAGTAGTGAATCAACAACAAAAACCGTTATTCTATTACGCTACCCGTGACAACGCCGTCTTGTGGCGCTAGTTCCGTGAAACTCGCCTCAGCATTTTACTGTAGAGACAAAAAAGTAATACAACTCTAGCATAGAAGCTTGGCTTAAAAAAAGATATCGAAAATCAGATAAAAAGTAAAAAAAGAAATTTTATAAGAGAAACAAATCTGTCTTCGTAAATAAATATCTTAACAATATGCATAGCATGTTAATATTTCAAAGTTGCTTGCAGAAATTTTTAGGTTAGAGCTTCTTGTGACTTAAATGCTGCAATTACATAGTAGATTTAATAAAATTAAGATTAAATATATTACCCTGGATTGACGTAAGGTTGTTCGTAGCTCCCATTGAAAACGGTGTAATTATAAACAGGCCATAGCCTTTCATAAGAATGTTCATGGGCCCATATAGCTAAATCGACCCCGTAATTGTAAAGTAAGTTTTCCAATCCGAAGAATTGTAAAAACGGCAATCCTACTCTTGTTATGGTTTCGTGGTGTGTACAGTCATCATGATCAGTGTTGGAACAGTACATAGGGCGATGACCCATAACTATAATCCACGGTTGCTTTTCTCTGTTTTCGGGTAAATTGGCCGTTGCCAAGTCTTCCTCCAGCCACTCGTATTGGAATACGAGAGGTTTAATTCCTATATAAATAAAAATATATAAAAGTTTTTAATTTTAAACAATATTTTGTATATAAAATACATAAATTATTAAATAGTCTGGGTTATTTTTAATTGCCAAGAAAGAAGAAACGATTGGAAAAGAAGATAAATGAATTTAAATGATTTGAAAATCCCCTGTGATAGAAACTATAGTTCAAGCTGAAATACAGGCCATAGTGAGTGCACGGCCTACCCAAGGTACATAAGGCAGGATTACCATTGCGACCAATAGTTCTATGGGATCTCCTCTACAACCACTGTCAAAAATTCTGGCTGAACAACTACAACCATATGCAGAAGAAGCGGATTCTTACGTCAAGAATGCAAGCCACTTCATCGAACGTATAAAAGATCTGACTCTTGAGCCGGGACATTTGTTAGTCAGCTTCGATGTGATGTGTCAGTGTCAAATTCGATGCCAGTGGTTTCACTTTTTACGAATGTTCCTATAAATGAATCATGAGAAATTATAAGCAGAAAGTATCCAATACCACAGGATACTCTAAATTTAACAAAGCACTGCTTAAATAACACATATTTCATCTATAAGGAGAAAAGGTATAAACAAGTTGAAGCAGCACCGATGGGTTAACCACTGACTGTCACCAGTAATAGCAAACCTATTTATGCAAGAAATAGAACAGCGATCAACAGAAACAGCCGAACACAAACCCAAACTTTGGCTTAGGGACGTGGATGATACTTTTATAACCTGGACACATGGAGAAGAAAAACTAAAGGTATTTTTAGAACACATTAATAATATACACCAAAAAAACTACCATTTTTAGATGTGTTAATAATAAAGAAGGAAGACAGGCACATAGGACACACAGTATACCGAAAACCCACACATACCGACAGATACCTACATGCCGATTCACATTACCATCCTGTACAATTACATTCAGTCATTAAAACCCTGATGACACGATCCGAAAGACTGACATATGAAGAACATAAAAATAAAGAAATGCATAATGTGAAAACAGCGCTAAGAAAAAACGGCTTTTCAACATATTATACCATTGAAAATGCTCATAATGCTCAAAAAAAAAAAAAAAAGAATTAAGGATCCAACAGAAGAGGAAAAACCGATTGCAAAAGCCATTCTACCATAAGTAAAGGGTACAACAGAGAGAATAGGGAGAGTGCTAAGAAAACACAAAATAGAAACGATATTTAATATCGACAGAAAAATCTCAACCATTTTACCATCCGCCAAAACAAATATATCGTATCCGACAACTACACACACTCAAAGATGTTTTGCATAATGTAATATTTTCAAAATTATCCACCTAATCCGGTAAAATCAATTTTTTTTTTAACAAAATACTTTATTATATATACAAAATTGTATGTTTTGAAAAAAACAATAAACAAAATTTAAAGGATTAAAAATTTATTATCATTATTTATAATATGTATTATAAATATATTTTTTTAAATTTGTACAGATATAGGAACTAATACTTAATATACCGTATTTCCACCTCTTGTATCAATGCAAGACTGAATGCGATGTCCCATGCTTCTTATAAGTGTATTAATGTAGTTCTGGTCCATGGTACCCCATTCTTCAATCGCTGCTATTCTAAGGTCTTGTAGTGTCCTTGGGGGTGGCTGCCGAGACTAAATTTTTCTTTTGAGCATATCCCATCCGTGCTCAATGGTATGGAGGTCAGGTGAGCAAGGTGGCCATTGTAATCTGACGATATCTTCTGTCTCTAAAAAATCTGCCACATGTCTCATACGATGGGGAGGCGCATTGTCGTCCATAAAAATAAATTCTGGACCAACAGCTCCTCGCCACAAGCGTACCACAGGCCTAAGAATGGTATCAATATAAATTTGTCCATTCATGTTACCAACAATAGGAATTAAAGAAGTTTTATTATTTAGCATGATGCCGCCCCAAAACATTATGGAACCACCTTGATATGGGACTCTTTAGACAGCTTGGTTAAGTCTATCCTGTCGATTTGGGTTCCTCCAAATCCTAATTCGGCGATTATTCGACAAAAGGCTAATTTTGGTTTCATCAGAAAATAACACGTTTCCCCATCTGTTGTCATGCCATTGTAAATGTTCATTGCACCATTCCAGTCGAGTCCTTTTCTGCTCTAACGTAAGCTTTGGTACAAACAATTGTCTTCTTGTAAATAAATTCGCCGAATGTAACCTGTTTCTAATAGTCTGATCGCAAATTACGATATTATGAGCTTGCTGGAGCTCTCTTCTAATAGCTGGGGCAGTCATAGTGGGGTTTCTCCGGGCAGTTAACGTTAAAAAGCGCTTCTTGGACATTGGTAGTAATTCTGGGTCTTCCGCTTTTTGGACGATCGCTAACAGAATTCGTCTCTCGATATTTTTTCACAATCCGAGACACATCACTCTGATCAACTCCAACCCGGACAGCAACGTCGACTTGTGTGTGGCCTTCTTCAATCAAAGTAACGATTCTAGCTCTATTGAACTCAGATATCACTTTTCTATTCATATTGTTTACTACAAAGTGAATAAAACGCAAACCAATTTTTACAAATATCGGTTTTCGAAAACTGATGAACACAATATGAATACTGAGAATCTTTTCGACGATTAAGAAACAAAAAACAAGCAATAAAATACATTATTTTAGTAGACAAAAAGAAAACAATGCAAAAAATTTCAAATGAGAAACGTTCAGTGGCGTTACAGATAATATGCAAAACATTTTTGAGTGTGTATATATATACTACTATATACTACCTTAAAATCGTCGTTTGTATAGAAAACGTTAAAATATACGCAGTTCATGGTAAATTGCAATTATTCGAATATATTATAAAAAATATGAGTGACTTGGAGGCAGGTCCGCCGCGGCCTAAAATTTCTAAATCAAGTAAATATCTGACAAAAAATTTTAGTGAAGAGGAACTATTACGAACGTTACAAGAGATAGACGAGTTTGAACTTAGTGATGTTTCTTACAAACCTAGTGACGAGGAAAGTTCTGAGGATGATTAAGGTAAAAATTAAAATTTTTAAATTTTCGAAAATGTATCTCTTATTATTTTTACATGATATCGCTAATATTGAGGAGGAAACAGAACCACCTATCGCTAATATTAAGGAGGTAACAGAACCACTTATCAATGACCAAGTAACCGTTACTCCTAAAATAACAAATAATAAAGTTAGAGTCTGCAATGAAACTCAATGTTCCATGAAGTCCATTCCATTTACGCGAGCACAAAACTTTCTTGCGGACATGGGTGAGCATAAAAATGCATTTGATTTCTTCTACCTACAGTTTGATGACGAATTAGTGCAACATATAGTTAATCAAACGAAGATATATGCGGAAAGCGAAATTACATTAAAAAGTAGTTATCAAAAATCTCACATATCTTCATGGAAACCTGTGACTGCTGAAGAATTGCGTTGTTTTATTGGTTTGCTGTTTCACTCTGGAACAATAAAGTGTTCAAGATTGCCAGATTATTGGAGAACTCCTAGAGATCATTTTCTAGCCATCTTAAGGTATACTCGTTTCGCTATTCCCAGTCCGAACTGTCTAGTGAATTTAGTATTAATTTTTTTGCGAAGTTAGTTACTTTTTGACAGACTAAAAGTGGCAGGAAATTACTATACAACCAAGCACGTGTAATCATAGCCAATATTAATAGGAAACAAACTAAATAAATAGTAAATAAAATAGAGCTTTGCGAATTACCGACAATCGATATTTATTTATCTGCACCATATAATAAATAGTTATGTTAAATTATAACAACTAAAATATATTTTTTAAATATATACTAACCAAAATTTGATGGGTTTAGTATACACTTCCACTATTTAGAATAATTCTTCTTTTTTTAAAGAAAGAAGTCTGCAATAGTAGGATACTTGAGCTATTAATACTGAGAAGTAGGAATTGTTGTGTTGTAGGTTTACGACAATGAAACTGTCAAAATATGCCCGAGCTAAGCGAATGGAGTTTACTTGCATTTCTCTCCCCCAACAGAAATTCCTGTAAATGATCGGCTATATAAAATCCGACCCATTGTTGATTATTTTAATGAAAAAATGAATAAAATCTATTACCCTGGAAAAAACTTATCTTTGGATGAGTCCTTGGTCCTCTAGCGTGGCAAACTTGTGTTCCGACAATACATTAAAAATAAGCGACATAAATATGGGGTTAAGTTTTATATTTTGGCCGAACCTGATGGTTTACCCTTAAAAATTGTTATATACACGGGTCAACTAGATGAACTGGGTGGATCAGATCATACCGAAAAAGTCGTCTTGCATCTAATGAGGAAAAAATTAAACGTGGGACATTATTTGTTCATGGATATTTTTTATAACAGTACAAATTTAGCAGAAATTTTTCTTCAAAATAATACGTTTTGTACCGGTACTATACGAAAATATAGAAAAGATCTGCCACAAGATGTAGTTTCGGCCTTTCTCTCATGAAAGAAGAAACTATAGCAAGATACTCAAATGACGTAATGGTAGGAGCATGGAAAGACAAAAGAATAGTCTATTATATGTCTACCGAATTTAAAAATGAGTTAAAAGAAATCTGAAAAATGTTAGTAAAGCCTCGTCCCATTATAGAATCTAATACCTATATGAGCGGAATCGATTGTTTCGACCAACTAATGTCCTACTACCCTTGTAGCCGTAAAACCATGAGATGGTACAAAAAAATCGGTATTCATATTTGGCCAATGCTTTTGTATAATTCATATTACCTGTTTAGAAAATATTCAGGGAACAATAATTTGGCTTTTTACGATTTCCGTATGGAAATAATCGACAAACTTATGCCACTACTGCATCGGCAATCTCTAAGGGCTCCCAACCCTCAAACAAGTCACCATTTAACGAGAAATCAAGAAAGAGATGAAAGAGGACGCATATTACGAAAACGATGCCGATACTGCTCTCGAAATGAAAAAAAGAGTTCTACCATTATACCATTGCCTTATGTGTCAGGAAAAACCAGGCTTATGTGTTGGGACATGTTTTGCAAATTTTCACAGGATCTAAAAATATTTTACTTATAATATATTAGCCTTTTTTGTTTGTATACGAGTATAAGAACATATATTTTAAATCGTCTCCTTGCGACACACATGTGCGCCATCCGTTCCTGGTGCAAGTACCTTTATCGTATACCTGGTGGCATATATGTAAGCCATGCAAAATTTGTTCATTGTTTCACTATAATTTAGTATTAAAAATTACTAATAAACATTTATTAATTATTTTTTAGGAGTTTTATTAAAAAATAAGTTTCAGGTCAGAGCATAAGTCTTAGGATCAGACTGTGGGCAAATTTGGTGGGCTGTTTTTTTTTATATTATAAAGGTTTTCCAGACGAATTATGAAGGTCTTATGAGCAATCTAAGTTGTTGAAAAACATTGAATAAGAAAAGGCTTGTTTCCCCCTCTTTTTTTGTATTTATTGCAATTTTGCAGCAAGGGCAATAAATTAAAACATTTGTAACCAGCCGTATCTTATAGAAAATTCAATTTGCGCTATTTATTTCATTACAAAATTTGCTCCAAAATAAAATATTTTAAAGTTATAAGCAAGGAAAGTAGAAAAAAATCGATGTTTTTAGTAATTTTTAAATATGTTAATTTTTTTATTTATGTTCCCGGCCTATTCGAGAGGGAATTATTATTACTGAAGTTATCACGTAACTATTTCTGCAAAAATCCGAATGGCACCTCTCTATCAAAATTTACATATTTGCGCATTTGCATAAAAAAATTTTCACAGATTTGCACTGGTTCTCAATTATAATAATGTTACTTACTGATCATCGATAATCATATTATAGCTTAAGTAAACGACTTATAGAAATATTTATCCAAACTCTTAATATAAATGCTCTAAAACACTTACCGTAATCCAAGAAATAATAAACCTCTGTAGATATAGAGATAATATGCATTGGACCAACGTTAATGCTGTACATGGGCGAATTTAGACCTCCAGGCATCGAGAATCTATACCGATAGTTACTAAAATTGCTGCAAAAATTAGGCAAGTTAGTATTTAATAAATTATAAAAGATCTCGATCACAAAAGAGCACGCTAACAAAAAAAATACAGACTCCACAAATGCATTGCGTATTCAAATAACTTTAAAAATTACATATACATGGAAGATTATATCAAACAGGGCCATTGTAAAGATTTCCTCTGATAACCCAAGTTTGAAAAAAAAATAGAGAAAAAACGTGCATTAATTAGTGAATTTTTGAAACCAGCACAGCGTTATGAAGGGGCCTGGAGTAACTTCCAAGTGTAACTTTTGTAAAAATTCTTTTTTTATGAAAAAAGCATTGTATTGTAGCTACATTGTATTTGTAGCTTACAAATCGAATAAAACTTCCTAAGATCCGATCGGTCAATTGCTTCTCGAGATATGTTTAATTGTTAATAAAAATTCTTGAATGTTTACAAATTTTGCAGGGCCAAAACTTATTTAATGAATAGAGATCTAACGAATTCTCTCCTTGGTCGATTATATTTTTATGAAGGAATAAAAACATTTCCTCAAAAATTTTTCTACCCCTTATTTAATGCTTTGAAATAGGGGCGACTTTTGCGATATAAATTAATTAATCTACAGCGCCCTTATACCTTACAAACATTTTGAACTTAGTGATTCTTATAGTCTTCTAGTTCTTCTTAGTCGAGACAAAGATTAAAAAAAAGTGTTCTACGACCAATAGAAGTGGAGTTATCTTAATTTGTTTAAATTGTAGCAGAGATTGGGCCGGTTGGTCTACCCTCTCCTCTTCCTCTCTGACGGCGTTCAGCTCGAGAACGGCTAGTTGGATCGTGACGTATTGAGGGGTCGTTGAAAAGAGCGTAGCTCAAGAAGTAAAGTAAAAAAGTAAAAGTATAAAGTAAAGTAAAAAGGGTTGGGGTCAGAGGGTGAATTTTCACAAAGACCTTAAGCTTATAGTGCCTAAACGACTGAACATATAGGACCATGCGATATGTCATACTGTTGACTAAGGGCATAAGGTTGACTATTGCTAGAACAGCTATGATGAAACTGGTAACAATTTGGAAAAATTCTAGCATAACAATACACACAAAACTAAGGCTGGTAAGGGCACTCATTTTTCCCATAATCACATATGCATCCGAAGCGCAGACCTTAAAGAAAGCGGATAAAAATAAACTATATCCTGGACTGATCATCGCATTAACGTATCGATATTAGAACAACTTAAAGTAAAGGATAGATTGCTTAAACAAATACAACAGAGATATTTGCAGTATTTTGAACACATTGCTAGAAGAACAGGTACGATGGAAAAACGGATAGTCGAGGGTAGAGTTGAAGAAACGAGACCTAGGGGAAGATCTCCAAGCCGTTGGGTAGATTAAACAAAAATATTGATTAACCAAGGTTTACATGAAGCCGAACAACTAGCCCAGGACAAGGAAGGATGGAAGGAAATCGTGAAAAAACTGTGAAGGCCTGATGGTGTCACCACACCCCAAAAGGGATTAGGACTAAGGAGGAGGATATGTCATACGTATGACAGGATTTAGCGAATAACATACCAAAGAGACTTTTGGACACGTATCTTTGCTACTATCGGGCCAATCGTGACGTGCGAGATATTATATTACAAGATTTATCTAATAGAATACACCTTATCTTCTTTTTTAGACCTCTATTTTTTTATTTCCGTAACAAAAGCCGAAATATTGCAGTGGTACTGAATTTTTAAATAGAACAGCTGATAACATTTTAAATAGAACAGCTGATAACATTTTAAATAGAACAGCTGATAATATTTAACATAATTCATCAACGTAAATTTAATCTTAATATTATATACTGAATAATGTTTTATCTATAACACTCTAGAGGCTACAAATAAAAAAGTATTTAGTTTTATTGTAATTTCGCAGTATTTACTTTTAAAATACATTTAAATAAATAGATAGAAAATAATTCAACTTACTATGCCTCCTCATGATTTCCAGGACAAGTCATATAAGGAAGGTATGCTGCAATTGGTTCTATTTGTCTCATAAATTCATCACCAATCAGAGCATTGTCCTAAAATACAATATATTATAATAATCCAGAGAGGGAAAATAAAATAAGGCTTTATATAATATGGTTAATCATAAATAAACTAGTAAATAATTATAACCTAAGTTGGTAAAAGTAAATGTACCATGGCTAATGACTCTTCAAAGTTCATTCTCCTATATTCCCGCAGAATATTTCCTCCTTCAGAAATTTAGTTTTGTTTCAACTAGTTTCATAAGGAGCCATGTTTCACTAGAATATAAGATAAGTGGTCTTAAATAATAAATAATATGCTGTAAGAGCGCTCTTATATTCTTCGACCAGGATCATTTAATTATCGTTCAGATGCATTTACCCCGATGTCGTCAGTACGGTATGGAATTCTGTCGACTTATTGAAGAAAATATCACCTGGACTGTTAGGGATTTTTCTGGACCATTTCAAAACTTTAATAAAATGGAACGCAGGATAGGGCCCTTGCTAAAACCTCATCTGATGGTTATTGCATGCTCATATGCATATATTAATTTTTGTGTTCATTGATTAGGAGCCCCATCTTCTTTCCCCCATCATTGTTTATTTCAAACGTCTCTGAGAATTGTTGTCCAACTCTCACCTTACATCGTAACCCTTAGATACACATCCGTATCAAGTTGACTAGTTTTTTGGAAAGCCAAGTTCTTACATCGCTGTCTACAGTCTAAGCCTGCATACTCTATCAAATGCCTGTTTAAAATCTATGAACATCTGATGAAGCTCACGATTAAACTCCCAGTATTTTTTATTATCTGTTTTATTGTGAATATCTGGTGAAATGTAGGCGGCCCGGTCTAAATCCGCATTGATAATCCCCAACGATTTTTTCTGTGTATGTTTTGGATCTTTCTAGCAGGATGTTTGCAAGGACCTTGTATGTGGTATTTAGGAGTGTTAATTCCCGGTAGTTAATACAGTGCCTTGTGTTTCCTTTTTTGTAGATTGGTACGATAACTCCTTTCCATTCACCTAAAAGTATTTTCTTCTTGACAAATGCCTTGGATTAGCTTGTATGTAGATCTGTAGAACACTTGTCCTTCGTCTTTAAAAAAAGATCTGGTGGTGGTTAAAAGGTTAATTTGAAGATTGAGTTACTACTACAAATAAGATGATAACTTTGATGAAATAGATGGAAATGCATGCAGTAGAGTTAGGATGGGATAGATGAAATTGCGCCCAATTAGTTTGGATTTGTGAACGCCGTTGGTACGAGGGAAGCTTTATTTAGCGTGCAAGTATTGTTTCAGAAATGTAGAGATGTCAGCTGTGATGTTTTTGCATGCCTGATTGACTACAAGAAGGCTTTCGATAGAGTCAGGCATGAACAAATGATGGAAGTGCTGAAAAGGACAGGGATTGACGGAAGAAACCTAAAAATAATAGCTAACCTGTATTAGAATCAATCAGCAGTGCTCCGAATAGATGAATAATATAAAGATCAGGTCAAAATCTTAATGGGAGTGACACAGGGGTGCATAATTTCACCACTGATATTCGATCTGTACTCGGAACACATTTTTGAAGAGGCTCTAAAAGATATTGATGAAGGCATCTCAATAAATGGAGTCAAGCTCAATAACCTGTGGTATGCACATGATACAAAAGTGTTTTCCAATACCATAGAAGGGCTGCAAAACTTAATGAACAAAATAACGGAAATAAGTAGAACATATGAACTAGATATAAACACCAGCCAAACCAAGCTAATGATCATCAGCAAGGAAAATATAACTGGAGCAAATCTGTATGTGAACCAAATGAGAATTGAACGTGTCTCACAGTACAACTACTTGGGAACTATAATCAATGAGTCGTGGGACAATACCCAAGAGATTAAATGTCGCATCGGAAAGGCAAAAAGTGCATTCTTGACTATGAGCTCTATGTTCAAGAGCCATGACTTCACTCTAGAAACAAAAATAAGGCTCCTTAAAGGTTACGTGTACTCAGTGCTTCTGTACGGAGTAGAAACGTGGACATTGAAATCGGAAACTCTATCAAAACTTCAGGCTTTTGAGCTATGGTTATACAGAAGGATCCTGAAGATACCATGGAGAGACGAAGTCACCAATGAAGAAGTACTAGGGAGGATGAACACAACCGCGGATTTGGTCAACATCGTAAAGGGCCGTAAGCTGCAGTACTTGGGACATATAATGAGAAATCAAGGCAAGACCTCAACACAGCTATTCCGTATAGCAAAAATAGAAAAAGACCTACTGGGAGACCAAAGGGAATTAGGATCATCAACTTCACTATCACAATATCGTGTGAAATATAGATTTGACGTACATGTAATAAATTGTTTTAGCAGCAAAAGGGTCTATACGTAAAACATGATGCAATTTGATCAAAAGATTGTTGTTTCGATTGTAGAGAGTTATACCATTCAATATCCCAATTTTATAATATAATATACTTTATATATAACACATCATCTATGCATCTATAATTTGTTACATACGTATATGTCTCCTTTCGACATCTATTTAGTCTAATTGCGAAGTTATTTTACGTGATAAATAAAAGATTGCAACAAATAAACAAATATGTTTTTATCGATTTTATTGTTCATAGCTTGAAAACAATATCGAATCAGCATAAATGAATATTAAAAAATTGTTTTTGTATTTTTATCAGAAATCTATAATACATAGTACAATGTATAATTACTAACAAGCGTCATTGGGCAACAAATTCAAACTAGCTTAGTCATAGTTTAGGCCAAGACAATCACAATGTGAACGAACAAATTAAAAAAGTTATCAAGAACTAAATATAAGCGAAGATTCGGATAATTGTCCAATATATTCAGTGTTATGTATTCTCAGTTCTTTTCTATGAATTAGAATTAAAAGGTTGGATCTAGAATAAATAAAGAACAAAAAATCTATAATCTCGAGATGTGGGTGTATGGGCGGATTTTTAAGATATCTTGGGTTAACCCAGCTACAAACTAACGGATGCTAGAGAAAATCAAGAAAAATATAAATATTTTTAATGTCAAGCAAAGGAGCTAGAGTTTCTGGGCATTTTTCCCGTAATCCAAAAAATGAGACACTACAACTTATAATGCCAGGTAAAATCATGGACAAAGAAGCTTCTTCGTCTTAGAGTGCCGTCTCCCTATAGAGGTTGGCAATCATAATGGCTATTTTTATTTTTGAACTTGCTGCTCTAAACAAATCAACTGATCTGCATTGATACCAATCACGTAGATTCTTCAATCATAAGTTCTGTCTTCGGCTTAAGATTACGTAATTAAAGAAGCTTAGGATTACGTAATTATTCTGGCTGCTCAATCAGCGAGAATGATTTGGCCAGGGAAAATTATTTCGTGTTGCAGTATCTAAAGTGCTGATTGGCAACATTCAAACAAGAAGTTGAACGCAAGAAGAAGAAGGCTTAGTCACTCCATGCTATTACGTATAATTCAATAAACAATATCTTTAGAATAGTCTAGGGGCCAGCTAGGTCACCGTGGCCTTTTCAATTCCGATGGGTCCACCCCTGTTTGTTTTTATATATATTTTTAGTTGCTGATTACGAATTTCGAAGGTGGATTTTGATCCGAGTGATCAAACAATTGTTATAAACAATTTAATTGTGTATAAGATTCTAACTGGTAAACTACAAGAGATAGAAAAAAAAATTCAAATAAAATTTGTTCCTTAAAAAAAAACAAAGAAAATGCCGTTTCCTAAACTTAAATCCAATAATTAGAACTCGAGATATTGGAAAATGTGTGCAAAATGGTTGCAAAATAAGTGGTTTTAGAAGATTTTCGACCGTAACGGCTTCTGCGCATGAAAATAAGTCATTTTAAAGCTTAATGTTAGATTTTCAAACAAAATTTGTTAAATTACTTTATATTAATTTCTATTAAAGTTATACCTGTTTGGAATTGGAAGTGGGAATTTTTTTTAAATTCGTAATTTGCTTTTAAGGGTTTTAAGCAAATTTGAGCAATAAACATTTATACTTGAATTAGCAGTAATGATGAATTAGGGAAAATGTTCGTAGTTTTTCAAAATTCAAAATCATATATATACAGGGTGGTCCTTAAGTAATTGTACAAAAAGAAATCGTAGATTATACACTTTAAAATATTACGATTTGAGCCCAATTGCTTTGCAAAGTACGATAATATCTTTGTTTTTTTTATATTTTGTAAGACTTTCTTTTTTTCGTAAGTTAAATTCTTTTTCGGTGGTTTGGCTGTTCTTAATATTTGTGATACATCTTGTCGAATGATCTTGTCTGTTTTTGATGGTAGTTTAGTAATAGTGGTTTCCACTTCGCTAATGATATTTTCGACAGGAATCCGTCTCGGTGCAATAGCCGAACCCTTTAGAAAGGACACTATTTGTAGCATCATTCAAAGTAAGATTTGAAAAGTTGTAATAAACTAAATTAAGTACTGAATTCTGTTGTTAGTAGTTCCTTTCTGTTTGGTCGTTGTTGTAGCGTTAATTTCTCAAATTTTTTGATTCGTTTATTCTTGGTTTTCTTGGTGAGGTCGGCATCTGTCTCCGATTGAAAGTTTGTGAGTTTGTCAAAGATGTTCCACAGAGTTGGATAAGTAAATTCAGAGTTATTAAAGCTATATCTCACACTTAGTAACAAAATACATCCAAGTTAAGAAAATTGTAAAATAGAAGTAGGTATGTTAAGTAATATATAGATTATTTTATTATATACATTTAGTTATAAAGGAATTTTAAATACCAAGCATGATATTATTTATCATAAGTACTTGTAAACAAGATAGCCATGAACTATTTAAACATATTTTTTATTAGATATAAGTTTTTTATTGATGATAGTAATCTTACAAATAAGATATTTTAATTGTTTTAAGTATTTATCTGTAAGTTTTTTATTTTTATAATAAAGAAGCTTTATCTACGAGTTAAAAATTATTATAGTATATATTTAACAATATAATTTAGTAAATATTTACGAAATGTTGAACATCCATTTTGACCATCCAAATTAGGTGGCGATCACCTAGTAGGACAAATGCATGTGTTCATGAACAAGATTTGGAATGATGAAAAGATCCCTAATGATTGGAAAACCGGGATTATATGCCCAATCTATAAAAAAGGGGATAAACGCACTCTTGTGCACGGCGTACAAAATTTTTACTTACATACTAAACAAACGACTCCAACAACTAACTGAAAATATTGTCGGGGAATGTCAAACCGGTTTCCGACAAGGAAGATCTACAACTGACCAACTATTCACAGTGAAACAAATTTTAAACAAATCGTGGGAATACGACTGACGTCCACAACATATTCATAGATTTCAAACAGCCTGCGACTCAATTAATAGGAACAAGTTATATCAAATATTGCAGAGCTTTAATATCCCCCAAAAATACATCCGACTGGTAAAAACAACAATGGATTCGTCAATAGCAACTGTCAGAGTCCAAAATAAGCTCACTGAAAACTTTACAATAGTCCAAGGATTAAAGCAAGGAGACGGGCTGGCACCGACACTATTCAACCTGACCTTGGAATATGTGATAAGACAGCTGAATATAGGAAGAAGGAATCTACTAACAAATAAATCAATACAGATTGCCCTCTATGCCGATGATATCAGCATTATGTCTCGCAGAACAGAAGAGGCGGCAGAAATATATTCACAAGTTATTCACATATATTCACAGTTGAATTAGAGGACGATATTGAAACGGTAGAAAGTTTCACATATTTAGAAGTTGCATTAAACACGGATGGAACAGAAGAATCAGAAATCCAAAGATGAATAGTAAAGGGAAACAAAGCTTATTTTTCACTCGATCATGTGTTTCGCTCCAAAAACACACACTCACACTGGAAATCGAAAATCAGGGTCTACAAAACTATTATCCGACCAATAGTATGTTATGCATGCGAGACATGGGTGATGACAGAAGAGACAAAAAGAAAACTGGAAGTCTTCGAAAGAAAAGTCCTAAGAAAGATATTTTGACCTATTAACGAAAACGAAATATGGAGATCCAGGTACAACCATGACCTCTACCAACTGTTCAAAGAGACACTGATCTCAGAATTCGTTATACTTCAGAGACTTCGCTGGGTTGGTCATGTAGTAAGAATGGAGACAGAAAGATTCCCGAAATGAGCCCTAGATAGTAAAATGCAGGGCGCAAGACCAAAAGGAAGGCCACAGAAAAGATGGGAGGATGAAGTGGCAGCGAAAGCACAAAATTTGCTAGACATGAGAACCTGGAGAAGATCGGCGCGGGACCGACAAGGTTGGAGGCATAGTTTGGAGGAGGCCAAGGCTCGATTTGGACTGTAGCGCCATTGGAGAGAGAGAGAGAGAGTTAAGCATAAAAAAAACCTTACATACAAAATCGGATAATACAAGTGTATGTGTTACTTACAACTCAAATTAATCAACGGTATATGCTTAATTTGAGTACCCCTTCGTCACTTTTTTTCAATTGACAATGGAAAAATACAGCGTGATCAACTATTGTAAAAAAAATATCCGGTATATTTGTTATTACAGGAGATACCAAAAAAAGTTATTTACAAAAGTAAGAGGTAGCTGTAGGCTTCACATTTTAAAATTAGTTACAAATATACAGGTTCTTCTGTAACACTACACTGCAATAAAGATATGTTTTTTTTAACGAAACACCCTGTATATTATTTTAAATTTAAAATCCGCTTCACTTCATCATTACAAGAATATGAAGTTGTTTTGTGTTATACAGGGCATTTAAAGTTCAACACTCTATAGAATTAAAAAGTGGTACAAAAACAAAGACGTGTTGAAGCCATGTCATGCCAAATGATTATCAAATCTTAAGGCAACGTAAAAAATATAAATTAAAAAATTAAATAAAGACATTCATATTTTAATTGCAGGTGTTCGAAATAAACTTCCTTGAAGTCAAGGTTTCAAGACAGTTTTCAAATGATCTACTTAATTTTGTAAGCATTTGTGGTGTTGTGTCTCATATTATGAAATGCATTTTTAATTCTGACTTTCATATCCTCAATTGCTGTTGGAGGTTCATGGTGCACTAGATCTCTAATAGAGCCCTAGAAGAAGTCAATGGTTACTTAATTCTGGTGATCTAGCTGACCAATGAATTAGTCCCTCTCTTCCTATCCATCTGTTAGGAAATTGCTCATTCAATTCACCTTAAATAGGTACATTATGATGAGAAGGACCTGCATCATTTAAATACAATAATGTTGAGTGGCACATTTTCCAGTAAAATAGGTAAATTATTTACTGAAAAGTCTAAATAAATCTCTCTGTTTACTTGTTCATCAAACAAGAAATGGCCTATTACATAATTATCCAAGATTAATTCATTTAAAAAAAACATATCTTTGATGCAGTAGAGTCTTATGGAAGATCCTGTATATTTGTAGCTAATTTTAAAATGTAAAGCTTACAGCTACTTCCTATTTTTGTGATGATGATGATGATGATAGTGTGTTTGGCATGAAAACTAGTCCTTTTGCCACAGATTTTTAAATGATTTATGTTATGTTTATCAATTAAAAACTTGATTGTACTAAATTTATATTATATATCCAGATGCATATAAGTGATTACATATGAGTTCGTATATAGATTTCTGATTCAATGACAGTAGGTGGGTTATGTTTACAGGAAGTTTCACATTACTTTTAACTAGGTTTTCATAAAACGTAGATGAGAGTGCTTTATTTTTAATACATCCAAACAGGATGTGATTAACATCACACTGGGAAATATTATCCCATAAACACTTTCCTGATTTTATAATGTTTAATCTAGCCAGGTGAGCAGGAACAGCACTGTGACTAGTTTTTAATCTTGTAATAGTTGCTGCTGATCGTTTAGATATATTATAATGGAATATGTGTGGTAATTCTGTTAGGGATGGTAACATAGGATGGATCTTGTAATAATGATTATTTGAAGTATTCGCCAATATTTTCCATCTGTCTTGCCAGTTAAAATTTATTTTTTTGTTATAAAAATTGATTAGGTCTGATACTGTGTAAATATGTTCTTGTATACCTGAATGAGTAGAATCCTTAGCGAGCTCGTCTACTATTTCATTACCTTTTATCCCGGAGTGACTTTTTGCCCAAATAAATGTTATATCTTTGTTTCTTATTTTTTGTTTAATGTCACATATCAGCTCACATGTTTTATGGTTTAACTCAGTATTATTAAGTCCACTAAGAATTGACTTAGAGTCTGAGATGATCACAGCATCTTGCAAATTTGCGTGCTCTAGCCAATCCAGAGCTTTCCTAATAGCTACCGCTTCTGCAGTGTAAATAGAGCAATGTGGAGGAAGCTTTATTTTAAGTGATTTGTTTTTGGAAGGAATATACACTGCAGACCCTACTTTCCCATCGTTCAGTTTAGAGCCATCTGTGTAAATTATAGTTTTATTAGTATATTCACTCAATATGGAGTTCAACAGCTTGTTATTTATTTGATGTGAATCTGAATATTTCGGAAATATAATATTTAATTTTTTGAAGATTGTATTAAATTCTAATTTATAAGATGGTTTAATATAATTTGTTGAAAGTGTAACCGGTAAATCATTGGTTTCCAGAAAGGCATCTGCTAATGGTGGTGAATTTTTTATTCTCCAATAATTGTTTACTAGATTTTGTATGGATAATTCATACAGCATACTTAGTAGGCCACTTGTTTCCTATTTTTGTAAATAACTTATTTTGTTATCTTCTATATTTCGGACATTGTACAAAAGTTGATCACCCTGTATGTAGTCTATTGTAGTAGCCTGGGATAATTAATTTATTGGTAGCTCAAAAAGTAAACTTAAACGAAATTTTAACACAGCAATGCCTAACATCTTAAATAAGGTACAAACTACTATTAAAAGACTATTCCCCAAATCTGGTCCATGCCAATTTATACTCTTGTATATTTATTTTTTTATGTAATACAATGGCTTTTGTATCACATTTATTGTTATGAAAATGACACCTTCTTCAGTGGATTGCAATATGTTGATGAAATAACCCAATTTTAAAATATATCAAAGATAATAATTAGCTAATGTGCATTACATTAATTAGATTAATTGTACTTAAAAAGTATACATGAAAAATAATTCAAGTTTACACCACAAAAATGGGGGAGTATAAAATTCTATGGAAGAGTTCAATGTCAAATTAGGAGAGAAAAAAAGAAAACCAAAATGAAAGTGGAGCTGGGTGTTCATTGATAGTTTTAAAAAACAGTGCTAATATTAAAAAACAACATATTTTTTCTTAGCTAAAAGAATAATCAAAAACCACTTTTTCCCACAGTTTTACAAAATCAACACTTGTAAAAAATGGAAAAGTATAAAAATCATATCTAAAACTACAGAATGGGGTTTAATACTAAGAGAAGAAGAATTATATGATTACGTTAGTTGAGTAAAATGCCAATAGAAGAATATTATACAAGTTAAACAGTTCAGTGAATAGTACACATATTTTTATCAAATAAAAAAACCAAATCTGATTTTAATTTGATGTATGAAAAAAAGCTTCTAAGTTTCATTTTAAAAACATTTGATACAAGTCTAAGGTACATGATGATTACTCTTTCAAATTTAAAAACAAACATAGATTTGTCAATCTTACCGAGTCCATATCATATGCAAAATCTCCAACATGTAAAATGGCATCATACAATCCTCTCTGAGTTTCTTCTTGTAGCCTAGTTAAAGATTGAGCATTATCATTGCCCATGTCTCCATAAATAGCTAAATGTGGCTGCCAGTCTGACGAATTTGGAGCGGTTTTGAAACTAAATATATTCGACCATCCCAAGTCACTTCCACAATGATACTCTACAAAACAGAAATAAAAATAAAGTTGAATTTACAAATGAAAACAATACATACGATAAGTACTTCCTGGTGTTAAGTTCTTTAGGACAACAGTATGTATATGTTGTGATCTTTTCTGTGAACCCCCATCTACAAATAATGTTGATGTTCCTTCAGCTGTAAGAACTAAACCTCCTATACCATATTCAACTAACGATTTTTTTGTGTCATCAAAGGTAGACCAAGTTACCACAATATCATAAATATTATCTCCATAGGCAATGTGAATTTGTTCCGGTTGATAATAATAAACTGATAAACATACTTGTATAAAACTAAAACAAAGGAATATTTTCCCCCACATTTTTTTATAAGCAATATTAATAAATCTAAATAAATTTATAAGCAATATAAAATAAAACCGCAAATTTCTTCATTGAAAAATACACTCAATCTTATATCTTAACGTCAACTAATGGTTAAATAAAAGCTTGGGTACTGCGTTTATAAACTATTGTAAATACTATTTACATATTTATCAATCAAATGATAACATAATATTATCTACTCTACAGTTTATATTGTTTATAAATAAACAAGTGTCAGAAAAGATTTAAATTGCTGATTTGTAAATACAAATACATCAAGTCACAAAACAAATATTGAGATCTGTGAATGACACATGGACAAATAAATATTATAGGTGGAAGTGGAAGTGTGCTGTGGCACACGTTGTAAAATGTCATGAATTATATTTCATAACCTTACTTAGAATCAACAATATATAATAAGTTTTGTCAACGAATATAGACTTTATATTTGTTGGTTTTGTATAGATATATACTTTTTAAGATGGTTGAACAAGACGTAGAGCTTGGTTTTCTTGAAAATTGTCAGCCATGGCAAGTAGAAAGTCGTTTGTTTCCTAGCAAAGTTGGAGGAAAACCAGCTTGGTTGAATTTACAGAAACTACCATCAAGTGAACATCTTCAGTGTAAGAAATGTCAAGAACCGTTAATATTTTTGTGCCAAGTTTATGCTCCCTATGAAGAAGAGCATAAGAACTTTATCAATAATTTTCACAGAACAATATTTGTATTTATATGTAGAAATGTTGAATGTTGTCAAAGAAACAATAGTGATAATATAAAAGTGTTTCGAAGTAATTTAAGAAGAGCTAATAAATTTTATCCCTATGATCCACCAGATGAAAATCCACAGCCTAGTTTCTCATTAGCCACTTGGCTTACATTATGTAATTTATGTGGTTGCATAGCTGAAAAACAATGTAGTAAGTGTAAGAAGGTTCACTACTGCACTAGACATCATCAAATATTAGATTGGAAAGAAGGTCACAAAACTGAATGTAATAACAGTAGTGAAAGTATTCCTAATAGTCGTAGTTGGAAACAGTCAAAGATTTTATTTCAAGAATGGGAAATTGTGATTGAACCTGAAGAGATAGATACTAAATGTTTTACAGAAGAAGAAGAATTGGAAAAATTTAAGCAATTAGAGATTGATGGAAAGATAGGTTCAATGGCAGACATCCCTGAAGAAGATTTAGAATCACATGCAGTTACTGATAGTGATAAGGTATTTTCCAAGTTCCAAAAAAGGGTGAAACATAATCCTGATCAGATGATAAGATATCGGATAGGTGGTCAACCGTTGTGGATTTCCATAGAACCTGTTCCAGAAAATATACCAGACTGTGAACTGTGCAAGGGTCAAAGACAATTTGAGTTTCAAATTATGCCACAGATGTTGTCTCAATTAAAAGAAAATGCTTTAGATTGGGGTATTTTAGCCATTTATACTTGTGAAAATAGTTGTTTTCTAGATGATAGTTATCATGAAGAGTTTGTGTTCAAACAAGATGTTGCAATAACAAATTAAACATACATAATTATAATAATCTTAAGACAATATATAAGTAATATAACAATTAAAATAAAATTTTATTATATATTACCTAAATACTATTGAGTTAAGTATTTTATATATATTTGTTCATTTCTTGAATTGATATATTTATATTCAATTCCATTACTGCCTCATATTTTTTCTATATTTAGTTTGTACTGGAGTTGTGATTTTTATTTTTAGTTGCACAGAATCCAACATACCAATAATTTCTGAAGAACTTGCTATTTGAAATGAAAAGAAAAACAAATGAAGCATTTTCAAACATTTTTCCTAAAACTATAATTTGCTTCTGTATCTAGTTAACTGTCCTCTCCACATCACTCGATATTGTGTTACAACTTTGCGAGGGAGGTCTAACAGAAGTAAAAATTTCAAAAAGGTTCTAAAACTGCTTTCTTGTTACAACTGCCTTTAAACTAGATATTTTTTTAGATGGAATTAAACAATTTGGATTTGATCACACACACCACATAAGTACATAAAGATATAATTTCCACCTACAAAATATATGAAGAAAAAGCAAAGTGTTGGCCAAGTGTCTCTGAATAAAAGAGATAGAGCTAGACAAGCCAAACACAACTTTAGCATAAACTACTCTAATTTTGAAGTAGATGCAAATTTACTTATCTGGATTGCTTCATAACAAGTAATAATAACACATCTGAAGATGTAAAATGGATACTGCTAGCAAACAAATGTTATTTTGGGCTAAACAAGCAGCTAAAAATAGATATTTAAGCCAAAAAACCAAACTAACAATATATAGAATGCTCTCCTAACAGTGCATGTGGGTCTGAAATATGGGCTATCTCCAAAACAGATACAAACTGAAATATGCTGGGAAAGGTTGAGGCTCAATTAGACTTGTAGTAGCAATCCATCCATCTCTTCAGATTAAGAATCAACGACTTCGTCCACTGCACCACCCTTCTCATCTCATCCCATTCCTCTTGCCACACTATTATGAACCTTTCCCTTTCTTCTTTTTTTAAACGTTCTGTTGCTATGTCTGCATTTCTTCTCTCGTATATTCTTCCTCTTTCCTTCACTAGCATGATCATCGTTATCACTGGGTGTATTCTGATGCACATGCTAGTGAAGGAAAGAGGAAGAATATACGAGAGAAGAAATGTAGACATAGCAACAGAACGTTTAAAAAAATGAATGGGATGAGATGAGAAGGGTGGCGCAGTGGAAACATGAACAGGGAGGAATAGAGGGAGAGAAGAATTCCGTCATAGTGGGAAAGTGCTAGAATGCGTGAATGAAAGATCGGGTGAATGCCGTGCCGATGTTGCGTCCCAATCAGGGCGATCCGGCCGGTAATTCACCGCAGAGGAGGGTGTTTTTTTAGCAGGTAGGTCTCTGGCATTGACGGCGATGGTGTGCGAACAACCCTAGCGCGCGGCATCGGATATCATCGTGGCCATGATGCAGGAGTCCTGCATAACCGAGGCTGGAAGGCGGTTCTGCCCACCTTCTAGGACAGAGGTATGTTTCGAACATTTGAACCACCCTCCCCTTATAAAAGAAGAAAAAAAAAAAGGCTTGTAGTACCACTGATGGTGATTAAACTACAATTTATTTTATTTTTCCTCAAATGATTATTGAATTTTTAATAAAATATCAAATTTAACTATAAATTAAAAGTTTAAATAAATTGAACCAAAGATTTATCACCTAAATTAGCTGTCACAGTATATTAAATTAGTCTCTGTATAGTAGTAGAGGTGTTTTCTTTCTACAACTAAATGTAATGCATCATCATATATGGGCATCACTCATTAATTGATATGTAATGAACTTTTGTAATTATATCTCAACAGTTTTACTTTGTCTATATAGAGAAACAACTATAGGTAACCATTATTTATTAAACAAAGTGATTTAACAACAATAAATAAATTAAGTGCAGTCTTTTTGACTAGAACATAATATCTAAATATAAGACTAATTTAAAAAACTGAAATGGACTGTCCAAACTCATTCTCGATTTGCTTTTCTTCTCTTAACTTCGTCTGTAGGAGTACACACTCCAGAACTCCAATTCTAACATCCATGTCTATGATTTCTGATTTTACTTTGGCAACAGATTTTTTTATGTTCACCAAAGGAGCTAAAACAAATAAACATTTTATCAAGAGGTAAAGTAGTAGATAAAATATTTATGGTGGTGAACCACTAAAATCAAATGCAGAAGAGAAAGGAAGATATCCAAACAAACAGATTAAAACTGATGATATATGAGCTGTCTTTAGAAATGCAGATAAAATTTATAATGGAAAATAAGAGCAATATGGAGGAAATAAAAATATAAATGAAAAGTCAAAAACTTCTGAACGTTAGAATAGTATAAAGCTCCATAACCAAGAATTAAAATACCTATACAAAATATCAAAACTACATTTATAAATTTCTAGCTACCTAATAGTAATTTTTATCAAATTAACAATGATGGAAATCTTAAGAAATGACTGTGACTAGATGCAAGTTTGATAATGTGGTAGCAACTTAACCTGTCTATGATGTCAGAGTATTAAATGCACAAATTCTATCAGCAGATGTATGAAAGTAGGGTAGTAATCTTTAATAATCACTGAAAAAGTAGGGATAAATAAAAACAGTGCCCTATATAAAGAAAATTGCTGTTTTGACTAAAACATGATGGACAATTAACCAATTTGCTATAGTATGATTGATGTATAGGCAGTTTTTAAAAATAAAACTGCAGATAGTAGACAGCCTATATAAAAGACGCCTAGGCTGACACACCTAAGAAATAAAATTTAGTTGATGAAGATCCTATATGCAGAACAAAGTGTGCCACATTAAACACTTATGTCAAAGGTAAATAAATACAATGAGATATGTTTGCGAAACTACCTAAACTACACGTTTCAGATTTAATAAAATTAATATACAGTCAGTAGTTATTCAATTCAGACATCTTCAAATTTTAGGACTGAAATATTTAACGAAATTTAAAGAATAGATAACATAAACATTAACATACTCACTTCCATCAGTCATAGAACTTCCCCTCTCCTCCATTTGTTGTTTAACTGTTTCTAATTTTTCTGTCAACTTGTGAAGTTCTCTGTTTCTTTCTGCAACTCCCGTGCTTACATTTTTGTATGTATCCTTCAATTTTGAAAGCTGGTCTTGTAGGCTGCGATACTCTTCTAAAATGCTTTCTAGTTCTCTATTGAAATATTTCTCTCTGTTACTCACTTTATCAAGAGTGGATGTTATTTCTTTATGTAATTTTTCTAATTGACCTTTAGCAATACTGAATGTATTATCGATGGTAGATTGGTGTTGTTTCATTTGTTCTAAGTGTGATCTCCAGTCTCTGCTGTCATTTTTGACAGTTACTTTTAGCATTGGTAAAACTCTTTCCACCTGAAAAATATTTTTATTAAAAATAAGGATTTAGTTACTAAAATGTAGCATGAATCAAGTATCCACTATACTACTCATAATAAAGCTGACGCTGCTGCAAAGCTATTAAGCCAATTACACTATAAAGAAACAGCATATACACAAAATATATCAAAACTCAGAAATATTGAAGATATGGATTTAATAATGGGAACAAATTATTTTGACATATGGTTTTCAAGCAACATGTAGAGACTTTAGATAATTGATTTTACTTTGGATGAAGAGAATAACAAAATTGTAGAAATCTTGAAATGAAGGGAAAAAAAGAAAAGAAGATCAACTCTTAGTAACGAAGATGGTATTTAAATGACAAATAAGAAATCTTCAAAGTTTCATTTAGAAGGATAATATCTTCCAATAATTAACCAAAATAAATGTTAACTACTTACTTCCAATTTCCAAGTTTCCTCATCAATATTTGACTTCAATTCTGTAACCTGTATTTCTTTCTTTGCTGGTTTTAGTTCATCTAACCGAAATATATTTTCTTCATCAGAATCATCTGAATATGCAGCTATCATCTCCTCCTCGATTCTGTCTAGATTTATTTCAGATTCGTCATCTAAAACTTCAGCTTCTTCCTCTTTCTCTTCAGGTGGTTTTGGTCTAGTAAAAAAAAATACCATTGAAATTAGAATTACTTGCTGTATAAATTCAATTCAAATGTTCAGTTGCATAAACTATGTTATAAACATAGTGATCCTACAGTGGGATCTTGTACTATTATAAATTGCAATTTTAGTTTACCTTTTAAGTATGATGTTGTTTTTAGTAAGTGCTATATTTGTTAAGTAGTCAAGTATTGCCACCACATATTCACCAACACCTTGTTTTAGTTTATTGGGAGAGAAATCAACTGCCATACCCTAAAAAAATCAGCTATTTAGAGAAGTAAAATTCACAAAAATTATGACTATTATTTATACCTGTACTATAACATAATTCTTGAAAGAAAAGTAAAATCTCAATATATTATATATTTTTAAATTATCTTGTCGGTTTTGACTAATTAAAAAATTTCTACTCTACCTTCCACTATATGTACTTTTATTTAGAAAGATAACTCTAGCTAATTGTAAGCCTCTTAATAAATGTTGTATACTAATTATTAAATAATTTTAATATATTATCAATAAAATAGTGTTTTTAAGTACTTGAATAAATTATTACATTTTGTTTCACTTCATTTATAATCCTATCAATAGTCTCATTAGGGTCATCAAATTCCTGAGGATTTTCAAATGGTTTTCCATTTTTCCTAATCAACCATGCAGCTAATAATGAAAACAGATAAAATTGTTCCCCTGGGTTTTTGGTTACTATGAAGTAATATCTAAAAATGATCAAAATAAATATTTCAAGAATCTGTATTTAGGTATCTATAATCCTATTACTTGTGTATTGGTTTAATTTTAAGGCCACTTAAAAATTCAGACTCATAGTTTAACAATTTTAACTTGTCTAATAAATCATCCATTTGCACATAAGAACTGAAAGACAATTCTTGGTCCTTATCAGATAAAATTCTGGTTTCATTTCGCATCATTTTTGCAGATTTAAAATTTTTTCAAAAGTATACCTATTTGTTTTGATTGTTGGTTTGTTTGTAATCAAAATTTCTAATGTCAATGTCATCAGTCATGATATTTTTGACAAATTTATAGATCTTTAAAGTGATTAAAAAGTTGCTGATATTGTGGCGCTAACTTAAAGATTTGGAGTATTTGGATAAGTTTAATTTGAATATAACAACGTTTTAAAAGTAGCAAAACGAAAAGAAAATAAATATATGACCTATATATGTAATGAAAATAAATGTTTAGCAATATCTCTTGTTAAAATGGACTAAATCAATATGTTTTGTTACTTTTAGCAAAGAATACACCACCCACATCAGTGGTGTATTCCTTGCTTTTAGACACCGTTCGGTGTTATAGATTTGAAACGATGCAGTGTATACTACCCCGTAGTCTGTTAGACAAAACATTTTATCAAAGAATATAGAGGCATATTATGCCTCTATATTTTTTGATTTCATACTAACTTGTAAAATTTATTGGAATACTAAATCCAGAAACAGATTCATTAGCTTAACAGCAATCGAAGTTCACTTAAAGTCTGAGTCGAGATGTTAATGACAACAAATATGAAGACAATCCATAATTTTAAAATGATCAAATTAAGAAACTATCTAATTTAAAAATTAGGTTTTATGAAAATTTTATTGGCTAATTTAACAAACAAAATTATGGACATATTGTTTGAAGCAATTTTCTTGTGACATCATTTTACAATTTACTATTTTTAATAAGCCACTATTTTATTTTAAATTAAGTTTATTTTGACCAAAGTGCAAATCGAAACGTCAAAATAAACTATTTAAAAGTAAAACTATTGCTTATGTACCTACACCACAGAAATTAATAACAAATGTTTATTATTCTCTGCCTACACCTTGTACCCTTAGGCATTTCCGAAATTATTAGTCATATTAGTTTTAGTTTACTTCGAATAGATGGCGAAAGCAGTAGAATGGTGTCAAAAACATTATAATAAAAACAAAGACAGATACACCAACAATGGCATGGCTCATCTGAATACGTTCGGGTGTCATGTTTATTAAATTTTAAATAACATTAAAAATGTGAATTAACTAAATACTATAGTATGAGTCGTTGTGCCAAAACAGTCGTAATACTTTTATTTGTTTTTATTTGTAGTACGTACGTATTGTCGTTGCTTTCGGGTTTCGGAGAAAAAATCTTTTCTGGAGAATTCAATGAAGTAGAGATCTGGCTAAAACAAAATCAACTGGAACAATATACTGGATTGTTTAAGCAAAAGGGTAAGATTTTTTACATTATATATCATTTTAGTACAAAGACAATGTAAAAATTGCTTTCAGTTTAAGCTTTTTGACCCACTTCAAATCATATGAAGAGTGTGCTTGAAATATTAATGTAAGGAGTTGCGTCATTGAAGTAAATATATACATGTTTTCATAAATCGTGGGCTTAATATTAAATTACTAGTGTCAACAGAATTTTAAATGATTTTTCGCATATTAAATATGTTTGCTTTTACATAAAGGCAACCTGCGATATTTATAAATGCTTATATTTGGTGTTGAAAATACCAGATATTCACGTTCCTTCCAGCGTTACAAAAGATGATTTTAAATTAATGTTTCTAAAAATTTATTAATGAGAACTACAACATTTCATAACACAAATTTACACACTTTTTAAATAATTAATCTGATGTTGATGTTTGATAGTTGTTTAGGTTGATTTTTTAAAATTACGCCTATCAACCACGAATGTTATTAGCGGAATAATAATTTTGTGTAATATGTTTGTTTGTCTTGTTATTATCATATTCAAACGATTAGGGTACCTCCAATGAATACATATCCAATGAACATGATCATTTATGTTTAAAAAAATCCTTGCAAACTGGCTGAGTTTTCATTCCGTAAGTTGACGGTTCTGCCCACTGCGTTTCCGAGAAGAATGTTGAAAATGTTATTTTCCATCCTATTGTATAATATTATACATTATATTATATATTATATAATAAATCGAGGAGTGATGTGATAGATGGTGTTACTTTAAAATTTGAGAAGTGCCTTAAAAAATAAATAATTCTTGTTTTGGTTGCCAGTATTTCATGAAATTGTCTCACATCCACATTCTTCTTGATAACCAACTACAATCGAGAAATCAAGATAGAGTTCAAAAGCAAAAGGTCTCAAATGCAATATAAATGAAGAAATATTGACAACACTATACGGGGCATCATTTCTGAAGACATAATTAAAACGCGGCTAAAAGAAAGATTCTTTTTTGCTGAAGTGACGAATTTGAAATCTTCCTGAAATTGTTCTTGTGGTATTTTGATTATCGTAAGAAACTAGTTTTATTCTGTGATGTGCCTATAAAGCCAGACCTATTATCTTTTTCTGTTTATCAATATTTTATGTCTTACATTACATTACTTATTAACATTACGTAATTTAATCTCCCCGAAAAAACAAATAATTCAAGCGAGTTGACTATCTGAGCCCATTTCAGTATGGCTCGAGATTTGACTTCAAATGCATAGGAAAAGGTTAGACGCGGTCCTGTTTTTGTCCTGTTTAAATTTTATTGTTTAGTGTTGAGGAAAAATGAACAAGATTTTAGTGAAAACTCTTTCGCTTGAGAAGAAAATTCAAATCAACAAACTTAGTAGACCACTTCCAGATCTGAATATAACAATTACAAAGAAAGCTTCAACATCTAGCTCTTATTCTAGCTCTATCTATATATCTAAATTTTAAAGGCTGTGTAAGGAAGTTTAATAGAAATATTTATTTAAAAAATAACTAAATTTGTGGATGTGATAACAAAATACATTTTTCTGATTTAGTGCATATTTACGAGAAAATAAAAACTCATGAAAATAACAGAATTAACAAATAAGTGAGTTTTTCGGGAATTAACAGATTTTAGTTCTCAATTAGATACCGATTTGAAGGATCATTTTAATAAAGCAACAATATTTAAAGGGATCTCTAAAAGTATACAAAATGAATTATTGGACTGTATTCTTGGCGTTTACCATGATGAGGTGACTAAAGAAATTAACAAATCAAATTATGTAGCTGTAATTGCCGATGAAACTACAGACGTCGCTACCGAATTTCAGTTAGACATTATATTACGATATATTGCCTTCAATAAGTAGAAAGTTTTTGGAAATTTGTAAATCCTCTCGGACAGGATGCCATTCCAATAGCAAATTGTATTTTAAATGAAATTAATCCTTTAATCAGTGACGTGACAAATAAGATAATAGCGCAAAGTTATGAAGGAGCGTTAGTAATGAGCGGAGGTTTAAAAGGGGTACAATAAATAAAGATAAATATCCATTTGCAATAGGTAGAGTATTTTATATGGTCGCCTGAGTGCATATTCAGAGGAGCTTCTTGGCGAATATTAAAGTGGTTTTAGGCCTGGTCGATCAACAACAGACCAGATCTTTGTGCTAAGGCAAATACTGGAAAAAACCAATGAATTCAATATCGACACATACCATCTTTTCGTCGATTTTAAATCGGCCTATGATAGTGTCCTAAGAAATAAATTGTATGAAGCCATGGATGAATTCTACATCCCCGATAAACTGATAAGATTGGTTAAGGCTACAATGCGTAAAGTTGTTTGCAAAGTCGAAATACAGGGCGAAAAAACACAGGCATTTCTCGTCTCCTTTTCAACATAGCTCTGGAAAAGGCGGTCAGGGATGCCCAAATAGACAACAGAGGAAACATTTTTAATAAATCATCCCAAATTTTGGCATATGCAGATGATGTTGACCTAGTTGCCCGCACAACACGTAAGCTAGAAGAAATGTATACCACCTTGTCAAACGCCTCAAGAAATATGGGACTGCAAGTAAATGAGAAAACTAAGATAATGGCATCAACACCCAACAATAGAGCCAGAAACATCGGCCACCAATTCACGGTTGATAACTCTACCTTTGAAGTGGTGGACAAATTCACATACTTAGGCTCTCTGATCACCAAGGAAAACGTCATGACGGAAGAAATCAAGCGAAGAATAATCCTAGCAAACAAATGCTATTTTGGACTGAGTAGACATATGAGTAGCAGAAACTTAAACCAAAAAACATATACAAAACAACCAGTGTTGACATATGGGTCGGAGACATGGACCATTTCCAATGCAGATGAAAACCTCCTGCTTATATTTGAACGAAGGATCCTGAGAAGAATATTCGCTTGCGTCTGTGAAAAGGGTATTTGGAGAAGGGGGTACAACTACGAGATATATCACAGATATAAACATATATTTGGTGGTAAAGACGTAGTATCCCTTATAAAAATAGGAAGACTAAGATGGGCAGGACATCTGGCAAGATCACAGCAGAACAACCCTCCTAGAAAAATCCTTATGTCACAACCTGTGGGAAGTAAAAGTAGGGGTAGGCTAAAACTCAGATGGAGGGATGGTGTAGATGAGGATGGTAGAAAAATAGGCGCAGCAAACTGGCAACAGTTGGCAATGGATAGAACTGACTGGCGTAATAGACTTGGGAAGGTCGAGGCTCTTTTATAGGGCTGTAGCACCAATGATGATGATGCTGATCCATTTGCAAAATATGTGCATTGCTATGCACATCAGATGAATCTTATGATGAGCAGTGCGGCTTCAATTAATGCGTCTGTTCGGATTTTTTTTCGTTCATTTAACTGAGATTTGTTCTTTTTTTACTACTGTAGGGGAAAGGATGAGGTATCTGGTTCGATGATTTAGAAGCAAACATTTGAAAAATTATATTCTCACCTTCCTACATTTGGTAGATAAAAATAGACGCAACCCTCAAAGGACCAGCGGCCAATAGGTCGCAAAATTGCGGATTATTAATAATTTATTTTTTTTTATTGTATAATGGCTTTGGCATAGCCAATTAGCCAATTAATAATGTAGTAAATAGTAATATTGAAAATAGAATAATTAAAATAAGATTTCCGGTAGAAATATTTTTATTTTATTATTTACAAAAATAAATGGCAGTATCGGAATTGCCAACAAATCACCTTTTTTAATGATAATAAAAAAAATGTTCAAATAAGATACACAACTGTTCATATTAATTGTTCTTAAAACTAAAAAAAATGCGATTTATAGAGCCAAAAAATTTAGTAGTATATCCGGAAACCCTGTAATTTGTCGGACCCACATTTACGAGATATTGGCACAAAAACTGTCGATTTTCTTCTGTATTAAAAAATAATTATTATATTAAAATAATTTCAGGTACTTACATATTAGATGCACTAACACTGAATTTAATTAAGTTAACTATTTAATAAAATAAAATGAACTTGAAATCTGCTTCTATTTGAGAAGCTAAAAAAAGGGACTTTGACTTGCGTGCTTCTATTTGAAAAGGCAAACACGAAGTGTTTTAACAGTTATTGACCAACCAGACTCGGAGCTAGTAGAAACCTATGAATCTGTTACTCAGAAAAGGCGACGTTCTTCACTCGTCCTCATTCCGATATATCTGTTTCAATTAATAAAAAAATAGAAGCATTGGCTTGATTTACTTTTACAGAACGTCTGGTAGCTACCGCATTATTTATGAAAGAACATTTTAACGAATAGGTAGATCATGCTTTTCTAGCTAGATGTAGCTAGATCAAGCTACATCTTGCTTTTCTTCACGAGCAACCTGCTTCAGTATATTGTGAAGGATTCACTAACACAAGCGTTAAACTCTTTTTGGCTTTCGGAGGACTTCCATGTAAGACTGAAGATCTACGAAAAATCCTTCTAGAATTTAACGATGCCTGTTGAATTGGTCCAACTGAGGTGGAATCTGATCTTGCTCCTTTCTCACTTCGGAAAGAATTATTCACCTGCAAAAATCAAGGGAAAGTCACCGAAACTACTATTCCGTTGCCTCTCCAAAACGATTTTTTTAAATAATATGACGTGTTCTGTGGGACTAGAAACCTCAAATTATAGTGATGACAACTCTAGCATGGTCTGATTAATATTCGTTCTATAAGATATAAAACAGATGAACTATTTTTGTTTCTAGAGGAATTAGGATTTCCCCCGATAGTTGCAGTTACGGAGCACTGGCTTGAAGTCAACGAGCCTTTTAATTCTTTCTACAAATAATGATTTCTCTCCTATAACAAAATATGACTTTCTGTTAAATGAAGCCTTTTTTTAGTTTTCATTGGTTTATAACAAGAATCTTAATCTATACATTATTTGCATTTATAGATCACCTGATTCGTCCATGGAACTATTTTTTCCTAACCTGCTACATTTGTTAGACGACCTGGCCAATAAAAGCAGAAAAATTCTATGGGCGGCTTGAATATTAATTACGCTGTTGCTTGTGCTACCCAATTATCCTTGTTCAATATATTCGAATCGTATGGTTTCACAATGCACGTTAATTCTCCTACAAGAATTACTAAAATAACATCTACCATAATTGATTATATTGTCTCAGATTTCTCACCCCTTGATGGACGCTCTACTACTATTAATGCAGGACTATTATTGATCATGAAGCAGTATATACCAAGTTTAACACTCTTAACAAACCATCCTCGCAAACCCAACCTTTAGGTAGGATTTTTTCCGCTCAGAACTTTCGTAAGTTCCAAAATTTGTGCTTGACTTCTGGGTGACACTTTCTCTCTATGGACGTGCACTATAATTTCAGTGATTTTTTAGATAGGCTTGTCCGCATTTTTAATAAGGCATTTCCTTTAATTACAATTAAGTCAAATATCACAAACCTGGACTACCAAAGGTATCCGCATAGCAGCCAAGAATATGCGTTCACTACTGTACATCAAGAAATTTACTACCAACGTCTTTGTCACTGAATATATCTTTAAGTACAGAGGAACCTATCTAAAACTTATTAAAACAGCTGAAAAATTGTACTATCAAAATCATCTGGGAAGCTCTAAAAATATTGCAAAAGAAACTTGGTTCATAATAAACGATCTTTGAAATAAAACTAATACAGCTCAAATATTTTCTCTTCCAAACCCTTAAAATCTAAAAGAATACTTCGTTCATGTGAGTAAAAATATAACATTAACTATTTCGCCACAACAAGATCCTATGTCCTATCTCCCCAATTCAAAAAAGTCTCGAATTCATTCTTTATAAGACCAATTGATAAATCTGAACTGATCCAAACAATCAGTAGTATCAAAAGCAAATCTTCCTGTAGTACTGATGGACTATCCATAAAAATTTTATTAAATCTTCAAAAAAATGTGTTTGAAGTCCTGGTCTCACTAATTAATGATTCGTTTGAAAAAGGTATATTTCCAGAGTGTCTAAAGACAGCCATTATTATTCCTCTTAATAAGGGTGGTGAAAAATCGAATGTCTGCAACTACAGAGCTATTGTCTTACTACCGGTCCTATCCAAAATTATTGAGAGACTTATAAAAGCACGACGTATGTCCTTTCTCGTTGAAAACGTTCGGCTTTTTATATAAAAAATGTACCAGTGATGCTATGATTTCTGTACTACATGAGGTCTATCAAGCACTTAACAATAATCTTTACACTGTCACTGTTTTTTGTGACTATGCCAAAGCTTTTGATTGATTAAATCACGACATTTTGATAAAAAAACTAAATTTCTACGGAATTTGAGGTATTTCTTTAAATTGGTTCAAGTCTTACTTGAGGAATAGGAAACAGCTAGTTAGAGCAAATGATACTGACTCTAATCACAAAAGCATTATATGTGGAGTACAACAAGGTTAAGTATTGGGTCCTCTACTTTTCCTTTATAAATGACATCACTAACTGAAAAGTCGATGGAAAATTTTCTCTTTTTGCTGATGATACCAGTATCACCTAGAGGAACTCTAATATTGCAACTTTTCATGCAACAATAACTTCTGATCTACTTAAAATAAAAACCTGGTTCGACTCTAATTTACTCTCTTTTAACGTGGATAAGACTTATTTGGTGGACTTATCCACTAAGACGTGGATAGATTTATCCTATAAAGGTGTTCTTCAACCCTTGCTTCTTAATAACAGCCAGATCATTATCGTTGATTCTGTAAAATTTTGTTGGTATTTTTATAGACAGCAACCTTAAATGGTCCCTTCATATCGATTTGTTAAGTACGAAACTAGCCTCAGCCTGCTATGCAATAAGATCTGTTTCGCAGGATATCAATTTAGCATCTTCCAAAATAAGATTTTATATCTTCCAAAATTTTAGAAACCGTTGAGTTTCTAAAATTTAGAAATAGTTTAGAAAAATATTGACTAAAAAAGGATACCAAATGGGAGAAAAACAACGTAAATAATCTGCTATGCAGACGACGAAATACTTATCTCTAAAAGTGAAGATGATTTACAACGTATGCTGCACCAATTTAATATAACCCCCAGCAAATTTAACATGTTAATTTCCCTAAAAAAGACAAAATGCATGGCTAGAACAGCAAGTTTTCTAAGATGTAGATTAGATATGGAGGGTCAGATAATAGAACAATTTAAACTTGTTGTTGTTGTTTGTTTGTTTGTGTTTATATGACTGCGGACACTAAATCCATTCGCCGATCTTACAATTTTTACTCATTTTTTCATTAGTCATTGTTTCGTATACAATCTTATCCTAATTCTAGTAATAGATTATTTATTTGGAATTCTACCATAGCCAAGTTTATCTCTTAAACGCATTGAATGCAGACCAATGTCTTTGTCACTGAATATGTCTCCAAGTACAGAGGAACCTATCTCGAACTTATCAAAATAGCTAAAAAAATGTACTATCAGAATCGTCTGGAAAGCTCTAAAAATCTTGCAAGAGAAACTGGATCCATAATAAACGATCTTCGAAATAAAACTAACTTATTCTCCGTTCATAAATTGTTGAGAGGACGAAATGTGCCTCAAACTCATAAAACGAACGTAAACCATAGGCGTTCCTGAGGTGTTTATTTATTAAATAATAATATAAGATTTTTTAATACTGTTATATATATAATATTAATAATATTTTAATACTAATATATTTAGCAAAAAAACAATCAAAACTTTCACGGCTAATGTTATGTAATTATATTATATTAATAAAAATAAGAATTTAACCATTAACAATTTTGTAAATAAGAATACCTTATCTCTTTGGATATTTCAATACTAATCTTCGCGTTTAATCACTTTACTAGAAAACCTGGAATTCATATCCGAAGGTACTATTCGTTGCAAGATAATTAGGATGGAATTCCCCAGATTTTTAATAATATAATGGGTATGCTTTGGCCACGTGCCTCGTTTGTTCAGTTTATATTCGAAACTTAACTTAAAAGGGTGAAGTTATTACGAACGAAAACAATTTTTTTGTTTAGTACGTTTTTGATCGCATGTAATTTACGGCTCGTCGGTGTGTCCGCGTCTACGGCAGTAATTAGCGTCTCGAGTATTTCTTTTGCGAATTATATGCAGTGCGTGAGTGATTTTTTATTTCATATACCTACGAACATATACGTACCTTTCGCTCGTGCTCGTTTTGTTGGATTGTTTGTGATGGCTTCATCATCAACATCATCAAGTTTTACACCGGTACTGTTGCGTACAGTCAGTAAGTCTGTCTATTCACCAAGAGAGAAGACTAGTGTCCTGAATGTTCACGATGCTCTGGTTTCTCAGAATCCCACAAACACTGTTCGCAACATAGTCGAAAGTTGTGCCAACATGACTGGCGTAGGAGAGTCAACTATATGTAGGTTCCTATCAGAAAGAAAAAAACACGGTATAGCTAACCCAAACACAAACGAACACTTAAAGAGAGGGAAAAAGCCTATTGAAATTGATGAATTTGCCAAAAATGGTATTCGAAGGAAAATTCATGGATTTTTTTTCAAAAAAGAAATACCAAACCTAAACAAAATTTTACAAGAAGTTAGAGACGACCCGGATTTGCCTCATATCGGACGAACTAAATTGTGGCAAGTTTTAAAAGAATTAAATTTCCGGTGGGAGAAATCAGACCGAAAATCACTTTTGATTGACCGTGAGGAGATAATATGTTGGAGAAGAAATTATCTAAGATCCATACGAAAATTCCGGGCTGAAGGAAGGCCCATCTTCTACCAGGATGAAACGTGGATAAACTCAGGTCATACTCTAAAAAAAATTTGGTCAGATAAAAATATATTAAGCTCCAGGCAAGCCTTTATGGAAGGTTGGTCTACTGGTATCTCCCCACCTTCTGGTAAAGGCAGTAGATTAATAATTTCTCACATTGGCAGTGAAAAAGGATTTGTTAAGCATGGTTTGTTGGAATTTCAGTCCAAAATCACAAAAGACTATCACGAGGAGATGGCAGCTGATGTTTTCGAAGAGTATTTTGAGCAGATGATTGAACACATACCACCAAATTCAATTATAGTATTAGATAATGCACTTTATCATTCACGACTAGTAGAAAGACTTCCAACGACTGCGTGGAAGAAACAGGATATTCTTGACTGGCTGCGGAATAAGTATCTGCCTTACGAAGATGGAATGGTAAAAGCAGAACTTCTAAAAATTGCCCGGCAACACAAATCTAAGTTCAAGGAATACATAGTTGACAAAATGGCGGAAAGGCGAAACATTACAGTCCTTAGACTTCCACCCTACCACTGCGAAATAAATCCAATTGAACTCATTTGGGCACAAATGAAAAGTTATGTGGCTAGAAAAAATACGTTATATAAAATACAAGCTGTACGTGAATTGTTATACGAGTCTTTACAACATATTACAGAACAAAACTGGAAAGATGCAGTAAGGCATGTAATAGAAGAAGAACAAAAAATGTGGGATCTTGATAACATAATTGATGCGACCGTAGAGACACAACCGCTAATTATTAACCCTCAAGATGACTCGGATTCCGAAGTTGATCCTATTTATTTTGAACTTGAATAGTTTTCTAATCGTAATTGTATAAGGTAAGTAATAATAGTTGTAATCGTAAGGTGTTAAAGGGGAAAGGCGCAAAATGTCGCCTGTCAAAATGTTCAATGTGTTTTAAATGTATCCATTTTTTTTTCAAATCCTGAGAAAACTAAACAGCATTTTTGAAAAATTTAAAGGCAGAATGAAATATTTTTTAGAATAAATAAAAAGTTTCTTTTGCATGCAATATTTTCAATTAAAAATTATACTATATTTTCTCTTTTATTTTTACCCCTGTTACATAACATATTAAAATAAACATTGTAGAAGTTTTCAGGGACTTTCTGCCCTGAGTAATAATGTAATCTTTCATTCTGCGTTTAAATTTTTCAAAAATATTTATTAGTTTTCTCCGGATTCTAAAATAATGGATACATTTAAAACACATTGGAAATTTTGCCAGGCGACATTTGGCGCCTTTTTCCTTAATTAAATAAATGTATCTTTTACAAATGACAAGAAACTTTTTATTTTTGAATAAAATAAATAAGTTTTATTAAAAAATACAATTTACATAAGTACAATTTAAAAAATATATTTATTTAGTTCAAATAAATGTTTCAATCATATACTCTACGACACTGGTCGTTCATCTCTAACCATTCAAAATACCCCCGTAATGGGATTATAAGGTATTATATTCCTTCAGATATAAGGTGGGAGTAGAAAGGGTGTCACTATACCCCACTTTTTGTCCCCAGATCTAGGGAAAAACTGTTCCGGCCTTATGGAGAATAGGGAAAATTTCCCCAGCCCCGTATCTCAAATTTCCCCAGATTCCGACCGCAAACTCGGCGGTTTTTAATCAAAGTATTATTTATTAAATAAATAAAAAATTCTACCATGTGTAGGACTCGAACCCGCGACCCATACGTTGATGACTAGACGTTCAGACTACTAGACCAATCGGTCATTTGAAGTAGGTAGGCGTCAATAGGTATAAAAAAAAAACAAAGTCAAAGGTCGTGGTCATGACGAAGCAACCCGTGTACAAACCGCAGAGGATAATGCAAAAGCGAATAGTTTGACGATATGAATATTGCAATTATATTTTTAAACTTGTGTGTTAAATATGAAATGCCGCAAACTCAAAGTACGATAAAGAGAAACTATTTTTAACAAAAACAGTTTTTATTTGTAAAGAATTATGTTTTGAATCGAGTATCTAATTCGGTTATTTACAAATTAGTGAAGATTAGGTTAAATATCCGTGTTGCAGAAAACCGCAAAAGTTCTGTGGTATTGTAAGCGTAATATAAACAAATAGTTCATATCCCAATATTCGGAATGCAATACTTTTATTTATGAAAAGTAGAAAATTATAGGTGACGTGTTATTTAAGAAAGAGTTCAAAATAAATCGTAATAACTAAAGTAAATAATATACTTAATGGTAAAAACTTACGATATATACATCTGTGAGGGTGTTTTAAAATATTCAGCCATAGCGTCAAAGGTTCCAGTAACAGGTCATGCTCTTTTAAAATTTTCAAATGCAGCGCAAAGAATCCATTAGCGACAGACAATTCACACCTTGCCATGCCTAAAACTGAAGTGTCTTGTGAGCAAGACTCAGCCATGTTCAAGCAACCAATAAAAATAAAAGAATATCAAAGACTGTTACATTTTCAGGTCGAAATTCGAAATTTATATCTTTGTGTAGAAAACAAACAAGAAACCACAATCATTTTGTAAAGGATATCAGATAAGAATGGTATTGTTTAAAAGAAAAATCATAAAAGAGAATCAAATAAAGTGTTAATAGGCCAATGTCTATATACTAACAGATGGATGCAGACTTACACAGAGACACACAGAGTGTAACAGAGGTTTGCAGAACATAGCAGGCGCCATCAGTGGCACGCTAACAGTTCAGACGCCATCAGCGACATGCAAGCAGAGGGTAGAAGAGGGTAACAGAGGGTAACAGAGCGTACCAGAGGGTAGCAGAGGGTAACAGAGGGTAGCAGAGGGTAACAGAGGGTAACAGAGCGTACCAGAGGGTAGCAGAGGGTAACAGAGGGTAACAGAGCGTACCAGAGGGTAGCAGAGGTTAACAGAGGGTAACAGAACGTACCAGAGGGTAACAGAGCGTACCAGTGGGTAGCAGAGGGTAGCAGAGAGTAACAGAGACACACCGAGAGTTGCAGAGACCATATAACAGAGCGTAACAAAGGGTAGCAGAGGGTACCAGAGGATAGCAGAGGGTAGCAGAGAGTAACAGAGACACACCGAGGGTAGCAGAGACCATATAACAGAGCGTAACAGAGCGTAACAGAGGGTAGCAGAGGGTACCAGAGGGTAGCAGAGGGTAGCAGAGGGTACCAGAGGGTAGCAGAGGGTATAAATACAGGAGATGAAAACTATGACATCATTTGTTAAGATGTCGTCAAACAGAGCAGTTCAAGTAAAAAGACTCGCCGCAATTGTGAGGGCAAAGTATAATGCTCTCAAAAGGATGCAAATTGATCAAAAAGAGCTACTAGAATCGACGTTAAAACCAGTAACTACACCTCTTAATGAAATACTCAACTACACAAATGAAACCAACACTAATAAAACACCAGATCTCGAAGAAGACGAAGCACAAAATATTCAAGCAAAACACCACACTTCCGAGGAAGTTCGACATACTCAAGCCGTGAAGGGTAATGATGCCTACCCTTATCTTAAAAAATATATCCAAGATGTGGGGAACATCGACCAAGTATACGGTCCGAGATTTAATTGGTCTACCGGTGACTGGAAGTTTGGAACTCAACCCATTGATTTTGATAAAGATAACATTCAAATGGATTCACACATTTTTAAAGCTACACCTGGTTTATACGAATTGCTTTTTTCCAAAAACCCTCTACAATACACACTAGCCGATCAAAAAATCTACAAATCTCTGCTAGATATATCAGGTGCCCACAAGGACGGACGAGGCAGGCTACGTCACCAATCTCATACCGTTAAATACGAAAAAATTATTAAGCCCATGTATCCAGCTAAAAGAAAAAAACCACAGACTTTACATTCTAACGTAAGAAATGACGAATCAAGTGACCACGCTGCATCGGAACACCTGTGTAAAAGAAGACCACAGACCGTAAATGGTATTACAAGAAAGGTCGAAATACATGACCACGATGCGTCAATGTCAGTACATCAAAAGTCTAAAAGACACAACAATGTTCAAGATACACCAGACATACAGCAGGAAAATAAAATTCGTATTGAGGATCTGAGTGCTGTCGACAAACAGTTACTTGACGAAGTGGAAAAAATATGGACCCTCTATGACGAAAATAACGATCCAAAAGACAAAAAGTAAACGCAAAGACAATGCAAAAATGGCATTACGTCATCTCTCCGCTGTTATGGGTCAGATCGTGACGTGCGAGGTATCGTTGAAAAGGGGTAACCAATACGTTAACACAAAAACAAACGCAAAAGACATTGCCAAACGGCACTAAGATGCAACGTCCAAACGGCTCAACGTACAACAACGTGCAAGGTATCGGTGGAAAGGGAAGGCTGTAACGAATATGTTAAGATAAAAATAAAGCGCAAAGGCATTGCCAAAACGGTACTAAGCTTGTAACGTTCAAATGAATCAACGTACAACAATGTGCAAGGTATTGATGGAAAGAGGAAGTGGTAATGAATATGCTAAGATAAAAAGCAAACTTAAAAATATTGCCAAAAGGATACTAAGCTTGAAACGTCTAAACAACTCAACGTACACCAACATGCTAGGTATCGATGGATAGGAGAAGTGGTAATGAATGTGTTAAAATAAAAAACGCAAAGACAATGCCAAAATGGCACTAAGCTTAAAACGTCTAAACAACTCAACGTACGAAAACGTGCAAGGTATCGATGGAAAGGGGAGGTGGTAATGAATATGTTAAGAGAATAGCAAACGTAAAGACACTGCCAAAAGAACATTAAACTTAAAACGTCTAAACAGCTTAACGTACGACAACGTACAAGGTATCGATGGAAAGTGGCGGTGAGAACGAATATGTTAAGATAAAAAGCAAACGCAAAAAACAATGCCAAAACGGCAATAAGCTTGAAACGTCTAAACAATTCAAAGTACGACAACGTGCAAGGTATCGATGGAAAGGGGAGGCGGTAATGATTATGTTAAGATAAAAATCAAACGAAAAGACATTGCTAAAAGGACACTAAGTTTAAAACGTCAGAACAACTCAACGTACGACAACGTGCAAGATATTGATGGAAAGGGTAGGTGATTATGAATGTGGTAAAATAAAAAAAAAAGGCAAAGACAATGCCAAAACTGCATTAAGCTTGAAACGTCCAAACGGCTCAATGTGCAAGGTATTGATGGATAAGGGAGGTTGTAACGAATATGTTAAGATAAAAATAAAGCGTAAAGACATTGCCCAAAGGACACTAAGCTTGAAACGTCTAAACAACTTAACGTACGACAACGTGTAAGGTATCGATGGAAAGGGAAGGTGAGAAGGAATATGTTAAGATAAAAAGCAAAAGCAAAGACAAAGGTACTAAGCTCGAAACGTTTGAACAACTCAACGTACGACAACGTGGAAGGTATCGATAGAAAGGGGAGGTGATAATGACTATGTTAAGGTAAAAATCAAACGTTAAGACATTGTCAAAAAGGAGACTAAGCTTCAAACGTTCAAACGGCTCAACGTACAACAACAACGTGCAGGATATCGATAGAAAGGGGTGGTGAGAACGAATATGTTAAGATAAAAATAAAACGCAACGACATTGACAAAAGTACATTAAGTTTGAAATGTCTAAACAACTCAACGTACGGCAATGTGCAAGGTATCGATGGAAAGGGTAGGTGTTATTAAATATGTTAAGATAAAAAGCAAAAGCAAAAAACAATACCAAAACGGCAATAAGCTTGAAACGTCTAAACAACTCAACGTACGACAACGTGGAAGGTATAGATAGAAAGTGGAGGTGGTAATGAATATGTTAGGTAAAAATCAACCGTAAAGATATTGTCAAAAAGACACTAAGCTTAAAACATCTAAGCAACTTAACGTGCGACAACATGAAAAGTTTCGATGAAAAGGGGAAGTGGTAATGAATACGTTAACACAAAAAACAAAGATGACGGTATTGTCAAAAGGACACTAAGCTTGTAAGTCTAAGCGGCTCAACGTACAATAGCGTGCAAGATATCGATAGAAAGGGGGGGTGGTCACGAACATGCTAAAACAAAACACAAATGCATAAACATAGCCAAAACGGCACTACAGCAAATCTCTGTTGTTATTAATCAGATTACTACGTGTAACACGTTAACTGAAAGAGGAACGATATTTAATACGTAAACACAAAAAACAAAAGACAAAGACATTGTCAAAGCGGCACTATATCGGATCTTTGTTGCTACTAATCGGATATAGAAAATAATGATCAAAGCAGTCTACATGCAAACATTAAAAACATCGAAAATTCTGAGAGGCAGCACGTAATAAAAATACTTTAAAAAACATCAAAAATCATGAAAGGCAACACGCAAAAAGTAATAAACACATACAGCCAAAAAAAATAATATTCACAAGCAGTACACATCAAAGAAAATACGGTTAAAATAATATTCAATTATGTAAACGGGACATGAACCTGTAAATTAACAACAAAGAATTGTAAAAACGTAGCGGGTACATACCCAGACAGGCGTAATCTTTGGAAAAAAAAAAAAAAAACGAGAGACAACCGAACAAAAATTTGTGAAATATGCTCAAATACAACAAAACTATGTTAAATACTGTCAAAATAAATACCTGCAAAGAAAAATGAACAAAATTTGGCGTAAACAATGGTAAAATATAATAAACTATGTAAATTACAGTCAAAAAAAAAAAACAGTCTACAAAGAAAGAAGAAGCAACAAAAAATAACAAAAAACATAACAGAAGATGTACTAATGTGTACAACAAGTAAAAAAGTAATAAACACGTACTGATGAAGTAATAAAACACTTATCGACGGATAGATACTAATGATCAAAGCAGTCGACATACAATGAAAAATACATTTAAAAAACATCAAACTTATAAGAGGCGACACGCAAAAAGTAATAAGCACCAATCGACTAATAGGAAATAATGATCAAAGCAGGTGACATGCAATGAAAATACATTAAATAATATCAAAATTATAAGAGGAAACATACAAAACAGTAATAAACACCTATCCGTCGGAAAGGTAATAAAATACAGTTATTACAATAAAAATTGAATTATGCTAAAAACGAGACATGAGACAGACAATTAGCGACAAATAGCAAAGAACATCAAAAAACGTTTACAAATACCTGAATACATATCCGATAGATGTAATCTTCGGAAAAACGAGACAAAAAGACGGAACTTCTGCGAAATATGATAAAATACAATAAAACTATGTAAAATACAGTTAAAAAATAATTACCTACGAAGAAATAAACGAAAAAATATATATAACGAACAAACATATCTTAAAACAGAAGAGGTGCTAATATGTAAAACAAGAGGGTTTACAACCCCACGGCAAAATACCGTCTAATAAAAAAAGCAAAGGGCAAGCCGCCTAAACACAATAACAATAAAATAAATTATTAAAAATAATAATTATTTCTAGCAGTCGTAAAAAGAAATAATGCATAAAGTCAACGACATACCGTGAAAAATACATGAAAAACATCAAAAACATACACACAAAATGTAAAAAAAAATAGAAAAAAGCAATCTAGTATTTAACATGTAATTGTAGCAATAAAAACATCAAAAAGGACAAGAGGTGTTATACATAAACAAAAATTACTTGTCACCATCCGACGGCAAAAGAAATTAGTGCATAAGTCGTCGAAATACAGTGAAAACACAGAAATATCTACCAAAATACTGCTAAGGTTAAAGATAAAAACAGTGCCAAAATACTAGAGTAGAACTAGACGTTCTTTGGAAAAAATGAGACAACCGAGCGAAAATCTGTGAACTATGCTCAAATACAATAAACTTATGTAAACTGCTGCCACAAATAAAGAACTGCAAAGAAATAAACAAATATACAGGGGTGATATAAAAAACTACATGTAAATTATTGTCAAAAATAAACACCTGCAAGGAAAAGAAGCAAAATCTAAAGTGAAAAAAAAATGCTGAAATATAATAAAAATATTTAAAATACAGTCACAAAACACTATTTGCGAAAATACTCACACTACGGTTGCAGAAGATTGGATATTGTCTATATACAGAACACAGCGACCCCAGTGTTCTCAGAAAATAACACAGAAACAGTAGACACACTAACAGTGGATGTATGTTGCAGATGCTACAGACTCTGTCACTGTAGTGTCACACGCCGTTTGTACCGTTAAATATCACAGAATACTAGCGGTGTGTAACAATATAGTTTCTGAAGGATACGACGTTTAATTTTGATGACTGAACACTTACATACTGATTTGAAAACTGTACAACCAAGTGCTTCCTGCCCATGCATTGATAACAAAAAACCGATAACTTGAAAAAACACATAAACATGTTTACTATTTTGGCGAATTTTCTAGGCTGAGATTATAAACAAATAATGGATCACACAATATTCTTTTAATCTAAATCAAAAATAGTCTCAATACAAGCAAAAATAAGATTGTATAAAATAATAATTCGTCCCACAATAACGTATGGAAGCGAGACATGGACTCTGAACCAGCGGGAAACGGCAAAATTACTGGTACTGGAAAGAAAGATACTGCGGACTATCTATGGGCCTTGCAGAGAAGAGACAACAGGAGAATGGAGAAGAAGACACAATGATGAATTCCAGACAGTTTGTGGAGATGAAAATATAGTACGCTACATTAAAGTAAACCGAATAAGATGGGTGGGCTATGTACAGAGATCGAGTGACGAAAGACTCCTGAACGCCACATTCTGGGAAAGGCCCGATGGCAGAAGGTCAGTTGGTCGTCCAAGAAAGAGATGGAGTAGCCAGTGATCTACGCAAAATGGGAATACAGCAATGGGAAATAGCTACTCAGGGCCGACAACAATGGAGGGAAATAGTAAACGCGGCCAAGACTCACATAGAGTTGTAGAGCCAAATGATGATGATGATTATGACAATATTCTTTCAGGAATTGCGGTTTTCGATCTAACCACGAGACTGTAAGAAAACGATAACTAGTAATGTACTACACAAAAACAATTAAATTTATCATCTATAGTTTTAAATGAAATTAGGAAATAACAATTACCTAAATATGCCAAATAGCTAATAAGGCCTGTCGTTCGATAGATCCAATAATATGTTATTTTTATTGGCAAAAAAAAAATCAAACGACTCGGCTGCTTTGACAAAACACAAAAAATATGTGTAATAGAACCACCGAAAGACCAAAAAACCGATATTATCAATCAACAAAACCAATAGTGATCGATAGGGTCTGTGACAAGCAAACGCAAGGACAATACCAAAACGGCACTAAGCTTGAAACGTCCAAACGGCTCAACACCCAACAACGTGCAAGGTATCGATGGAACGGGGAGGTGGTAACGAATATGTTAAGATAAAAATAAAACGCAAAGATATTGAAAAAACGGTACTAAGCTTGTAAATTCCAAATGACTCAACGTACAACAATCTGCTACTAAATGACATCGACAAATAGAATACCATTTTACGTTAGGAGCATATACTAGAAGAGCAAAGTCACTCTCATTTAAGATTAAATGATACCATTCTCTTGGTGACTCTTCGTAATCATTTACCATCTAAATAGATGGTAAATGTATTAGGTTAGATGGTCTCTGCGTACCTCTGTCTACGTGTTACAGATGGTTCTGTGTGCCTCTGCATGTCTCTGCGTACCTCTGTCTACGTATCACAGATGGCTCTGTGTGTCTCTGCGTCGAATATCACATCATTCATATCATTTCACGTGAAATGTCACGTCCTGCGTCGAATGTCACGTGATTCATGTAAACGTCAAATGTCACGTTATAAACGTCACATTTTTACGTGAAGACGTCACGCGTCACGTCAAAACGTCACGCATCACGTCAAAAACGTCACGTTTTAAAGTCAACACGTCACACCTTACATATGGATAACATGAGAGTAAAGCGTCTTTTCGTCTCTTGAGTAAAGTTAGCGACGGTTGAGCGATGGTTAATTTATTAGGTTAGGTGGTGCCGCGAAGCGACCCGACCTAACCTAATAAATTAACCATCGCTCAACCGTCGCTAACTTTACTCAAGAGACGAAAAGACGCTTTACTCTCATGTTATCCATATGTAAGGTGTGACGTGTTGACTTTAAAACGTGACGTTTTTGACGTGATGCGTGACGTTTTGACGTGACGCGTGACGTCTTCACGTAAAAATGTGACGTTTATAACGTGACATTTGACGTTTACATGAATCACGTGACATTCGACGCAGGACGTGACATTTCACGTGAAATGATATGAATGATGTGATATTCGACGCAGAGACACACAGAGCCATCTGTGATACGTAGACAGAGGTACGCAGAGACATGCAGAGGCACACAGAACCATCTGTAACACGTAGACAGAGGTACGCAGAGACCATCTAACCTAATACATTTACCATCTATTTAGATGGTAAATGATTACGAAGAGTCACCAAGAGAATGGTATCATTTAATCTTAAATGAGAGTGACTTTGCTCTTCTAGTATATGCTCCTAACGTAAAATGGTATTCTATTTGTCGATGTCATTTAGTAGCAGATTGTTGTACGTTGAGTCATTTGGAATTTACAAGCTTAGTACCGTTTTTTCAATATCTTTGCGTTTTATTTTTATCTTAACATATTCGTTACCACCTCCCCGTTCCATCGATACCTTGCACGTTGTTGGGTGTTGAGCCGTTTGGACGTTTCAAGCTTAGTGCCGTTTTGGTATTGTCCTTGCGTTTGCTTGTCACAGACCCTATCGATCACTATTGGTTTTGTTGATTGATAATATCGGTTTTTTGGTCTTTCGGTGGTTCTATTACACATATTTTTTGTGTTTTGTCAAAGCAGCCGAGTCGTTTGATTTTTTTTTGCCAATAAAAATAACATATTATTGGATCTATCGAACGACAGGCCTTATTAGCTATTTGGCATATTTAGGTAATTGTTATTTCCTAATTTCATTTAAAACTATAGATGATAAATTTAATTGTTTTTGTGTAGTACATTACTAGTTATCGTTTTCTTACAGTCTCGTGGTTAGATCGAAAACCGCAATTCCTGAAAGAATATTGTCATAATCATCATCATCATTTGGCTCTACAACTCTATGTGAGTCTTGGCCGCGTTTACTATTTCCCTCCATTGTTGTCGGCCCTGAGTAGCTATTTCCCATTGCTGTATTCCCATTTTGCGTAGATCACTGGCTACTCCATCTCTTTCTTGGACGACCAACTGACCTTCTGCCATCGGGCCTTTCCCAGAATGTGGCGTTCAGGAGTCTTTCGTCACTCGATCTCTGTACATAGCCCACCCATCTTATTCGGTTTACTTTAATGTAGCGTACTATATTTTCATCTCCACAAACTGTCTGGAATTCATCATTGTGTCTTCTTCTCCATTCTCCTGTTGTCTCTTCTCTGCAAGGCCCATAGATAGTCCGCAGTATCTTTCTTTCCAGTACCAGTAATTTTGCCGTTTCCCGCTGGTTCAGAGTCCATGTCTCGCTTCCATACGTTATTGTGGGACGAATTATTATTTTATACAATCTTATTTTTGCTTGTATTGAGACTATTTTTGATTTAGATTAAAAGAATATTGTGTGATCCATTATTTGTTTATAATCTCAGCCTAGAAAATTCGCCAAAATAGTAAACATGTTTATGTGTTTTTTCAAGTTATCGGTTTTTTGTTATCAATGCATGGGCAGGAAGCACTTGGTTGTACAGTTTTCAAATCAGTATGTAAGTGTTCAGTCATCAAAATTAAACGTCGTATCCTTCAGAAACTATATTGTTACACACCGCTAGTATTCTGTGATATTTAACGGTACAAACGGCGTGTGACACTACAGTGACAGAGTCTGTAGCATCTGCAACATACATCCACTGTTAGTGTGTCTACTGTTTCTGTGTTATTTTCTGAGAACACTGGGGTCGCTGTGTTCTGTATATAGACAATATCCAATCTTCTGCAACCGTAGTGTGAGTATTTTCGCAAATAGTGTTTTGTGACTGTATTTTAAATATTTTTATTATATTTCAGCATTTTTTTTTCACTTTAGATTTTGCTTCTTTTCCTTGCAGGTGTTTATTTTTGACAATAATTTACATGTAGTTTTTTATATCACCCCTGTATATTTGTTTATTTCTTTGCAGTTCTTTATTTGTGGCAGCAGTTTACATAAGTTTATTGTATTTGAGCATAGTTCACAGATTTTCGCTCGGTTGTCTCATTTTTTCCAAAGAACGTCTAGTTCTACTCTAGTATTTTGGCACTGTTTTTATCTTTAACCTTAGCAGTATTTTGGTAGATATTTCTGTGTTTTCACTGTATTTCGACGACTTATGCACTAATTTATTTTGCCGTCGGATGGTGACAAGTAATTTTTGTTTATGTATAACACCTCTTGTCCTTTTTGATGTTTTTATTGCTACAATTACATGTTAAATACTAGATTGCTTTTTTCTATTTTTTTTTACATTTTGTGTGTATGTTTTTGATGTTTTTCATGTATTTTTCACGGTATGTCGTTGACTTTATGCATTATTTCTTTTTACGACTGCTAGAAATAATTATTTTTAATAATTTATTTTATTGTTATTGTGTTTAGGCGGCTTGCCCTTTGCTTTTTTTATTAGACGGTATTTTGCCGTGGGGTTGTAAACCCTCTTGTTTTACATATTAGCACCTCTTCTGTTTTAAGATATGTTTGTTCGTTATATATATTTTTTCGTTTATTTCTTCGTAGGTAATTATTTTTTAACTGTATTTTACATAGTTTTATTGTATTTTATCATATTTCGCAGAAGTTCCGTCTTTTTGTCTCGTTTTTCCGAAGATTACATCTATCGGATATGTATTCAGGTATTTGTAAACGTTTTTTGATGTTCTTTGCTATTTGTCGCTAATTGTCTGTCTCATGTCTCGTTTTTAGCATAATTCAATTTTTATTGTAATAACTGTATTTTATTACCTTTCCGACGGATAGGTGTTTATTACTGTTTTGTATGTTTCCTCTTATAATTTTGATATTATTTAATGTATTTTCATTGCATGTCACCTGCTTTGATCATTATTTCCTATTAGTCGATTGGTGCTTATTACTTTTTGCGTGTCGCCTCTTATAAGTTTGATGTTTTTTAAATGTATTTTTCATTGTATGTCGACTGCTTTGATCATTAGTATCTATCCGTCGATAAGTGTTTTATTACTTCATCAGTACGTGTTTATTACTTTTTTACTTGTTGTACACATTAGTACATCTTCTGTTATGTTTTTTGTTATTTTTTGTTGCTTCTTCTTTCTTTGTAGACTGTTTTTTTTTTTGACTGTAATTTACATAGTTTATTATATTTTACCATTGTTTACGCCAAATTTTGTTCATTTTTCTTTGCAGGTATTTATTTTGACAGTATTTAACATAGTTTTGTTGTATTTGAGCATATTTCACAAATTTTTGTTCGGTTGTCTCTCGTTTTTTTTTTTTTTTTCCAAAGATTACGCCTGTCTGGGTATGTACCCGCTACGTTTTTACAATTCTTTGTTGTTAATTTACAGGTTCATGTCCCGTTTACATAATTGAATATTATTTTAACCGTATTTTCTTTGATGTGTACTGCTTGTGAATATTATTTTTTTTGGCTGTATGTGTTTATTACTTTTTGCGTGTTGCCTTTCATGATTTTTGATGTTTTTTAAAGTATTTTTATTACGTGCTGCCTCTCAGAATTTTCGATGTTTTTAATGTTTGCATGTAGACTGCTTTGATCATTATTTTCTATATCCGATTAGTAGCAACAAAGATCCGATATAGTGCCGCTTTGACAATGTCTTTGTCTTTTGTTTTTTGTGTTTACGTATTAAATATCGTTCCTCTTTCAGTTAACGTGTTACACGTAGTAATCTGATTAATAACAACAGAGATTTGCTGTAGTGCCGTTTTGGCTATGTTTATGCATTTGTGTTTTGTTTTAGCATGTTCGTGACCACCCCCCCTTTCTATCGATATCTTGCACGCTATTGTACGTTGAGCCGCTTAGACTTACAAGCTTAGTGTCCTTTTGACAATACCGTCATCTTTGTTTTTTGTGTTAACGTATTCATTACCACTTCCCCTTTTCATCGAAACTTTTCATGTTGTCGCACGTTAAGTTGCTTAGATGTTTTAAGCTTAGTGTCTTTTTGACAATATCTTTACGGTTGATTTTTACCTAACATATTCATTACCACCTCCACTTTCTATCTATACCTTCCACGTTGTCGTACGTTGAGTTGTTTAGACGTTTCAAGCTTATTGCCGTTTTGGTATTGTTTTTTGCTTTTGCTTTTTATCTTAACATATTTAATAACACCTACCCTTTCCATCGATACCTTGCACATTGCCGTACGTTGAGTTGTTTAGACATTTCAAACTTAATGTACTTTTGTCAATGTCGTTGCGTTTTATTTTTATCTTAACATATTCGTTCTCACCACCCCTTTCTATCGATATCCTGCACGTTGTTGTTGTACGTTGAGCCGTTTGAACGTTTGAAGCTTAGTCTCCTTTTTGACAATGTCTTAACGTTTGATTTTTACCTTAACATAGTCATTATCACCTCCCCTTTCTATCGATACCTTCCACGTTGTCGTACGTTGAGTTGTTCAAACGTTTCGAGCTTAGTACCTTTGTCTTTGCTTTTGCTTTTTATCTTAACATATTCCTTCTCACCTTCCCTTTCCATCGATACCTTACACGTTGTCGTACGTTAAGTTGTTTAGACGTTTCAAGCTTAGTGTCCTTTGGGCAATGTCTTTACGCTTTATTTTTATCTTAACATATTCGTTACAACCTCCCTTATCCATCAATACCTTGCACATTGAGCCGTTTGGACGTTTCAAGCTTAATGCAGTTTTGGCATTGTCTTTGCCTTTTTTTTTTATTTTACCACATTCATAATCACCTACCCTTTCCATCAATATCTTGCACGTTGTCGTACGTTGAGTTGTTCTGACGTTTTAAACTTAGTGTCCTTTTAGCAATGTCTTTTCGTTTGATTTTTATCTTAACATAATCATTACCGCCTCCCCTTTCCATCGATACCTTGCACGTTGTCGTACTTTGAATTGTTTAGACGTTTCAAGCTTATTGCCGTTTTGGCATTGTTTTTTGCGTTTGCTTTTTATCTTAACATATTCGTTCTCACCGCCACTTTCCATCGATACCTTGTACGTTGTCGTACGTTAAGCTGTTTAGACGTTTTAAGTTTAATGTTCTTTTGGCAGTGTCTTTACGTTTGCTATTCTCTTAACATATTCATTACCACCTCCCCTTTCCATCGATACCTTGCACGTTTTCGTACGTTGAGTTGTTTAGACGTTTTAAGCTTAGTGCCATTTTGGCATTGTCTTTGCGTTTTTTATTTTAACACATTCATTACCACTTCTCCTATCCATCGATACCTAGCATGTTGGTGTACGTTGAGTTGTTTAGACGTTTCAAGCTTAGTATCCTTTTGGCAATATTTTTAAGTTTGCTTTTTATCTTAGCATATTCATTACCACTTCCTCTTTCCATCAATACCTTGCACATTGTTGTACGTTGATTCATTTGAACGTTACAAGCTTAGTACCGTTTTGGCAATGCCTTTGCGCTTTATTTTTATCTTAACATATTCGTTACAGCCTTCCCTTTCCACCGATACCTTGCACGTTGTTGTACGTTGAGCCGTTTGGACGTTGCATCTTAGTGCCGTTTGGCAATGTCTTTTGCGTTTGTTTTTGTGTTAACGTATTGGTTACCCCTTTTCAACGATACCTCGCACGTCACGATCTGACCCATAACAGCGGAGAGATGACGTAATGCCATTTTTGCATTGTCTTTGCGTTTACTTTTTGTCTTTTGGATCGTTATTTTCGTCATAGAGGGTCCATATTTTTTCCACTTCGTCAAGTAACTGTTTGTCGACAGCACTCAGATCCTCAATACGAATTTTATTTTCCTGCTGTATGTCTGGTGTATCTTGAACATTGTTGTGTCTTTTAGACTTTTGATGTACTGACATTGACGCATCGTGGTCATGTATTTCGACCTTTCTTGTAATACCATTTACGGTCTGTGGTCTTCTTTTACACAGGTGTTCCGATGCAGCGTGGTCACTTGATTCGTCATTTCTTACGTTAGAATGTAAAGTCTGTGGTTTTTTTCTTTTAGCTGGATACATGGGCTTAATAATTTTTTCGTATTTAACGGTATGAGATTGGTGACGTAGCCTGCCTCGTCCGTCCTTGTGGGCACCTGATATATCTAGCAGAGATTTGTAGATTTTTTGATCGGCTAGTGTGTATTGTAGAGGGTTTTTGGAAAAAAGCAATTCGTATAAACCAGGTGTAGCTTTAAAAATGTGTGAATCCATTTGAATGTTATCTTTATCAAAATCAATGGGTTGAGTTCCAAACTTCCAGTCACCGGTAGACCAATTAAATCTCGGACCGTATACTTGGTCGATGTTCCCCACATCTTGGATATATTTTTTAAGATAAGGGTAGGCATCATTACCCTTCACGGCTTGAGTATGTCGAACTTCCTCGGAAGTGTGGTGTTTTGCTTGAATATTTTGTGCTTCGTCTTCTTCGAGATCTGGTGTTTTATTAGTGTTGGTTTCATTTGTGTAGTTGAGTATTTCATTAAGAGGTGTAGTTACTGGTTTTAACGTCGATTCTAGTAGCTCTTTTTGATCAATTTGCATCCTTTTGAGAGCATTATACTTTGCCCTCACAATTGCGGCGAGTCTTTTTACTTGAACTGCTCTGTTTGACGACATCTTAACAAATGATGTCATAGTTTTCATCTCCTGTATTTATACCCTCTGCTACCCTCTGGTACCCTCTGCTACCCTCTGCTACCCTCTGGTACCCTCTGCTACCCTCTGTTACGCTCTGTTACGCTCTGTTATATGGTCTCTGCTACCCTCGGTGTGTCTCTGTTACTCTCTGCTACCCTCTGCTATCCTCTGGTACCCTCTGCTACCCTTTGTTACGCTCTGTTATATGGTCTCTGCAACTCTCGGTGTGTCTCTGTTACTCTCTGCTACCCTCTGCTACCCACTGGTACGCTCTGTTACCCTCTGGTACGTTCTGTTACCCTCTGTTAACCTCTGCTACCCTCTGGTACGCTCTGTTACCCTCTGTTACCCTCTGCTACCCTCTGGTACGCTCTGTTACCCTCTGTTACCCTCTGCTACCCTCTGTTACCCTCTGCTACCCTCTGGTACGCTCTGTTACCCTCTGTTACCCTCTTCTACCCTCTGCTTGCATGTCGCTGATGGCGTCTGAACTGTTAGCGTGCCACTGATGGCGCCTGCTATGTTCTGCAAACCTCTGTTACACTCTGTGTGTCTCTGTGTAAGTCTGCATCCATCTGTTAGTATATAGACATTGGCCTATTAACACTTTATTTGATTCTCTTTTATGATTTTTCTTTTAAACAATACCATTCTTATCTGATATCCTTTACAAAATGATTGTGGTTTCTTGTTTGTTTTCTACACAAAGATATAAATTTCGAATTTCGACCTGAAAATGTAACAGTCTTTGATATTCTTTTATTTTTATTGGTTGCTTGAACATGGCTGAGTCTTGCTCACAAGACACTTCAGTTTTAGGCATGGCAAGGTGTGAATTGTCTGTCGCTAATGGATTCTTTGCGCTGCATTTGAAAATTTTAAAAGAGCATGACCTGTTACTGGAACCTTTGACGCTATGGCTGAATATTTTAAAACACCCTCACAGATGTATATATCGTAAGTTTTTACCATTAAGTATATTATTTACTTTAGTTATTACGATTTATTTTGAACTCTTTCTTAAATAACACGTCACCTATAATTTTCTACTTTTCATAAATAAAAGTATTGCATTCCGAATATTGGGATATGAACTATTTGTTTATATTACGCTTACAATACCACAGAACTTTTGCGGTTTTCTGCAACACGGATATTTAACCTAATCTTCACTAATTTGTAAATAACCGAATTAGATACTCGATTCAAAACATAATTCTTTACAAATAAAAACTGTTTTTGTTAAAAATAGTTTCTCTTTATCGTACTTTGAGTTTGCGGCATTTCATATTTAACACACAAGTTTAAAAATATAATTGCAATATTCATATCGTCAAACTATTCGCTTTTGCATTATCCTCTGCGGTTTGTACACGGGTTGCTTCGTCATGACCACGACCTTTGACTTTGTTTTTTTTTTATACCTATTGACGCCTACCTACTTCAAATGACCGATTGGTCTAGTAGTCTGAACGTCTAGTCATCAACGTATGGGTCGCGGGTTCGAGTCCTACACATGGTAGAATTTTTTATTTATTTAATAAATAATACTTTGATTAAAAACCGCCGAGTTTGCGGTCGGAATCTGGGGAAATTTGAGATACGGGGCTGGGGAAATTTTCCCTATTCTCCATAAGGCCGGAACAGTTTTTCCCTAGATCTGGGGACAAAAAGTGGGGTATAGTGACACCCTTTCTACTGGTGGGTTAGTCGAAAACGTCTTAAACCGTCAGTTTTAGGTTGGTTTTTACTATTATATCGTATTACCTATCCTCTCTGTATTTCAGTTTTCTAATTAGGGTTAAACTTGTAGTGAGCTATCAACAAATTGTGAACCGACTGTAGCTCTTATTAACTTATTAGTTCGTACGGTTTTATTGTGCAAATTGCAATTTATTTAAATTTAGCATTAGATTGTGTATTTTATTATCTTTTATTTTGTGATATTGACGATTTATGTAATTTCAGTAAATTTTAAATTGTTATTGTTATTTTTTTTTTTAATTTTTGTAAGCTTTGTTCATAAAATTTTACAATTTTCAGTGACAATAAAGCATATTTCTATTCTAAATCTCTCCTCATATAAACATCGTCTTGAATTATCCATTAACTAGAAGAGACCAAGTAATAACTAACCGACTAAGAGTTAAAAATATTGCACTAATCCATAAATTCTTAATCAAAAAAGATATTTTGTCATAATAAAACAGTTTCAAAAATTTTTTATAAGCATTTGTAATGTACGTAATCATACCAATATCAGTTTCCAGAATTAATTTTTTTCCATCGATCAATTCTTCAAATATTTGTCGTAACATAATCCGCTGCAGAAGGTGTTTCATCTTTTGGGGAATTTTTATTCGCAAGCTGCTTTCTTTTTGTTTGCCTTCTTTTGACGTAGGCTGAAATTGTTCGATATCCTCCGCACCAGCCTCTCGCTGTTTGTTAATGTTTCATCATCAATCTTGGTCTCCCCTACACCTTTGAGTCATTTTCGTACATATCTTCAGTATCGATTGGTTTTTTATGGAAATGTTTAGTGCGACGATTCGTTTTATTATCACGTAACTTTTGGGAGATCTTAATATACAGATATTCATTGTTGCATTATGCGAAATCACAGCTGAAAATAAATATGGCGGATTCTTGGAATGTTCGGATTACTGGATTAAATAGAAAAATTCATAATAAATGAAATAAAGTATTTTATAAAGGGAATAGGTACAACATATGTATGCGAGTATGTGTTCATGTTTTGCATGTTTTATTGTAACATATCTCACATTTAACTAATTACATATTTAACATAGTTTAAAATAATCCTTAATTGAGGTTTGTTTTTTTGCAGTTTGTAGTCATTGAAACTCCAAAAACCTTTTCTCGCATTTTTGAAGAATTATAATATGTTAAAAAGATACGCCATTTTTTTAGCCCATGTTATGCAGGTATTGAAACAATTAAATGCTGTATCTGGTTTTATTTTTACAATTGTAGTAGTTGAACCGATTCGTCGGGAAAAATGATAATAGACGAACATGAAATTCGAACAACCTGGTGTAATTATATAAGTAAACTGTATAATGATGATAGACCCAAAGAACTGGAGACTTTAGTTGAAGGTGAAGGACCAGAAATACTAAAATCAGAAATACTGTATGCTATAAAGTTAGCAAAGAACAAGAAAGCCGTTGGCCCTGATAACATACCGACAGAAATGTTAAAGCTTATAAATGAGGAAAACATTGGAATACTTGTCAAGCTTTTCAATGATGTTTATTCGACTGGTGATATCCCTGAAGATTGGTTAAAGTCCGAATTCATAACACTATCAAAAAAACAACGTCCGAAAAACTGTAGCGATTATAGAATGATAAGCCTTATGAGCCACACTTTGAAAATATTTCTACGCATCATCCACAGTAGAATCAGAGATAAATGCGAAGAAGACCAGGATGAAACACAATTTGGCTTCAGAAATGGACTGGGAACTCGGGACGCCCTCTTTGCACTAAATGTATTACTGCAGAAATGTCGAGATCAAAGGAAAGACATCTTTGCCGTATTTATTGACTATGAAAAGGCCTTTGATCGAGTACAGCATCACAAATTAATTAAATATTAAAAGATAAAGGAGTTGATAGTCAAGACATATGATTCATAGAAAAGTTATACTGGCGTCAAACGGCGACAGCTCGCATAAACGGAAAATCAACAGAAATATGTAAAATACAAAGAGGTATCAGACAGGGTTGTATACTATCCCGACTGTTATTTAATTTATATTCAGATAGAATATTTAAAGAAGCGCTGCATAATTTGGAATGGGGCGTGAAAGTTAATGGAATTCTGATAAACACAATCAGATATGCAGACGATACAGTTATTTTAAGTGATGACATGAATGGATTACAATGCCTTTTAAATGCCATTGATACAGTGGGAAGAGAGTTTGGCCTAAACATAAACTGTTCACAAACAAAACACATGGTGTTTAGCCGTTTAGCACATCAAGATGCACGATTATATGTTGATGGTCATATAATTCAAAGAGTGTCCAGTTTTAAGTATCTTGATTGCCATATTACTGAACAACTAGATCCAGATCAAGAGATAAAATGTAGAATCGAGATAGCCCGCACGACATTTTTAAAAATGAAGTCATTCTTCTGTAATGATAACTTGCAACTTCAACTTCGAAAGCGCATGGTTAAATGCTACATTTGGTCAGTCCTCTTATACGGTGTCGAAGCATGGACATTAAAAATATCCACCATTAATCGTCTGGAGGCCTTTGAAATGTGGCTGCACAGACGTATATTAAAAATTCCATGGACGGCTATGCTGACAAATGTGGCAGTCCTTGAGAGAGCAAATGCTGCTCGCGAGCTGCTTGATAACATTAAATGTAGAAAGATGGCCTATTTTGGACACGTAGTAAGGGGAGACCGATATAATATTCTTCAACTTATTATGATGGGTAAAATCGAAGGACGCAGAGGAATTGGTAGAAAGCAGGCCTCTTGGTTGAAGAATATCAGGGAGTGGACAGGAATGAGGAAAGCTGAGCAACTCGTTAGAATAGCTCAAAACAGAGACAGTTTCGCCATGTTAATCGCCAACGTCAAGGGGACTTGATAGGGCACGTTATGAAGAAGTAGTTGATGGCACCAATATTTCTACTATGTTTTCTTCTTTTTCTTCTACTGCTTCACATATTTCTTCATCTGTCACAATTTGCTGTTTCTTCTGTCCCTTCAAACGAAGAATTTAAAATCTTCTTCACTTGTCTGGAATTCTCTTTCTCATACATTTTCAAATCAATCGGCAATAGGTAGATTATCTTCAGGATCATATTTTTATGTTTTCTTGTGATGTAGCATTCACCATCCTGAGAAATAATATGGATTTATTTTTATACAAAGAATATTGTATAACATTTTTATCCATCGGCTGCAGTAAATGTGTGCAGTTTGGTGATAGGAAGATGACTTGGATACTCCTATTCCTGTTCTGTCAATATATTCTTCTGCTTATATCTACACATCGTTGTTCTCGATTTGAATTATTTTCTGCTGTTGTTCAGTTTCTGACAAAACTTTCTTGTTTCTATTGGCTTACTTAGTTCTTGTAGTTCTTAAAGTTCTTTGTTCATATTTTCTCTCATCTTTCTTTGGTGGATTTTCTTTTCTTCTTTACGTAGTTGTTTATATTCCTCTTCTGCTATTCGGGTTTTGTGCCCCTGTTGCTTCAGTAAATATGCTCTGTTTTTTTCTGTTATAATCTGACATTCTTCGTCAAAACAGTCATTCGTTCTTGTTCTTCTTTGTTTACCTTCCGTGCCTAGTATTTCTTCGGCTGCTTCTTTTATGATGGATGTTTCTGCATTCTTCCCATTTCTCATTTGTCTTCATGTTTTCGCCTATTTCTAGTTTGATGTTTATATTTTCTTTATATTCTCTAATTTTGTTCGTATCTTTGATATCTATTGTATCGTTCATGTTTAGATCCTCTTTCCTGTATTATGCTTAAAATTCTGGCCCTTACGCTACTTTCGAGACGAGATAGTGATCAGAATCGGCATTTGCTCCTCTCTTGGTGTTTATATATTCGATAGATCTTGAGTCTACAATAATATGGTCTGTCGTAGTTACTATAATTTCGTCTGGTGATTTCCAGGAGCCTTTGTGTATATCTTTTTGAGCGAAATATGTGCTAGCAATCACCAACTATAGGAAAAGAAAGGAATAACAAAAAGAAAAACCAGTGGTTTGACCAGGAGTGCGAACAAAGCTTGCATCAGAACGCAATCAAGGTGTTAGAGTTACTAACACGCCCTACAGATGAGAACAGGGAAGACTACAATAGAGTAAGGACTCAAACGAGAAGACTTTTGAAAAGAAAAAAGAAACAGTACCTAGAAGCGCGAACACAGCAACTGGAGGAGAAACATAGAACTGGGATTCTGAAATCTCTTATTATGTTTTAGTCTCTTGTTTACTATGAATCCAGTGCCCAAGATGTGATATTTATAAGCGCAGCTGTAAAAAATCGTATGGTTTCTTTTTTCCATTATATTTTTTCCAATCCCCCTCATTTCTTGTATGGCAGTCACATGTATTTTGTATATATATAGTTCGTTTAGGAGATTTTGGAGGGAACGTTTACATTATGAGTATAATTGTACATTATGAGTATAATTGAAGCTAACCCGCATAGTGTTGTTTTCCCATCACTGTAGTCTAGTTTATCTTTTTTAGATGACTATCTTTTTGGGTAATTGTTTCAAGATTTGTCCTGTGATTAGAGTAACAACTGGCATTTCGTTGTTTTATAAGTTCTGACATACCGCAAATATCTTGCGAAATTAATTTAGCTTTATTACTTAAAAAAATTCACCAAAAATGTATTCTTCTGCTGTGTCTATTCAGTACCCACAATATTGAATTTTATTAATTCTTCTGACGTTCCTTATTTATGAAACACTAAAAATGTTCGTTAATATTTCTCCGTTTGTAATTGTTTTTAACACTAGTCTTATCATTCCATTAGTAATAATTGAATTTTGTTGATATTCATGCAGCTGTCGTCCAAACAAGGTCATATTTCATATGATTCATGAGGCCATCCCCATAGCTGTCTCCAGGTCGCTAGGCTGACACTAGGGGATGCTTGTGTAAGCGTGCCAAAAGAAGCTTTTGCCGGGGGTGTACATCGCGCAACTCACCCGGTGCGTGGTCTAGTATCCCGGGAAACGAACAAAGCTTTTCCCACTGCAGCAACGGTTAGTATCCCGACACCGTCCCAAGCTGGAGCATGCTACCCTTCGAAAGAAGTCGTTCGAAATTCGTCCGCGATTCTTTTTCTTTTTATAGCTTTTGTTATGAGTTTTCTTTAATTTTTTGAAAAATATTGACCTGCTTCTGAATACGGCTTTTGATCTGGGTGAGTCTGTACTAAATATCTTGAACATGTAAGTTGTGAAAAATGTTTCAAAACGTATAAAAATATTATGCTATAAACGGAAGTTGTTTAATTGACTGGCAAATTCAATAATAAAATCAAAAAACAATTAAATGTTTACAAATAAATTAAAAAAATTAAATTATAAGTAGTTTTAGTTTTTCTATGGGAAAAGACTTGAACTTTTAATTAATTAAAAAAAAAAACAATATAATTACTTTCCGCTCATTGTTTCTAGTGTTACCTAGGTGTATATATTTTAATATTGTTTATTACTAAAAATTAAATCATCTGTTTAATTATAAATACGTCAATTGTAGGTAAAAAACAATTGGGGACATAATAATTAGCATGACTGCATAACGGTATTTTTGTCTAACTCAATAATTAAATTCTTTGAACAAGTTATGTTGGTTCCTATAAATATAAAAAGTACCTATATAGTCCAGGGTAATAGGTTTTTGTCGTGAGACTCAAAAAGCCAGGCTACTGAAAGGTTTTTTTTTATGTATAATACTTCTGCAAACATGTTCTAACCATTTCCTGCGTGAGAATTATTTTTTATTTATAAATAAATTAGTGTGAAAAAATGTACTTTGTGTCGTTTTTATTTTATCATTAAAAAGCCTTACGTTTTGAAGCTTTATTGGCTTAACTATCTTTTAGAACACGTAAAAAGCTTAAAAATGACGATTTGCAAAAATTTATGTAGGCATTTGTTGTTTAAAGTGCACTAGTGCAAAAATTGTTCTAAAGCTTTGAAATTTTTCACGAAGTTGGGACATGTAATGCTTAATATGTGATACAAATTTAACAGCGATTCATTGAATTGTTTAAATTTGATCGCATCTTGATTTTTGCCGATAGGTCACTTAAATCAAAAGATATCGAATTTTTACCGTCGAGCTGATACACATTTTATTGAACATTGATTTCGCGCATGCAACTAACATGCAAAATCGACGGTCGCTTCAAGCGTTGTTTCTAAGAGAACGGTTGATTCTACACAAAAATGCTTATACATATTTTTGTTTAAAATTATCTCAGTTACATTTTTTATTTGAAACATTTTTTTCTATGGTGTACAGTTTCTTGGTAAATCGATAATTTTGCGTTTTTATCCTCCTGCGAGGGGGGTTTTAGGGGGAAGCCCAGGGGTAAAAGTAGTAAACTTTTTTGCATATTTTTTGGGGTCAAAAAATTAATATTCTCTGCAAAATTCAGCTTATTCGTATGATTTTTAGGGTTCAATTCTCTGACGACTGGACTAACCCTAGGAGGAGGGGTGATTTTAGAGGGAAGTCAGGGGGTAGGAGTAATAAACTTTTTTGCATATTTTTGTGATCCCAAAATTAACATTCCTAGCAAAATTCAGCTTGTTCGTATGAATTTTAGAGGTGTAGTGGCATTTTCGTCTCTAACGACTGGAGTATAAATAAATAAATTTATTTATATCAAAAATAAAGCATCTTTAAGATTTGGTAATTTGTTTGTAGACGTCTCTACTTGAGTTACATCGGTTTAATAAAAGAATGAAGAAAACTGCTCCATTGGAAGCCAAAAAATACATTTTTTTACGGATACCGATTTTAAACTTTGAAATTCAATTTTTTTCAACTTTTGTACTTCATTCAAGACTTCAAGAGGTCAGCTGTACTTCATTTTTAAAGCTCTATCGACGAATCTCTTAAAGTTTAAATTAAACCACATTTTTTTTACATAAACTTTGAATATTCGAAATTAAAATGACGTACATTACGTCCTTAATTTTTATAAATAAATAAGCTGTTATTTTTTGTCAAAAAGTTTGGCTATCTTTGGCCCTAATTGACTTAAGTAAAATTTTTTGTAAAATAAGTAAAAATGTTTTTCTAAAATTATTTTTCGATAATAAATATTATTTTTGTTTAATTTTTGTTACTATTTTTAAAGAAGAAGACTTACTTTTTCGATTGAAAAGCGAAATTAACTGTATTTTTTTCTGACTTATGTTATTGCAAAAAAAGCTTTCTGTGATAAACAAATAGAATAAAATTTAAACAATTCATTGAATCGCTTTTAAAGTTTTATCATAATGTTAAGCATTACAAGACCCAATTTTGAGGAAAATTTCAAAGCCTTGGAACAATGTTTGCAATAGTTATAAATAAATTAATTTTTGAAATTTTGCTCATTTTTTGCGTTTATCTAAAGAACAAATACGTTTATGAATTATTGCAAACCGTCATTTTGAAGTTTTTTGCATATTCTAAAAGATGGTTATGCCAATAAACCTTTAAAACAGGTTTTTTTATGATAAAATAAAAACGCCAAAAACTACATTTTGTTACACTAATTTGTTATGTGGAAATGGTTAGAATATGTTTATATCAGTATTTTACACCAAAAAAACTTTCAGTAGCCTGGCTTTTTGAGTGTCACGAACAGGGTATATTTTTGCCTTGTTACCCTGGACTAATAAGCTCTTTTTAAAATAAACTATATCTTTTGTAAGCTTTTTAATAGTATATTTGATCGTTCAAGATTCTGCGCTTGATAAAAACGACGAAAGTTGCAGCTTTCGTGTTTTAACACAAGCTTAAGAACTATTTTGATATTTTTTTTAATTCTGAAATATCAAAATAAATAACACTTTGCTTTTACAATCTTCAAAATATGTCGTAAGTTGGAAAATGACATGTTTTTCACTAAATCTTTCAATTTGGTCACATGGTTCACAAGTTCAAAAATTCTGATAAACAGGTGTTTCTAAGTAACTAATTCTTTTTAAGTCCATTCTTAGATTTCAACTTTTATTTATACTTTTTCTTCTTCTTTTTATGTAAACATGAGGTCTTCTGTCTGTTTTCAATCAAACTTCTGTCTGTTTTTCAATGTGCCTCCAGTAAGGCATCGTTCCATCGTTTTCGTGGTCTTCCTACTGATCGTCTTTCTATTGGAGAACCGTCTCTTGCCGTCTTTACTACTCTATTTGTTATCATTCGGCTTATATGATCGTTCCATTCTACTCTTCTATTTTTTACCCAGTTCTTGATGTTCTCCACCTTGCATCTACCTCGTATATCTGTATTTCTAGCTTTGTCACATAGTGTCTTGTCATCAATTTTTGTAAGTGTTTTCATCTCTGCTGTTTCTAACATCATTTTTGTCCTCTCTCTGTCAGGTCGTGTTTCTGCCGCGTATGTCATTATTGGTCTGATGACTGTTTTGTAAATTCTGCCTTTTATATCTTTCCCGATATTTTTATTTCTCCATATTGTTTCATTCAGGCAATTTGCGGCCCTGTTTGCTCTATTCACTTGATCTTCCACTTTAGTTTCGAGCTTTCTGTAGCTAGATACTGTGATGCCTAGATATTTAAACTTTAATCACTTTTTCTGTTATCTGACCATGTATTTTGAGTTTTTTGGAGAAATTACCATGTTAAATTTTCTGGCGGATATATTAAATTGGTGCAGCATACGTTGTAAATCATCTTCACTTTGATAGAGTAGTATTACGTCGTCTGCATAACCGATTATTTTAAGTTGTGTTTCTCCCATTTGGTATCCTTTTGTTTTATTTCATCCATAATAAGATTAAACAATAGAGGACTCGGGGAATCTCCCAGTCTTATCCCATTGCCAGCCTCAATAGTGCTAGTTATTTCTTCTTCTACGTTTACTTTTATTGTGCGGTTTTGCTAGATACTTTCGATCGTTTTGATTATTCCTAAAGGTATCTCTATTAAGTACAATAAGTGGATAACGTTCTTTAATTTGACCCGATCAAATGCCTTCTTAAGGTCCACTAAACATAGATATATGACGGTTTATTGTATTGTAATGCTTTCCGTTGCACTTGCCTCATTATAAATATAGCGGCGGTGCATGATCTTCCCGACCTAAAACCTTGTTGTTCTTCTGCTAGTGTTATAATTTCATTCAGTTTATTTATTATTACTTTGGTTGTTAATTTTAGTGTTGTGTTTAATAAATTAATTCCTCTGTAATTTTCCGGGTCCGATTTATCTCCCTTTTTGAAGAGAGGTATTAAGATGCTAGATCTCCATTTTTGTGGAATTCTGTTTTGTTCTATTATTTTTTGTATTAGTTTTAATAGTTGTTTGGTCAGATCAGGTCCTCCGTACTTTAGGAGTTCGTTCGGTATTCTGTCCTCTTCTGGTGATTTTCTGTTCTAATTTCCTTAATGCTTCCTTTACCTCTTCGTCCTCAATATTTATTTCTTCGTTTGCTGTCACCTCTGGTGTTAGTGGTTCATTATCGTCACCATTAGCAAATAGGGATCGAAAGTAGTCTACCCATGTTTCCTTCTGATTGTGTTTCGTTTTTATTAGTTCGTTTATCTCTTTTCTTTGTCCTCTTATCATTCTCCATATTTCTTTTTGTATTTCGTAGAAGTCGTGTTCCATCTGTTTTCAGAAGCTCTGCCAGTGTTCCCTTTTTATTTGTCTAACTAAAGTATTCGTTTTATTTCTGATTCGTTTTTCGTGGTTATATGCCTGTTGTGTTTGTTGTGTTCTGTATTGTAAAAAGGCTTTCTTCTTTTCTTCACATTTTGTTTTCACTTCCTCTCTAAACCATGGTGGTTTCTTTTTTGATATGTTAGTGTTCGTTACTTTCCTCTCTCCAAGTGATTCTGTTGCTGCTTTAAATATGTTATATTTGAGTTTTTCCCAGCTTTCCTCGATGTTATCATTTTCTAATATTTTATTCCCAGCGATCTTCTCTGATATTCTTTTTCTATATCAGTAGTCGATTACGTCGATTATTTTCGATGGATGTATATCTCTGTTGGTTATAACATAATCTATCATAGATCTTCATCCAAGGGGTGTTATTTGAATGTATATTTATGTTGGTATTTGTGGCCAAAAAAATGTGTTGTTTATTCAAAGTATGTTATTCGTACAGAAGTTTATTATCAGTTCTCCATTTTCGTTTTTAACATTCTCGTTATGTTTTTGCTTAATTCCGGGTATTACTTGATTGTCTATTCGAGCGTTAAAATCCCCCAATATAATCATTTTCCATCTGACTTGATCTACTTGTTGTTTATTTATACGTAGGATAATTTTATTGTATTTATTTTATACAGTAAAAGAAATAGTAAAAAGTAAATTATGATTTTTTTAGAACAATTATGGTTTTTTTTTCTTACTCTTCTTGTCAATATGGGCATATACCGTTCCTCTACTTGTAGATATATCTGTGTTAAGTATTCATTGTGTACCCAGGTGTCCGAAACCTATAGTTTAACGTCGATTAGGAATGACCAAGTGCTCGAACTTGATATCTCTATCCCTAGATTATTAAAACACATTGTTTGTTCTATCATTTGCTCGTCAACTTCCAATTTACATCGTATCCATTCTTTACAAGTTATCATGCATTTTATTTTTGCAGTTGCTATTGTCGTCATATTCAGACTTTTTCCTTTTGTGAAAACGATGCCGGAGCCTCTAAAGCCACATTTTATATCATTTTCATAATATCATTATATCATTTGCATAATAATATTAAATATTGATTTAATGAATCCAATTCGAACCTTGGTCTCCCGCAGCAAAACTCTCCATTCGTTACGGCTAGTAGCCATTTTCCTCTACGATCAACTGCTAAAGAGATTTCTTGAGTCCTCATGCACATTGTCTTCCCATTGCTTTCTCGGCCTTTCCTCTGCATTCTTGCTTTCAACAGTTTTTTTGGAAGCCCGTTTTCTTCTATCCTAAATACATGGCGTGCCCATTGAAGACCTCATCTGATTCGACACTTGTTTTCTTCATTTATAGAGCCTTGATTCGGACCTAAGGTATTGTAGATAGGGTATTGTAGATTCTTATTTTAGTCCTTTGATGTACGTCTCGTGATTTAAATACCTGGTTCATAGCAAAGTACGCCGTATTGGCTAGGATCATTCTTCTGATAAGCTCTGCATCGTCAATGTGATGTTGACTACTAAATAGATAAATCTTCTCTGCGAGTGGTTGTAGTCTATGATTAAGTATACTGGTAAATATTTTATATTCATAATACAGTTCTCTTATTCCACTTCTTTGGGATTTTCTTTTTTCTCCATATTCTGTGTATGACTTCATATATCTTTTTCGTTATTCAACGAAAAAATTTGCGGATATTCCAACAATTCATTGTTATTTTTCTGCAATTTGATTGTCCTTTCAACCTCTTTTATCATTGGCGGTTTTGTTAACATTGTAGTCTTCTGTTAATTTGATAAATTGCTTGATTTGGATCAGTATTGAGGCGTCTAATTTAATTTCGTCCATGTAAAGTAAGTGGCTTGGTATGTAGTGTTCTTGTTCTGTGTTTAATTGCATATTCTTGTTTTGTGTTGTTGAGTGTTTGTGAAAGTGAGTTTAGATACATACAGAACCATAGTGCACTCAGCGAATCTCCTTGGAATATTACTCTTTTGATGTGTTTTTTTTTCTTTCTACTTGTTGTGTAGGATGTAGCATGTGCACAGATTCTCTTGCTACAATGCTTAAATATTGTACTGTCTATTATAAGTTATTCTTTGTATCCTGAGTGTACTTGAGACAGCCTTTCTATTTTTCTGTCATGATGTTGTATTGTGTGAGATGTGCTTCTCTTTTTTGAGTGATAAGTGGTGTTATAAGTATAATGTTGGTAGGCAGGTGATGGTTCTGTAGCTAGCCGGATTTTTTGTACTATAATTTTTTGGTTTTACTTACACCTTCTGTAAGAAATAATAGAGAAGAAGAAATAATAAAGAACTTGAAGAACTATATTATATCGAATCAAAAATAACGACGGTAATCAAAGCATACGATAAGTTAGGACACATTGCAAGAATAGGAATGAAAAGAATGCTAAAAATTGTACTATTGCGAAAGCCAATATAAAAAGAGGAAAAGGTAGACCAAGAAAACGATGGAAGGATAGCGTATTTGAAGCGTATTTTATGATATCATTTTCGTGTTTTCAGCCCATCAAATTAACAAATTAATTTCGTTTTAAATCTGAGTAATTACCAAAACCAAAAATTTGGTCAATTATCCTTAGCTAAGAGTTATTCTCATTCTAAGAGATATTTTTATCCTCATTTTTGTGTGGATCAATATCACTATCCCAGCAAGCTTCATTTTTATTTAACTAAAATACCCTAGTATGGGACATTTTCATTCTATCGCTTCGGTATTGTCACATATCAAAAATTAAAACGATTTTATTGGTAAATTGTCGGCTGTCAAATTTTCTAATCCGATTACGTCGGTCGACCGCTTCACGTATCTCTAAAATAATTAAAGTTGGTTTTCCTGTAGGACGAATTGTTTCAGATTGGATTTCATAATGCTTTGAGCACGTACCTCAGTGGAAACAGATTTAGAATTATATGCACATACGTTAGAATCTCTTTTATGTAATATATATTATTCAACGAGCATATTATTATAACTATTAAATAATTGATGGATTCGTTATTTGATGGAAATTCATTTTATGTAACAATTAAACACTGAAAACTTTGTTTTCAAAACTTCCACAAAATTTATTATAAAATCTTGTAACTACAGCTGTTTCGGCAGAGTGCCTTTCTCAAGTGATCTATTTTTGGCATTCGTTTACACTTTATAGTCTTTAATGAAATAGGTTGAGGAGGGGAGAACTGTTTGTCTCAAGTTGGTCATTCAGAATTATATCTGTGTTTTTTAATTTGTTACTTTCCATAGATTCTAACAAAGATAGCTTAAGGCCTTTATTTTGAATGTGAAGAATTTTAAATTCGTCATTAAAAGAATGATTATGATCTATAAGGTGAAATGCGTATGTAGAATCTGTTTTTCTATTATTGAAAGCCCTTTTATGTTCTGTTTTTCTGTACATAATTTATGTTTTTTAAATAACAAACATATAAAATCGGAATTTGGTGTTTATTGAAGGTAAACTAAATGCACGATCAAATACTTACCATGTCGGGATAGTATTATGAGGTTTTTTTCCTGGTTTTTCTCTCTTAATTTACTATGGAATCACTAACAGGAGAATTTTACTGTCATCATGGCATGTATTTGTCTTTTTAAAGACGAATTACATGTTATGATCTTTTCTGACGGATATTCTGAAGTTAAAGTTGATTTCATGTAATCGAATAAACTAACTTATAAGTAAAATCGTCCCAGGAACGCAACTCAACAATATTGGCAATATCATTTTAAAGTGGTCTACTTTAAAATGTATAATGTATGTCTGAATTGTCAATATAGATGAGTCAGATAAAATTAAATTAGAAGAATTTTTCACTGAGTAACAAAAAACAAAATTTGTTTAATTTACTAATGTTTGTATTTTGAGAACTATTTCCGAAATGGAAAACGTACTTTAACCTTTAATTGTGGCTTATTCCCATTTAAATAGTAATTACTTTGTTTTATCATTATACAATTTTTGAAGATTACAATTTTTTTTGTGGTTCCTGTATTTTAAAAATTTTTCGTACAAAAATGACTGCTCCATGGCTGACAGTTACTCTCTGGAACGGCAAATCTGAAATATATTCTAGAAGGATTTTAAAAAAGAAGTACCTTTACGTGATAGTTTACCAGAAAATTGAAAATTCTTAAAAAAAAACAAAATGGCGGACATTTGAAAAATTGTTCAAAAATTGAGCTCCTTTTCCACTTTTTTCAGTCACAAAAATTTTATTATTATTTTTTTTTCAAATTGTCTAAAACTATCATAGAGAAAACCAAACCAAATAAAATGCATCAAGGTTTATTAAAATCGAGCAACTAGATCCGGAGATAACTGTCCACCAGTTTTAAAAACGTAGTTTTTTTCAAAATCTTGTTTTTCTAATCTCTGGATCGAGTCGGTTGATTAATAAATCTTGATGCATTTTATCTGTTTTGGCTTTTCTATGATAGTTAACCGCAATTTGACAAAAAAACATAATAATGAAATTTTTGTTACTGAAAAAAGGTCAATTTTTGAACAGTTTTTTCGAATGTTCGTCATTTTGTTTTGTTTTAAGAATTTTCAATTTTTCTGATAAACCATCACGTAAGGGCACTCCTTTTTTAAAACCCTTCTCGAATTTTATGTTTTAGATTTGCTGTTCCAGAAATTAACTGTCCGCCGTGGAGCAGTTATTTTTGGACGAAAAATTTTTAACCCCATCTTTAAAATACACGAACAATAGAAAAAAAGCAGAAGAAATGTTTTTTTAGTCTTCAAAAGTTATATAATAATATAAAAGAAATCTAATTGCCATAGTAGCGCAATTATTTTAACGATGTTAAAATGGCTTGTGTGCCATTTTGAATGATAATGTCACTAGAAAATCACCCAAAAATTTATTGAGAGTTGATCAGTGAACATGAAGTTCTATGATTCAGAAAATAATTGGGTATGGTGCAGACTTTTCACGTGCACCGTTTGTAAGATTCAAATTATTTGCCAAATCGGGTATCCATTTCCACGATTTTTTTTTATTTGAAACATTTTTCTATATTATTATGTTTCTGATATTTAGTAATATAAATGTTGCTAAAAATAGACAAGCTGACAACACAAAAGACTAAATTTATTATTTCGATATTAAGTACATGCTTCTTAAAGATATAATTTTTTACAGGTTACATAATTTTGATTTTTATTATTTCTCCAAAACTTCTTCACATGCGATCAATCATTCATTACATTAAACTTGGTAACGTTTGTTTTTATTTGCCCATTCTTATCTGTCATTCTCGACGTTTGTGGGTCTCCAGCAAACTTATGCTCACTATTCTCTTGTAAGCTCTTAGTTCAAAGATTTCCAACCTATCTATATTAGCCTCATTATCAAATAATCTTGTTGCTGCTTGCAGAAATACCAACAGATCAAAGCAAACTGTAGGATCAATAGAATAGAAAATTGTTGGATCGACTTTGATCGGAATTGTTTTATCCATCCAGAGAGCTCCACTGTCGCTGTATCCATGACGTAGATACTTCTTTTTCTTCTTATTAGCCTTCTATCGTCCATTTTTGGACATAGGCCTCTTCCAATTCCTTCCATCGATCTCTATCCTGAGCAACATACTTCCAATTTGTCCCGGCTATTCTTTTTATGTCGTCTACCCATCTCATCTGTGTTCTTCCTCTTGATCGTCTACCTTTGTAAGGTCTTCAATGTTGTATTGTGGCGTTCCAACGTTGGTCTTGTTGTTTAGCAGTATGACCTGCTAAGCTCCATTTCATTTTGGCAATTTTTGTTGTGATATCCTCAACTTTTGTGTTTGACCTTACCCAGTGGATCCTCTTTTTATCTGATAGTCGTATACCTAACATTGCTCTTTCTTGGTTCTCTTTGTCAAATTTCAGAATTTGACCTAGGTAGATTATCTTCCTGGACTTGTTTTTATCTCACTGCCATTTATAGTTATACATCTGGAGTCGTCTGTAATTGTCATTGTTTTTTTTTTGTCATAATAATTTACGTATTGGAAACTGTCTGTTCTGTCATATAATTTGTAATTCCTCGAATGGGCTCGCTATAATCACGATGTTGTCAGTGAATTTGAGCTGGTTTAAAATCAACAGTACTCTACTTCAATGGCTCTCATGAAATAGAATCTGATGGGGAAAATATTGAATTAGCAAAAACCGCAAAACTTGTCCAATACACAAACTACACGGGCCCTGAAACTTGGTTAGTTGATTGACGGAATTTAGCGAAACTCGAGCAGTATGCTATACTGGGCAACACAACACCTTTGCTTGGCTTCAAACTAACCCAGAAAATATGCACCTCTCTAAGTATTTGGATCAGTCCCGAAAGTGCGTCTTTTTCCTATTATTCTTCTGTATATGCCTTGTCGGGTCACCCAGACGTTGGCAATCATTCTGAAAAAACCTGAAAGAGTTGGTGGACAGTGCGGATACTGTCCAGTTGGGAATGTTCTTTAGCTATGATGCTTTTCTACCACTTCTCTTCGTCCTTATATGTTACTAGTTGTAAGATCCGATACCGATCCACGAAGAATGTGACCTAGATAGGAAATTTTTCGAAATTTTATGGTTATTAAGAGTTCCCGAATCGTATTAGCCCTTTGTGGGTATTAGTAGTCTTCAATCACCGGAAATGAGTCAGAGCCCTAATTGCAACTATGGACCAGAATCACAGATCATACGTCACGTAGTATATGGATGCCCAAAATGAGCGTTCGAAGGTACAGCTCACGACGTCCTTATAGTACTTCCGAATTCTCTAGATTCAAAAAGTCGACATCGACTTAAATTACTTCTACCATTAGTATTATTTTCTGATTGTATATCTAGTTAGAAATTGATTGGTTCTCCATATATTCTTAAGCTTTCTTGACGTTGTTGGGTTTTTACGGCAGTTCTATAAATTTGTCTTACCAAGAAATAAGCAGTTTTCTTCGCTGACTTTTACTGTTAATAAAAATAATTTACTGTTAGGGCAGTACCATCTACAACTCGTATATTTTTAATTGATCTACCATTTTCTTTTGATCGGCCATTGATTCTTTCAACGTTTCCCGGATTTTAAATTGATATACCACACATGTCATGATTTGGGATAGCACATAGCCCCGCGTCAAATCAATTTTAATCTCTATTTCTTCTGATAATCCCTCTTCTTAGTTTAATACAGATTACAATAGAGGTTTATTTCTCGGATTCGGATATTTCTCTTTCCGAGAAATTTCGTATAGCGGTTATATCTAGTTATTAGATGACATTCTAATAATAGCTGATAAGTTAGGAAATCTAGATTGTCTTTAAAGCATGAAAATATAATAATTTGTAGTAAGCTTTGTACTAGATATCGAAATTATTAGTATAATAAATAAATTGTAGTTTGTTTTCTACTTTTGTATGAGCCATTTTCGGTTTCGGTTTGCTTAAATTCTGGTTGGCGCTTCTAATCTGCAATCTCTGGCGACGAGTGATGTCTCTGTGGTCGGAAGAAAGCGAAATTTGCTCAATCGGCATGACCATTCAACCATCCTCAAGTGCCTCATCGGGTAAGCATTAGCTTTTTTAATTTTATTTAGTATATTACGAATATATAACCCATACGTAAGCTAGGGATGGCAAAAAAATTATACATCGATATATCGTATTTATGATACATCGTATCAAGATATCGATATACGATATTATATCGGAAAAAGTGTATCGATATATGCAATATATCGATTCATTCTTGTACAATTAAATAACAAAAACGAATAAATAAAAGGTTCACGTTTTTTTCAAAATTTAAAAGTAAAGATGCATTTAGATGTAAAATCCCTCTAATACTGGATGGATTTCCTGATATTTTAAAAAATTTCAGCGAGATTATTCTTTATTAAGTTTATTAAAATGCAACCAAACATTGCTTTTGGGTGGCGACATTTTTCTTTCTAGTTTTATTAAATAAAAACAATATTCACACTCTGCCGAAATACCTAATAAAAAAAGGAAAGGAAACGCAATACTTATTATACACACATACGACATAATTTGACGTGGAGATTGACCTCGACAGCTACTGCTGAGACATCAATAAATTATTTCCTTTTTTAAACAGTTTGTTTTTATAGTAACAATATGGCCAAATATATAGCCAAACCATATAGGTTTTTATAGCCAAATATATAGCCAATATGGTATATTAACCCAGTTTGTGTGTGATACATTGAAACCCAAATATGGATATAAAGATTCTTCTTCTTAAGGTGCCAAGCATTTCTGCGTAGGCGTCCACCGTACATCGTCTTGTCAGGTGAGATGTTAAATATTCTGGATTAAATAATTCTGTTTTTAGCAGCATTGCGAAGCATTTCATAGCTGTGGATTCCTGTCCATTGTCGAATATTGCGCAGCCATGACATTTTTTTACGTCCGAGACCTCTCCTACCCTCTATTTTCCCTTCGAGTATCAGTTGCTGAAAAGTGTATCGTTCTCCTCGTATAATGTGCCCCAAGTATGCAGTCTTCTTACTTTTTACATAATTAAAAAGTTCCCTATCCTGTAAGCCCGCTCTTCTGAGTACTTCCTCATTTCTGACCCTGTCCGTCCATGATATTCTGAGTATTCGACGCAGGCACCACATTTCGAACACTTCAAGTTTGTTAATGGAACTGGCCTTTAACGTCCATGCTTCCATTCCGTACAGGAGAACAGGCCACACGTAACACTTAAGCATCTTGTATCGGAGGTTGAAGTCCAATTTGCGATCAGTCAGAAACTTACGAAGCCTCAAAAAAGCATTTCTGGCTTGTTCAACTCTGCTCTTTATTTCATTCTCGGGGTCCCAACCCTCATTCAGCAAACATCCCAAGTATTTGAATTGCCTGACTTGTTCGATTTCTTCTCCAGAGACATATATCTTTGCGTTAGGGTAATCATTTCTACTTATAATCATTGATTTTGTCTTCTTGATATTTATTTTCAAACCCCGAGCTTCACTTGCAAGAGTTAGATCATTCAAAAGGCATTGAAGATCTTCGATGTTATCTGCCACTATGGCTGTATCATCGGCATACCTGATGTTATTAATAAATATGCCGTTAACTTTAATACCCTTATTAGAGTCTTCCACTGCTTCTGCGAAGGCTTTTTCTACGTATAAATTGAACAGCATTGGAGACAGTATACAACCTTGCCTTACTCCTTTTTTAATGGAGAAATCTTCTGTTTCGTTGGAATTTTGAAGACGTACTGTTGCTGTCTGATTCCAATACAGATTGGCAATGATTGTTATATCCTTTGCATCCAATCCCAAGTCTTGTAGGTATTTTATCATCAATTCATGTTTTACATTATCGAATGCTTTCTCGTAATCGATGAAACAGATAAAAACATCCTTTCTTTGATCTAAACAATTCTGTATCAATGTTTCCATACTAAAGATCGCTTCTCTCGTGCCAAGTCCATTTTTGAAACCAAACTGACTCCATCCACTGACCTCTTCACATTTCTTAAACAATCTAGTGTGAAGTATTCTCAGGAAAAGTTTCAAAAAGTGACTCATTAGGCTTATTAGTCGGTGGTCCTTGCAGAAGTTCGCACGTGGTGTTTTTGGTAGGGCGATAAATGTAGATCGAAGCCAATCTTTTGGAATCTGGCCCGTATCGTAGATGTCGTTAAAGAGCTTGACAATAATGTCTAGGTTTTCTTCATTAAGTAACTTAATTGTTTCTGCGTACATATCATCTGGTCCTGGGGTTTTGTTACTTTTTAATAGTTTGATAGCGTGTACAATTTCAGCTTTCAAAATACTTGGGCCATACAAATGGTCTCCCAGTTGTGGTGGTTTTTGTGTTCTGTCATCATTGAACAAATTGGCTGTGTACATTTTCCAAGTATTAAGTATATCGCTAGGGTCCGTTATTAATTCATTTTGGTCATTATGTATACCAGTGACTTGTTTTTTCTTGAAGACACCAGCAATTTCCTTAATTTTCTTGTGAAGATTGAAGCTGTCGCCGAGTTTATATAGGCTTTCAGCCTCGGCGCAAAGTGTAGTCATCCAGATCTCCTTCGCCGCTATAATTTCTTTACGAATTTGACTGTGTATATTTCGGTACCCTACTTCGTCCTGCCTGAACTTACACTGCCTGCGTTGTTCCATCATCTCTAATATTTCTTCTGTCATCCACTCATTATTGGTAGTTGTTTTACTCTCGAGTAGAAAAGTGTTGTTCAACTCATCAAATGATTCTTTTATGGTGGTCCATGACTTTTCAACATCATTCTCAGTTGCCATATTAGAGAACCTATTGTTTATTTCCTCTGTGTACGCTTCATTTGTTTCATTGTTTTTGAGTTTTCTAATGTTTACTGATGCCTTCTGGTGTTTTCTTTTAGCTGTAGCGAGCCTCAGTTTGATATTTGCTACTAAGGGATTGTGGTCGGATCCTATGTCTGCTACAGGTAATGCAGATACCTTAGTAATAGCATTCCTGTACCTTCTATTAATTGTCACATAATCTATTTGGTTCCTTATAATGCCCTGATGTCCGTCTAAAGGCGACTTCCATGTGTAAAGCCTCCTGGGTGGTAACTTATACCAAGTATTCGTTATGACTAGATCTTTGTCTTGACAGTACTGTATCAATCTGTCCCCTCTGTCGTTTCTCTGACCAAGATCATATTTTCCAACTACGTGATCTACAGCTCCTTCCCCAACTTTTGCGTTGAAGTCTCCTAATACGATGTTAATTTCGTGATTCTTAGTCACCTTTAGGGCTTCGTCTAGCTGTTGATAAAATCGCTCTAGTTCTTCTTCTGGCTTGTCTGCTGTAGGGGCGTAGACTTGTATAATATTTATGTTAACTTTTCCATGCAACTGAATAAGTATGACTCTTTCGGAGATCGGGACAAAGTTCTTCACGGAGGCGCGCAAATTTTCGCTTATCAGAACTCCCACCCCATGTCTGTGGTGAGGGTCTGTGCTATCACTGCATGAGTAGTAAAGGGTTTTACCAGTAGTATTGATCATGCCTGTGCCTTCCCATCGCAATTCGCTTATGCCGAGAATATCGATGTTAATTCTGTTCATTTCCTGAATTAGATTTTGTAGTTTGCCTGCTGCAAATAAGCTTCTAACATTCCACGTAGCAATTTTGATTGTCTTATCAAGTTGAAACCGGGAGATTCTTCGCACCCCTTGGCCATTTAAGGCCTGCCCGGGACTAGGGGCCGTTTGTTTTGTTTCTTCCAACATGACAAGAAAAAATCTACGGACGGATGTCCTGAGGAATATAATGCGGTAGTTTCCTACTTGCTTTCCGCATCGCAGTACCGTAGCCCTCTAACTGTTTCAGTCTCACCTACGGTATTCTAGTAAGAAGCCGGTTTAGGATCATTTCCTTTACGCCTAATTCTAGTACTGGTGATCGCTGCTGCCCTTCACCAGGTTGATTCTATACTATCCCTAGAAACAGGGTTGCCACTTCCGTTGAATTCACTGAACCGAATACTATATTCTCCACCTTCATCATCGTTGTGGTCTTCACCCGTATCCCTGGGCAAGGGGGCCGTGTTATACCCCACGGAACTGGGTCCCTATCTGAACTTAGCCATCTACTAGCTCCGGTCTACTGAAGCAAGAGATGCCCACCCCCGCGACGTGGACGCGCCAGACAGGAATTACTCATATGAGCGACAGAGAAGGTGGCTCTGTGCCCTATGAGCCGAGTTAATGGGAATGTGTGATACCATTCCCAAAAGCATATATATAAAGATATCCATACAATTTTAAAATATACTTATCGATATATGTAATGTATCCATATATAAGTTACAGTAAAAAACACCTTAAAATTTTTTTTTAATTTTATACAAACTTAAAAAAGTCACAAAAATGTCACAGTATGTTAACAAGAAAACAATATAATATAATACAATACTTCTACTCTATCGCTGATGTACAATATAGAAGTATTGTATTATATTATATGGTTTTCTTGTTAACATACTGTGACATTTTTGTAACTTTTTTAAGTTTGAATAAAATTTAAAAAAAATTTTACCTCACTCATTTTGAAGATATATACGTTGCACGTGGCACAGAAATCATAAATTTTGCTGATAATGTCAATTTTGGGACCACAAAAAAGATAACATAGTTTACCTCTTACTCCCCGGCTTCCCCCTAAAACTCACCCTAGTAGGTGGGGGAGGGGGCGGAAAAAATCGATTTACTAAGAATTTGTACGCTGTAGAAAAAAAGATTTCAAATGAAAAATGTAGCTGAGACAATTTTCAACAAAAGTACTTATTAACACTTTTTCCGTAGAATGAACGGTTCTCTTAGAAATACCGCTTGAAGCGACCGATGATTTTCAATATCGCGCGAAATCAATTTTAAATAAAATTTGTATCAACTCAACTGTAAAAATTCGATACAATTTGATCAGAGTATCCTAGCGACAAAAATAAGAATGCGTTTTAAAGTTGAAGAGAGCAGCTGTATGAAATTTTTGAATTTTGCCGCAAATAAATTCAGTTTCTATAAATTGCGATTTTTACCATTTTTTACGATTCTTATAAGATCAATAAAATTTATCACTTCCATAGACAGATTAAAACTGCTTCTTTATGATTACACAAGTACATTTTCGAAACGAGACTACGTCAGCTACAAATTTCACCTAATAGCTACTTCTAATATGCTGGAAGCATTTTCTGTGTCGTGCGATCGTTTATGAGGTATGTGAATGTTTAGATGCAGCGTTTTTGGGCATATTTCAATCTTAAATCAAAATTTTATATTATAGATTCTGAAGATTAGGCTCCATCAATGAAAATTTCGTAGCGGCCGGTCAATGGAAGTAATACATTTTTTTTTGATCTTATGAGAAATCGCAACAAATGGCAAAAATTGCTTAACGTTTATTTAACAGATTAATAAAAATTGATTTCATTTGCGACAAAATACAAACATTTTATAAGAAAGCTACACTTTTCACCTTTACAACTTATTTTGATTTTTGTCTATAGTACACTCTGATCAAAAGATATCGAATTTTTATCGTCAAATTCAAAATTATCTCAGCTACATTTTTTATTTGAAAAATTATTTTCTAAGACGTACATATTCTTAGTAATTCGATTTTTTCGTCCCCCAACGAAGGGGGTTTTAGGGTAAAAGTGGTAAACTTTTTTGCATCTTTTTGGGGTCCCAAAATTGACATTTTTAGCAAAATTTAGCTTGAATTCAAAATGATTTTTAGAGATCAAATCTCTGACGAATGGACTATTTAGGTTTCGTTTGGAGGAACCAAGTATCTGATATAGATATATCCGTGTTGCAAATTCTTCAATTCACGGTTCTTCTCTTTATAGATACCCATCAGCTGTATCTAAAAAATGACACACGGCGCATTCACCAAAATTTAGCTTTTAAACCCTTTAACGATTTCTGGTCGATATATCAACCGGTTGTGAATCACTGACTTCTTAATGTCGCACAGGTTTGTGAATAAGTCAGTTATTACGATTCTGTCTAAGCAACGATCTTTCGATAAGTCAGTATCGGTAAATGAAAACGCGCGCGAACTACGGTCGCAAGTGGTTTATAATTCAACCGGTGCGCCTTTAGTGTACTAGCTGTCTTACATGTGTTCTGTTTTGTTGTTTCAATTGTCCGATTTTTATGAAAAAACTGTTATTTAGGTAAGTTTTAATTATTTTGTATCATATTTGTTTATACAGAACGTTGTCACATTGTGTAAAGCAAACGGAATGCAGCGTATTAGTGATAAACACAATAAAATATTATTAAACGGCAAATTTTTTGGGTTACGAGTGCTTTTATTTCTGTTTTAATTTTCCAATTAGTATATATGTTGAAATATATCCTAAATTATGATAAATATGAAATAAAATCCTAAATTAGTATATAAAGTTTCGGCTGGGATGTTATATCATGTTATATCCAGTTCATACTGCCAACATGTTAGTTGATTTGAAACTGGCAATTATTTATTTTGCCTGTATAATAATCTTCTTCTTCATGTGCCGAGCTCGATTATCGAGCGTTGGCTATCAAATTGGCTATAGTAATTTTTTTGACGGCAGCTCGGAAAAGAGATGCAGAGGATCTGTTAAACCAATCTCTCATGTTTCTAAGCCATGACGTTCTTCTTCCGTCTACCTTGCTTTGTATTATTAAATGGAGTATATTATATCTCTCTGGGTGGCGCATAACATGGCCAAAATAGTCAAGTTTGCGATTTTTAACTGTTTGGACGACTTCCGTAACTTTTCCCATCCGATGCAAAACAACTTCGTTACGAACTCTATCCAACCAACTTATTCGTAGGATTCTCCGATACACCCAGATTTCAAAGGCTTCCAGTTTCTTGAGAAGTGTATCCGTCAAAGTCCAACCTTCGACACCATTCAAAATAGTAGAGAACACATAACATCTCACTAATCTAATTTTCAGACTTAAAGTAATATTGTTTTCACATAACAGTTTCTTCATCTTAAAGAATGCAGCTCTATCCTTCTCTATCCGTATTCTAATTTCTTTGCTCATGTCCCAGTTCTCATTTAGATTACAACCAAGGTAAGTGATACTGTTAGTTCTCTCCAGTTGTTCACCATAAGCTGTTACCACATCCGGTTGTATTGGCGTTTTACTGACGACCATCACCTTTGTCTTTGCGGTGTTTAGCTTAAGGCCATATTCATCACACGTTGTGGTAATCCTATTAATTAGATGTTGAAGTTCTTCGTAATTGTATAATAATGATAGCAATTATTATAACAAAATAATGATTATAAAGCATTGGTAATACGAGCAACATTAAATTTTTTTGTTATAGTAAATGAAGTTTCTGTTTCAGAATGTCCAGACTCAGGATTGACAAGCTACAAGAGCTAGATGGTGGTAAATTGCCCAAAAGCAATTTGTGATTCCAATCGGTTTATGGGGGGCGTCGACAGATTCGATCAGAAGAAGCCAACGCGATCTCACATGATATACAAAAATGTGATGTCGCCCCTTGTTTGGAATGTTTTACACCTTTTCATTTGCAATAATTGTCTCTTACAATAATTGTCTTTTGAATAAAATGTTGTCTAAAGTGATTTTTTTTATTTAGTAACACAATTTTCTTAACAAATTGAACAAGCGGTTGATTTTCGAACCAGTGAAATTTTCAAAGTCGTTGGGACTGGAATGGTTCTTTGGTTGAAAAATCAACAAGGTCCTGTTCGACAAAGAAAAAAACATAATACCAAGAGGATACATTATTACTTTATAGTTGTTTTGCATTGTTTTACTGAATATACCTAAGCTTTGAATGACGTAAAAAAAGTTTTGCACCTAAAGGGTTAAAATAATGACGACATCTTCAAATTTCGTTCGGGTTTTTTATTTAAATTTTCCATTAACCACTAAATTTTGTGGGAATAAACCACAATAATTAAAAATATTTTACCGCTTTTTTGAGTTTAGTGTTTTTTAAAAACAAACTTCAGAGCAATAATAATTGCTCTTTACCATATTTTGACTTTCTCTGCATGCCCAGTACCTATGTGTAGTTTTTCAAATTTTTTAACAACGTTGTATTTTGTATTTATGTAATTTTCAAGGAAGATGATACATTTTTAGTTCAAATACGCCTTTCATTGTATACTGTAGAACAGGGGTGGCCAAACCACGGCACGCGTGCCACGGTGTGGTACGGCGGTGTCTTAGAAGTGGCACGCGAGGATTTTTGGAAAAATAAAAAAAAATTAACTTAGTAAAAAATTAAAAATTCATCTTTTATTCACGTTCACGTTCACGGCACACTGTTAAGAAAGTTTGGCCACTCCTGCTGTAGAACTTTTGTTAAATTTATTGAAACATGTTAATCTTAATTTAAAAAAATGCTGAAGTCCCAAAGTTGACTTTATAAATTACTCTGCAGACAAACGTAATTATTTTGGCCTATTTTAAGAGTAATTGTGCATACTTAGCAGTAATACCGCAATAATGCGCGTGGTTTCTACGATTTCGAGTGAAAAATTGCCCCTTATTCTGCTCGGCTCAGGAAAAAGTGGAAAACAAACAAAAAGAAAATTCTTTCGACACCTCGAAATAAATGGGTCGGCCCTTCAAGCCTTCCAAACTGGCACTTGTGTCTACATTAAAGCAGTTTCAAAGCATTTATTCTGGAAATTCCATAGATTCTTTTTTAGCGACGGATTTTCAACCGAGATAAAAGAGAGTACAAGAGAACGTAATGGAAAAAAAGGAAACAGTGAATTATCATGCGGAGCGTTAAAAATGTCGGCGGCAAACATTCAAGCTCGTGTCGGCCATTAGAAGGTACACGGCCGGAGAGGATTTATATCAGAACTTTGTTGTTAACTTTTAATCTGTAGAAGCAAAAATTAAATTAAAGCGAGCAATCGTGCTCCGTTGTTGTATTTTATTTGCTGTTTGGGAAGTTGCGGAGGCGCTGTTTTATTTTTAAATTAGAGTTAATACTTTAGAGTAGCCTGCTCGATAATTCATACTACCTTGTTTCTGCTAATGCCGCATAACACTAATGAAAGGTAGCTGTTATTAGTTATTAATATCATTAATAAGTATTGTTTAAATGAAGTAGTTTAATCTGTGAATTAGACTTTTATAAATCTCGCGAGCAGGCTAGTGTCAGAAATCGATTCGGGACAAACAATAATTTGCAAACAATTAAGACTTGCTAGAATCTTTACATCAAAGTAAGGTGGACAGATATGTCAGGTTGATTGAACATTTATATAAAAATGCGACTGCAAACGTAAAACTTCACGAATAACCCGTCGGTCAATAAGTCACGTACCTAACTAGTAAATCAACATTTTTTGCAATAATTATTATTTACTCATCAAAATAATCTCCTTTAGCAGCGATACACTCATTCCAATGCTTTTCTAATTCTTCGATGCCTCTCTTGTAAAACCATTTATCTTTGCCTTCAAAAGAGCCTTCAGTTTCAGCGATTATTTCCTCGTTATTATCTCGTACCACGAATCAGAAAAGGGTGGTAATCGCTGGGGGCCAGATCTGGACTGCACGGTGGGTACGGAAGCAATTCGATGCCCAATTCGTGCATTTTTGCCATCGTTTTTATCGACTTATGACACGGTGAATTGTCTTGGTGAAACAACAATTTTTTCGTAAACAAATGAGGTCTTTCTCTTGTGACTTCGGTCTTCAAACGCTCCGTTAAATAAATACAGTAGTCGCTGTTGATTGTTTCTTCATGATTCAAATATCCAATGAAAATAATTTCTTGCGGATCCCAAAATACAGAGGCAATAACATTTCCGGCAGTTTGTTACGTGCTTGGACGACATTCTCCGGGTGCTGTCCACTCATATGACTGCCGATTTGATTCTGGAGTGAAGTGATGGATCCATACTTCATCGATTGTGACATACCGATGCAAAAACTTCGACTCATTCCGATTAAACATGTTCAAACAGCGCCAAGATTTATCAATTCGTTGTTGTTTTTGCTCTGTAGTCAGAAAACGCGGCACCCGTTTGGAAGACAGCTTTCTCATACACAAATGTTTATGTATAATAGTCAAAATGATACTATTTGATAACCTTAGGGTGTCAGCTATCTGTGGCAACTTCATTTTGCGGTTTTCCATAATAATTTTCAGCATTTTTTCGATGTTTTCAGGAATATCTGCATCATTGGGCCTTCCGGAGCGCTCAGTATGATTGGTGTCACAGGTGGTGGTGGAGCAGAGTTCCGGTAGCACTTTTTGAGTCATTGCTCAGTTTAGAATTGTTTCCCATTAAATAACAGTGCTAAATTAATGCACGAAATTACTTTAAATCCATTGTTTATAAAAATCACAAAAGTAGCGTCACTTTAAACAGTGTAACTCAATCAGAAAATTCATTGGAGTCGCCATCTCACGGATAGGCCGGGGACTTATTGACCGACGTATTACATAGATAAGTATCAGATAAAAAAAGAAGTTAGACATAATATGTCGTGATACGGAGCTATCGTGTCTCATGAACGATTTCCAACAGTGTTAAACTACGCTTTTAAAAATCTATAGTGGGATAGTCTTGGTGTGAGTGTGAAATGTCCATACGTAAATGAACACTTTATGAAAGCTTTGACTTAAACGGTCCGCTGTGCAAAGCACTGTCGAAGACAAGCGAAGATACGGTTTTAACTGATAATGTATTTTACATTCATTTACATTCATATAATAGAAGAAGAAGTATTTACTAATAAAATAATAACAGTAACTCTTAATTTTTTATTAATGAGCAAATGAAAACATATTACCTTACAGTGTAATCAAGAATTAGATCACTGTCGTTGGTATCTTCATTTGGATTGTAAATGATGACTGGGTTAGTTGCCTCGATGTGGTTGTCACGCATCCAAAATTCTTCTATTAACTTTTCAATACTTATTGCAATGTTTCCAAAACTGCTGCGGCACTGTAACAGTTACGTCCAATATAGTTATCGTAGTAAGTTTTGCATATTTTGCACAATGTGAAGGGGGTAGGTAGTCTTAACACTTTAAATCCAAAACTATTTACAATCTCGTTTACTATAAATATTTTTGGATTTTCATTCCTTTTGGCTAACTAGCTACTCCAGCATGAAAGAATCGCGAGCAAATGAAATATTTTCATTCGGTAATCATTCTTTTATTTTATGCACTGTCCAGGAATTTGTTGGTTGCTTATTTAAAATTTCCGAATGGTATGGGGCATTATCCAAAACTATATGGTTGATGGTTCATGTAAACTTGGAAGCAGTTTTTCTTTCAACCATTTTACAAACATCTCCGTATTCATGTTATCGTGATAATCAGCCGATTTTGATGAAAACGCAAGATCCGTTCCATCATTAAAACCATGTTTTCCACCTGGCATGCAGTATAATATGTCTCTTTCTCTTAGTATAAACGTTGAAGTGTTTTTCGAAGGATAAAATAAAACTAATTCGTAGAAGGCGAAGACAAAGCCTCAGAGTCTAAGGTAGTTGGAGCAGAGCCCCGCTAGTCGGCTTCCTAGAGTTTAGGACTCTAGGAGAGACCGAGGTAGACTGTTCTTTGGTTTTGGAAATCAACTAATAGTTATACATAATATTTTACAAGATTCCAAACCAAAAGACCAATAAGAAAATAGGAAAAGGGCGATGTGCGCCAGGTGTGCTCATTGGTCACTCTGATCGAGCCCTTGGCGACATCCCCCCTCCTTTCAAAACTCTGAGGCTGTGGAAAATTTTATTGAAAAATTTAAAATGCGAAAAATATGTAGAATAATGGATACAGTAATTTAAAAATGTCCAAAATAAATTCAAAAAGTTCGTAACTCACATACAACACTTATCTTGAACCTGGGGGCCGGATGTTACCTCATCTCCCTCTGCGGCAGGCTCCATCCACGGTCGGTGTACCAGTCCTCCCAGCGGGTTCGTCTTCTTCTCTGCTATCAGGATTCCATCCGCTTATCCTGGGGTCTCGTAGGCGAGTTTGTCGGGTCTCCGTGGTGACGCGGATCACATATCTGGAGGGCAGGCAGGGACTGGGGCTACTCCAGGATCTCCGTAGCTTGCGGGGCTTCAAGCGTCGAAGAAGGCTGGCTCGCGGAGACACTTGGCACACGGAAGGCAACAGGACTGCTGCAAAGCTCGATGGAGGAGTGTTAAAATAAAACTAATTCGTAGAAGGCGAAAATATATAACAGCTAATGGTACGTAGTCTGATCTCCAAATTTAGATTTTTGCACGTTAGGAGTGGCGTCATTCGTATAAATGCTGATCTGGCAATCTCTATTCTGCTGTTTATTTCTGCAGTATGATCATTGGTTTCATTGATCAAAGTTCCAAAGTACTGATATTTTTCTACTTGTTATATCACGTTACCATTGATTGTCAATAGTTGATGTATATTTTGTGGTCTTTTTGTAATTAGCATGTACTTCGTTTTTTTAGCGTTTATAGTAATTCCCATCTCAGCACTATTCATACTTAAGCTTTCGATAAGATGTTGTAGATCTTCTATACTCGTTGCTATGATCACAGTGTCGTCTGCATATCGTAAGTTGTTAATTGATTTTCCGTTAACGGTAACTCCCTAATTTCATATATTCTCTTATGTATTACTTTCAGCAGTACTTTTAAAGTATGACTCATGAGGCTCAGTGTTCGATAATCAGAGCACTTTTTTGCTGCTTGTTTTTTAGGGATGGTTTTAAATGCTGACTTAGCAACTCTTGTGGTATTATCCCCGTATCGTACACCGTGTTGAATAAATCTGCCAATACTTCCAAGTTAAGCTCTTCCACTAGTTTTAACAGTTCTACTGGTATTTCATCTAATCTAGCTGCTTTATTTATTGTCTTTAGAGTTTTTGATAGCATATTTAATTTCATCTAACGTGATCTTCTGTCTCTCTAAAGGATTTAATTCTTGTATTTTCTGCATTTCAGTAGTACTCCTTTTTTGTCTTTTATGTGTCCTTGCTGTCTATTTCGACCCATTCCAGTCACTTCTCTTATTTTTTTGTGCATATTTCTCATATCATATTTTGTTTTTAGTTCTTCTATCTCTTTACATTGTTTCATCAAATATATTTCCTTAGCTGTTTTGATTTTTTCCTTAATTATTCGTGTATTTATTTATACTTCTGTAGATATTTTCCTTTATATTTCATTCCTTCTTCCGTCTGTAATAGTATTTCTTCTGTCATCCACTATTTTTTAGCCTCTGACCTATGTTGTATCAAACTTTCTTGAGCTGGTTTCAGTAATGTGTTTTTTTTATATTATACCACTTTTTATTTACATCCATAATTTGTTTGTTGTCAGTTAGTGTTTTTTGCATATTAACATTTACATTATTTTTTAATTCGTTTTTTATTTCTTCGTTTTTTAGCATTCTTACATTAATTTTTGGTTATTGTTTTCTGAGTTCGATTCTTTTTAATTTTATTTTCAGCTCAGCAACTAACGGATTGTGGTTTGAGTTAACATCTGCTCCAGGATAAGTTTTAACTGAGGTTATAGAGTTTTTATATCTGCTATTGTATAAAGTCTATCTGGTTTCTGAGAATATGGTTTTCTGTATGTGAAGGACACGTCCATGTATATAGTCTTCTCTTAAGAAGCTGAAACCAAGTATTGGCAATTACCATATTCTTTTCTTGGCAGAATTCTATGAACCTTTCTCCTCTCTCGTTTCTAGTTCCTTTTGGAACATTGCTCTTCGCTTAAATTCTAGAATAAACTTCTAAAGCGTACATGAAGATTGTCTTGCGCATCTTAGCATGTTTAGTTGTAAGGTTTGGTTATTGTCAAAAAGTGAGGTACAGTTTCTTGAAACTGGCTAACTAATTATTTCACTTTTAACATCTTTTAATAAAAACTAATAACTTAAGGTCAGTAATGACAGTTAGTAGTAGTATTTTGACAGAAAAATATAGATTTCCATTTAAAAAACCAATGGATGACGTCATCACGACGTCATGGTTCCGTTGTGGCATCTCTTTCTAATATTTCGCATTTCCGAAATATTGAGGGTGGGTCTTTTTCAAATAAACACATTATTATCGGGAAACTTAAATACCTGGCTATTGAGAAAAAACTTTTTCCTGGACTACTGATGCACCGCAATAGTTTTAAAGTCTTAAAAAACGTAATTTATTTATGTTTAATAGATACGTGTAAAGCAGATTTAAATTGAGTTTCAATTAATATTAATATGTACCGTATTTTAATTTCAACTTACAACAAAATATTCATTTTATTTCCAATGGCGGAAAAACGCATTTTCCGTGATATTATTAACGAAAGAAGTTAGTCTTATGGAAAATCGTAACTCCGTAGGCGCTGGGGATTTCTGAAAGATCTTTTGTATACACGAGAAAAGAAACGGATTATTTTGATTTTTGTCGGCAAACCCCTGTGCGTCGGTTACGTTTATACAAGATTTCTGAATATTTGAGCAGCATAAAAGGAAAATCCATTTATTCCGTCTTTACGTCGACGTCGTTTATATTGTCTATTTTGATCCGTTGAATAAAAGAGCGCATGAATGGGAATAATACAATTTTTCAAACAATCGAAATAATGAAAAGTAATAAATCGTGAAAAAGGGAAAATTATGGATTACTACTCAAAGTAGGAAACAAGGAGGGATTAATTGTGGAAAGTAATAAGGGTGATAATCTTTACCCGCGAGTTGTATATATGTATAATAAAGGTAGTAGGTATCGGTATAGCTTCCAACAAAGGAAAAAAAAATATAATAAAATATGTGTATAAGATGGAAGGTAACCGTATACAGAGTGGTCCTTAAGTAATTGTACAAAAAGAAACCGTAGATTCTGCACTTTAAAATATTACGATTTAAGTCAACTTGCTTTAGTAAAATTTTGATATTAAGAAAGATACAGGGTGTTAAAGTGGAAATTTAAAATTTTATTTTTCGCTATAACTTTCACTTTGTAAATATTTATGGACAAAAATTTACAATTGAATGCTTTTGAGTAGGAGCAATTATAATTTGATGCATAATTTGATGTAGCTGATAGAGGGCGCCACATATGCCACACATGTGGCATAAATTTGCGCTTAATTTTTTTTCTCTTTAAGTTAGCCCTATTTTTATTAAAAAATATTAAAGACACATTATTTTTACAAAGAAAAGGTATACTTGTTAATACCTTCAAAATCCAACCGTTTTCGAGATAATCGCATTTTATAAGTCAGCTGCATAATAATTCTTAGTTGCGATAATTTTGCGGTAAAGCACTGAATACCTGTGAATAAGCATATTTATTAGTTTGTTCTTATTAAAACAACTCAAATATGATAATGTTATATCCCGAAATGCTTTTTTATGGTTGCTAAATGTCTTATTAGAGAGAAGCTTCTATCGTCTTCTTTGAGTGCCGTGTTTGTATTCAGAAGTTGGCCGTCATCATGTTTACAATTTCCTTTATATATCGCTTTTATAAGTTTCTATGCTGGCGTTGTATTACTTTTTCTTTATTGTAAAATCCTGAGGTGAAAGTCACGGAAGAAGCGCTACGAGACGGCGTCACGTTTAACGTTAGTTGTCAATAAATTCCTTTCAAACCATAATCAAATTGTATTTTTAAACGTCTTATTTATTTTATATAATAATTAAATTTACTATCAAATTAATGATCGAATATCAAATTTATATTTTAATAATAACTTAATATATTTAGTCTCACTTTGACGGGTCTGTATTTTGTTGATACGTTAGCGGGTGGCGCTACTAGCAAACATAATTTATTGAATTTTTTTAATATAATGTAATTTGTTTAAAATATAAATAATAAAGTTAATTTATTAAATGTTAAAAATATTATTTAAAAAATATAGAAAACATGATATGAAGAGTGCTAGTCTACAGTGTCAGCTATGGTACCTACCACGTTTTTTTTGAAGGCAGTTTTGTTGACAGTAGACAACCCCAATGCATTATGGGAAATTTTAATATAGTAGGCTGATGTCACGAATGCTTTTGACAACTAAAAATAAGTCTTGTTTTGTTTAATCAGTGATTTTTGCAATATCTAGTCTATTTTGGTTTCTTAAAGAAAAGCAGAAAATACCAAGGCATAATAATTTTTCTAATATGGATATGAGAGATATGGTTGCTATTTATTGTCAACAACACTTTAACGGGCGAGCAGCGAAAAGGGAATATTTAAGAAGATACCCAAACAGGCTGCAACCCAATAACCCAACATTTAAATAGCTATTTCGAAATTTAGGCGAAAGTGGTTCCTTTCGTCCTAAACGAGACAACTTAGGTCGACCAAAAATCATTAATCCTGATCAAAAAGATGAAGTAATGGTTCGCGTTGACGATAATTCTCAAGTAATATACGACGTTTATCTTCAGCGTTAGGAATCAGCAAAACATCAGTTTTAAAAATCCTACACCCTGAGCATTTTCACCCTTACCATTTTACACTTGTGCAAAATCTATTACCAGCAGATTTACCTTTAAGATGCAGATTTGCAAATGATATCCGAAACAGGCAAAATCTTGACAACTCTTTCGTCGATAGAATATTATTTATGGACGAAGCTACATTCACACGCCATGGTGTTTTTAATTTAAGGAAAAATCATTTCTGGGATACTTAAAATCCCCATGTTAAGAGAGAAAGGTATTTCCAACATGAATTTATGGTGTGGAATCATTGGTAATCATTTTTTAGGGTCACGCGAGTTACCTCGTAATTTGAATGATAAGAACTTCTTTACATTTTTTACAAAATGAGTTTGTTGGATGAATTGCCATTAAACTTAAGGCAAAATATGTGGTTTATGCAAGGTGGTGCACCACCACATTATACAAGGGAAGTGAGAACATACTTTCCCAACCAACTTTCCAATACCAACTTTCCGGAACGTTGGATTGGTCGTGGTAGTCATTTAGTCCTTGGCCACCACGTAGCCCAGAATTTAATCCGCTAAATTGGTATGGTGCGCAATGAAACAACGTGTCTACAAGAATCCCATAAACACTCGCAACCAACTTTGAGAAGAAATAAATACTGGAGCAGTTTCTATTGAACCTGCTATTTAATATGACACGATCTTTTATGGAACGGATTGATAAATGTATTGAGGAAAATGGTGAACATATCGAACACTTACTTTGACAAAGAGTTTAATCTTAATTAGTTTAACTATTTCGTAATTTGGTTTGAGAAATAAAATGTTTATGACTTTGATTTAAATATAAAACGTAAAATGTTTGATGTCAAATCCAATTATCCTATTATTTTTTCAAATCATATTATTAATTATACTGTTGATATATTTATTTTATTTAATATTTCGTTAGCTATTAACATTATTATATTATTAAAGATATTTTATACCAAAATTCAGAAGTATTAATGTTTTTGTCTATTTTTCTTTCATTGCCTGGAGTAATTGCGGTAAATCAGAATTATGCAGTTGATTTGTAAAATACGATTATCTCGAAAACTGTTGAGTTTTAAAGTTATTAACAGGTATACCTTTTTTATGTTAAAGTAATGTATCTTTAATATTTTTTATCAAAAATATCGATAACTTAAAGAGCAAAAAAGTTAGGTGCAAATTTATGCCACATATGTGGCATATGTGACGCCCTCTATCAGCTACATCAAAGTGTGCATTAAATTATAATTTCTTATATTAAATTGTACCCAGTTGTAAATTTTTATACATAAATGTTAATAAATATAAAAGTTATAGCGAAAAATAAAATTTTAAATTTCCACTTTAACACCCTGTATCTTTCTTAATATCAACATTTGACTTAAGCAAGTTGACTTAAATCGTAATATTTTAAAGTGCCGAATCTACGGTTTCTTTTTGTACAATTAGTTAAGGACCACCCTGTATACGTATTTCTGACTATTGGTCGTCTTCAGTACGGTGCAGCCCAGTTAGAAAAGGAGCATGTTAACTTGGGAAAGGATGACTACAAAAGCAATGCGACCAATTTGTGGCAATAATGTTAGAAGACTCTCAGGTTTCCAGAGCAACAACAAACACATTCACGGAGGAAGCTAAGCTGCATGAGGAAAGGAATTCCAAACGTATAGGACGTTTCAAACAACAAGAAAAATGTTAATGCGAGTTAATAGTAAAATAAAGGTAGAAGGTATCGGCATAGCTCGCAACAAAGGAAAAAAAGACGATTTTTTCTTTTTTCCGAAAAAGATTTTTGGTATTTATATCTCAATAATCACTGTATGTCTTTTTTGCATTATCATATCAGAATATTGAAACTATGCTGCCTTTTTCACTACCTGTGGACTACCTAATATATATTGTAAGAAAAGTCTCATTCGTAAAATTTTGCTCTATTGTATTAAAAAAGTTTTATTTAATTTGGCTACAAATGGCATCTATTTATTAGTTGTAATCGGCACGAAACGATATATAAATAGATACCACTACCCTGTATGAGGAAATATAAAAAATAACATTTTAATCATAGCGCAATGTGCACTCAATGCAAACGTATGAAAGTCCATCGGCATAACGCTCTCCTTTTTGGCTCACCACTGATTCAAGTCCTTGTGCCAACTATAAAAAATTTACAACTCAATGAATACAAATTGTGTATTTACACAACAGCATAACATCGACAACAAGGTCTTGGCTAGCTTATACGTTTCCTTGTTACCTCGTTCAAGGTTCAAGTTTGGAGTCGTTTTGAGAGAAATGAAATTTTAAGACTAAATTTTCCATATAATATACCTATAATAATAACTATTTTATTATATAATAACGTTTTATTCGGATTCTAAATTAATAAAAACTGTAAAATAAGTATAATTTAATCTTGCCATAATTACGAGTATAAAAAAACTTTTTAAGTTATTTTGGTCATCTCTACATATTAAGTTAAGTCATACACAATTATACAGTGTGATACTCTACTACCTCCTTATAATTTAGTTATAAATGTTTATTTTTATTTATTTTTCTTCCTTTGGTTATATTTTTGTGCCACCATCCACCGTTTAATCGGCTTACTGCTCTTCTCTCTAGAAATATTCTCTCCTTGACTTCCTGTCTATAGGTTCTTGTTTATTTATTATGATTTCCATATATATATACACAAGGTAAGTGTAAGTGAAAATGTTTCGTGCAGTATTTCTGCACTTCTTTAGTTTTAATGATTGTGAAGTAACATATACATGTAAAGCAATGTCAAATAGTTCAATAGACAAATGACAATGACAAATTTTACTTGTTAAAAAGTTAAAAGTTACAAAATACATTCTTTTTTATTTAGTTACACTCTTTAGCAATCAAAACACAAATAATGCTCTATAAGCTAATTTGCTGGCTGCAGAACAATTGGCTCACTATTGGCTTGGTGAATACTTCTCCAGTGATAAGACCACTTTAACCGTTTTTCAGGTCAGCTGGCTAGTTTCCTTGGAGTCTCCTGTTGCCATTATGTTCTATTAGAGGTTGAAGTAACGGGTTACTGTGTGATTTCAGTCGTTCATGGTGCTTCGTGCTATATTTAGTCATCACATCCTGTATAAATGGGATTGTTAGATCTTAAAGAAGCGTTAGGTTTGACATATACCAGGGTGCATCAGTTATCGTTCGCAGTATTTTAGATTGGCTTCTTTGAATAATAGTTGTATTTGACTTGCTCTCACATCCCCAGAGTTGGATTCCATACGTCCAGATAAGTTTTATGATAATTTATATACAATAATTTTATTTTCTAAGGTCAGTTTCGATTTCCTACACCTTTCATACTTACGTCAATTTGTTTCGCTTCTTAAGAATATGTTCTTTCCAATTGAGTTTTGAGTCAAGATGTATTCCTAGGTATTTGGTGCTAGAGGATTGAGGAAGTTGGATGTTGTTAAGTGAAACTGGGGGACACTGGTCTTTTCTTAAACTATAGTATCTGATTAGATGCTATAGTTGGATTTTCGTCGACTGCAAGGATATCTGCAAACGTACCAGTGATGGTTTCATTATTGGAGTTTAGATCTGCTGCGTATTGCACATATAATGTGCCAAGAACGCTGCCCTGTGGGACATCAGATTTTATAGGAAAAATATTGGAATTACTTTCATTCACTCTTGTTCGGAATTCTTTCCCACTTAGATAGGATTTTATCAGTTTCAGGTAGGTGATGGGAAGATATTTCTTGATTTTGAAAATCAGACCTGTGTGCCAAACCTTGTTAAAGGCTGTTGTACTATTCAGTGAACCTGCTTTATCGTTGAGTGTTCTTTTCGAGAGCCAAATTGGTGGTTGGGTATCCATTCCTCCGTATTGAGTCTGAGTTAATTTTTGTAACAGTAACCTTTCAAGCATTTTGGATGCGATTGGTAGTAGACTTATTGGCCTATATGATGAAACCTCACTTGACTTTTTTACTGCTTTTGGAATTAGTATTATTTCAGCGGTTTTACAGAGCTTTGGCCTGTAATTTGATCGATGAATGGCATTCAAGATGAGAGTAAACAGTATGATTCCTTTATCTCGTAGTTCCTTTATCATCTTGGGTGTTATTTTGTCCAGTCCAGAAGATTTTCTAATGTTTAAATATTGAATTTCTTGTAGAACTTCGTTTTTGGATAGTGGTCTAACTACTGGTATGCTCTCTGGAATGTTATTTATGTCTCTTTCAATCTCAATGTCTGGAGCTTCATTGTTTTGAGGCTTACTTGTAGAATGATATCTTCTTCTAATTTGCTGCGGTATTGATCCCCGTTAATTCTCCCAGTGTGTAGCTTTGGTGTGGCCGTTTTGTAGACTATGAAGCTGCTAATGGTTGCTATAATTGGGGAGTGGTCGGATGAAAGGTCATAGCTCGGCATCACTTCCATGTAAGTAGGAGAGATGCCTAAAGTGATAAATAGATTCAGCAGATCAGGTGTTTTGTTTGGCTCCGTTGGCCAGTATATAGGAGAGCCTGTTGACAAAGGGTGGTAGTTGTTTTCATGTATTAGACTTACTAGTTCTCTGCCTTTAGTTGTTGTGAGACGAGATCCAAATAATACATGTTTTCTATTAAAGTCTCCACTACAATGAATTTATGTACTAGAGTTTCAAAAAGTTTTTGAAATCTTCTTTCTTTAGAAAGATTTCGGGTTGGACAGACATTTCACGAAATTAAGGAAAATAAGTGGGGGGTCAAAATATAATGAGAAACCCTGTACTCACCCGAGATTCCACAGTTTTGTCTTGTCAAACGATAGACAATTACTGTAATTGAAAAAATTCAATAAAAATTTAAAAATCTGCAGAGAAACAAAAATTCAGTATTTTAATTTTGAACATTTTGTAAAAAAAAAACGATAATTAGTAGGGTGTATTAGCTCCACGACCCCTAATTACTGCGCTCATTCGATCAAGCATACTTCGGATTAACCAGCAAATTCTTCCTGAGAAATTTATTTCCATTCGTCACAAACTGCTTGCTCCACGTCATTGATGATTTGAAACTGAACATGGTTACGTCGAATACGTCATCCCAGAATATCCCATGCATGCTCTATTAGATATAAGTCTGGACTACTTGGGAGCCGTGGTTATAAAGGAATCTTAATTTCACCCAAGTAATTCCGTGTTATTCTTGCAATGTATAGACAAGCATTTTCTTGCATCAGACGAAAATTTTCTCCAACAAATAAGGCAAATGACACTACATGATCTTACCAATATTGTTTAATATACCTTTCAGCATTTAAATTGCCCCCTAGAATTGTAGCAGTTTCTGTATGAGCCGTTAGAGAAATGCTTGTGCACACCATTATACCATCTTCACCAAATTGGACTGGCAGTAAAACAACATTGGTGATAACGTTCACATCTATCTGGCGATAACGTTCTTCTCTAAATCGTAGGCCGCACATTTGATGAGTATCTGTTAAAGCTTGATTCATCCGTGAATAACAAAGCACTCCATTCTTCAATATCCCAATTAAGATGACATTGAGATTAAGACAGCTATTCTGGATCTTAATCCATACTTAGTTAAGCGTCTTTGAACGGTATAAATGGAAACTGTGTTCTATGGACATCATTTAATTACCAACCATAAAATATCTTCTGGAATTATCCAGAAGATATTTTATACCAAAATTCAGAAGTATTAATGTTTTGTCTATTTTTCTTTCATTGCCTGAAGTAATTGCGGTAAATCAGAATTATGCAGTTGATTTGTAAAATACGATTATCTCGAAAACTGTTGAGTTTTAAAGTTATTAACAGGTATACCTTTTTTATGTTAAAGTAATGTATCTTTAATATTTTTTATCAAAAATATCGATAACTTAAAGAGCAAAAAAGTTAGGTGCAAATGTATGCCACATATGTGGCATATGTGGCGCCCTCTATCAGCTACATCAAAGTGTGCATTAAATTATAATTTCTTATATTAAATTGTACCCAGTTGTAAATTTTTATACATAAATGTTAATAAACATAAAAGTTATAGCGAAAAATAAAATTTTAAATTTCCACTTTAACACCCTGTATCTTTCTTAATATCAACATTTGACTTAAGCAAGTTGACTTAAATCGTAATATTTTAAAGTGCCGAATCTAAGGTTTCTTTTTGTACAATTAGTTAAGGACCACCCTGTATACGTATTTCTGACTATTGGTCGTCTTCAGTACGGTGCAGCCAAGTTAGAAAAGGAGCATGTTAACTAGGGAAAGGATGACTACAAAAGCAATGCGACCAATTTGTGGCAATAATGTTCGAAGACGCTCAGGTTTCCAGAGCAACAACAAACACATTCACGGAGGAAGCTAAGCTGCATGAGGAAAGGAATTCCAAACGTATAGGACGTTTCAAACAACAAGAAAAATGTTAATGCGAGTTAATAGTAAAATAAAGGTAGAAGGTATCGGCATAGCTCGCAACAAAGGAAAAAAAAAACGATTTTTTCTTTTTTCCGAAAAAGATTTTTGGTATTTATATCTCAATAATCACTGTATGTCTTTTTTGCATTATCATATCAGAATATTGAAACTATGCTGCCTTTTTCACTACCTGTGGACTACCTAATATATATTGTAAGAAAAGTCTCATTCGTAAAATTTTGCTTTATTGTATTAAAAAAGTTTTATTTAATTTGGCTACAAATGGCATCTATTTATTAGTTGTAATCGGCACGAAACGATATATAAATAGATACCACTACCCTGTATGAGGAAATATAAAAAATAACATTTTAATCATAGCGCAATGTGCACTCAATGCAAACGTATGAAAGTCCATCGGCATAACGCTCTCCTTTTTGGCTCACCACTGATTCAAGTCCTTGTGCCAACTATAAAAAATTTACAACTCAATGAATACAAATTGTGTATTTACACAACAGCATAACATCGACAACAAGGTCTTGGCTAGCTTATACGTTTCCTTGTTACCTCGTTCAAGGTTCAAGTTTGGAGTCGTTTTGAGAGAAATGAAATTTTAAGACTAAATTTTCCATATAATATACCTATAATAATAACTATTTTATTATATAATAACGTTTTATTCGGATTCTAAATTAATAAAAACTGTAAAATAAGTATAATTTAATCTTGCCATAATTACGAGTATAAAAAAACTTTTTAAGTTATTTTGGTCATCTCTACATATTAAGTTAAGTCATACACAATTATACAGTGTGATACTCTACTACCTCCTTATAATTTAGTTATAAATGTTTATTTTTATTTATTTTTCTTCCTTTGGTTATATTTTTGTGCCACCATCCACTGTTTAATCGTCTTACTGCTCTTCTTTCTAGAAATATTCTCTCCTTGACTTCCTGTCTATAGGTTCTTCTTTATTTATTATGATTTCCATATATATATATATATATATATATATATATATATATATATATATATATATATATATATATATATTATATATATATTGAAAGGAAGAAGACCTTCTAAATATAAATACACAAGGTAAGTGTAAGTGAAAATGTTTCGTGCAGTATTCCTGCACTTCTTTAGTTCTAATGATTGTGAAGTAACATATACATGTAACGCAATGTCAAATAGTTCAGTAGACAAATGACAATGACAAATTTTACTTGTTAAAAAGTTAAAAGTTACAAAATACATTCTTTTTTATTTAGTTACACTCTTTAGCAATCAAAACACAAATAATGCTCTATAAGCTAATTTGCTGACTGCAGAACAATTGGCTCACTATTGGCTTGGTGAATACTTCTCCAGTGATAAGACCACTTTAACCGTTTTTCAGGTCAGCTGGCTAGTTTCTTTTGAGTCTCCTATTGCCATTATGTTCTATTAGAGGTTGAAGTAACGGGTTACTGTGTGATTTCAGTCGTTCATGGTGCTTCGTGCTATATTTAGTCATCACATCCTGTATAAACGGGATTCTTAGATCTTTAAGAAGCGTTAGGTTTGACACATACCAGGGTGCATCAGTTATCGTTCGCAGTATTTTAGATTGGCTTCTTTGAATAATGGTTGTATTTGACTTGCTCTCACATCCCCAGAGTTGGATTCCATACGTCCAGATAAGTTTTATGATAATTTATATACAATAATTTTATTTTCTAAGGTCAGTTTCGATTTCCTACACCTTTCATACTTACGTCAATTTGTTTCGCTTCTTAAGAATATGTTCTTTCCAATTGAGTTTTGAGTCAAGATGTATTCCTAGGTATTTGGTGCTAGAGGATTGAGGAAGTTGGATGTTGTTAAGTGAAACTGGGGGACACTGGTCTTTTCTTAAACTATAGTATCTGGTTAGATGCTATAGTTGGATTTTCGTCGACTGCAAGGATATCTGCAAACGTACCAGTGATGGTTTCATTATTGGAGTTTAGATCTGCTGCGTATTGCACATATAATGTGCCAAGAACGCTGCCCTGTGGGACATCAGATTTTATAGGAAAAATATTGGAATTACTTTCATTCACTCTTGTTCGGAATTCTTTCCCACTTAGATAGGATTTTATCAGTTTCAGGTAGGTGATGGGAAGATATTTCTTGATTTTGAAAATCAGACCTGTGTGCCAAACCTTGTTAAAGGCTGTTGTACTATTCAGTGAACCTGCTTTATCGTTGAGTGTTCTTTTCGAGAGCCAAATTGGTGGTTGGGTATCCATTCCTCCGTATTGAGTCTGAGTTAATTTTTGTAACAGTAACCTTTCAAGCATTTTGGATGCGATTGGTAGTAGACTTATTGGCCTATATGATGAAACCTCACTTGACTTTTTTACTGCTTTTGGAATTAGTATTATTTCAGCGGTTTTACAGAGCTTTGGCCTGTAATTTGATCGATGAATGGCATTCAAGATGAGAGTAAACAGTATGATTCCTTTATCTCGTAGTTCCTTTATCATCTTGGGTGTTATTTTGTCCAGTCCAGAAGATTTTCTAATGTTTAAATATTGAATTTCTTGTAGAACTTCGTTTTTGGATAGTGGTCTAACTACTGGTATGCTCTCTGGAATGTTATTTATGTCTCTTTCAATCTCAATGTCTGGAGCTTCATTGTTTTGAGGCTTACTTGTAGAATGATATCTTCTTCTAATTTGCTGCGGTATTGATCCCCGTTAATTCTCCCAGTGTGTAGCTTTGGTGTGGCCGTTTTGTAGACTATGAAGCTGCTAATGGTTGCTATAATTGGGGAGTGGTCGGATGAAAGGTCATAGCTCGGCATCACTTCCATGTAAGTAGGAGAGATGCCTAAAGTGATAAATAGATTCAGCAGATCAGGTGTTTTGTTTGGCTCCGTTGGCCAGTATATAGGAGAGCCTGTTGACAAAGGGTGGTAGTTGTTTTCATGTATTAGACTTACTAGTTCTCTGCCTTTAGTTGTTGTGAGACGAGATCCAAATAATACATGTTTTCTATTAAAGTCTCCACTACAATGAATTTATGTACTAGAGTTTCAAAAAGTTTTTGAAATCTTCTTTCTTTAGAAAGATTTCGGGTTGGACAGAAGACTGCTGCGACTGTTAGTTCGTAAGACCACATGCTGACTTTGATAACTGTAGCTTACAAACAATTTTAAGGATAGTTTGGTAGTTGTGCATGTTTAATGGTATTTTTATCAGAACAGCCGATTCAGCGTGGGTTGTATTGTCTGGGTGGTTTGAGGAATAGGTTGTGTAGTGAGGTATCTTGAAGTAAGTTTGACATGTGAAATAGCTTTCACCTATTAATAAAATGTCAATTTCGTTGTGTAGTAGAAATAAGTCGACCTCATTTTTGCACTACCAATCTTTGCAGCCACTTCTTGAATGATATAATACACAATCTGAACCACCACGAACCGCATAACTACATTAATTAATTTTTTTTTGTTAAAAAAGAATTAATTTTTTTCACGTTTTTTCGAACATTTAAATTTGTTATTTTAAATCAAAATATTTTTTAGTCTAATTTTGGTTAAGATTGTTGTTTATATGATACACGATCCTATACAAAAATCAAGTCGTAATCGTTAACAGTTTGTTATTTACATGTTCCTAAAATAAAAAAAAATGCAACTTTTTAGGAGAGCTTTAAAACTAAAACAATCCATAAAATAGTTTCGAAACACAATTCAGATAACTGCCTTAATCTGGAGCCTTCTAAAAATTGCAAGACATAGCCAGACGTTGATAAAGATGTTAAAAGAGACATGGGGAATCTAAAATTTGCATTCCACGACATGTCTCCTCAACTAAGCAGAAATCGTTAGCGAATTGGTTTCTTGTACTCATACAGAGTAGATCCGAATAAAAATTAAATTAAAAAGACAGTCAAGATTTCATTTCACGTACAAATCGTCTATGTATCTGTTGATACGTATTTCGCTTTAATAAAGCTCATCAGAACAGTTATTCATAGGCGTTCTCAACGTGAAAATTAATCTTTTCTGTCTTTGGGAAGCAACGATAAAATGGCTTCGAAACGGACGCAATGGCGACATCTGATATTAAATCCTATTAAATGATGAGCTTTATTAAAGCGAAATACGTATCAACAGATACATAGACGATTTGTACGTGAAATGAAATCTTGACTGTCTTTTTAATTTTATTTTTAAAACAATCCAATTTAGAACGCTCCAGTCTCATATTCTTCCCTATATTTTTTTGTAAACCTAACCTTTTTCGTACATTTTTGTTTTAGCCATTAACACATTTTTCTAGTAGTTGTTACTTTTTTCAGTCATTTATTTTCCCAGTATCAATATTGTCCATTCAGAGTATTAGGTGAAGAGCGAATATTTAGTTTGAACAGCACTTTTTTTTGCTGACAAGCACTTTTCTGTTTATCAAGGCTAATATAATATTCGATTCAGAAAGCTATGTAAAAATAAAATAGAATAAAAATTTTTTTATTCGGGGGTAACTGGTCCCCTTAACAAGTGAACGATACGCTACTGACTGATCAAGTGAGCGTCCAGACTGAGTGATGTATTTCTCTCTAACTCGATTATCTACTGTTCTCTTCTACTGGTCAGCGTTGTCATGTTTTATAAGATACTTTAACAATCCGTTATTCTATGACTATTTGCCTGTAGGTGAATTATTAATATATGTATAAGTTGATAAATTATTTATAATCACAACTTGGCAACAATGTTCTGTTTTCAATCAATTATCATTTCTCAGAATTTAGTGTCTAGAATTTTGATATTTTACTATACTACAATTTTAATAGACATACCTATTAGATAGATATATTTCACCTACCTGGATATGTACCATTGTGTAAGGAAGTCGTGGTCCCAAATAATTCTTCATGTCCTATATTTATGTTCATTACAAAATAAAAATCTTGTATCACGCCACTGCCTTTTGTTTGGAACAAACATAACTACCACTGAGCTCCGTCAGGCTTATTTGTGGCAAATATTTAGGTCGATCGTTATTCGTGTCGGATTATAATTAATCAACCATTTTGTTGTTAACCACCGAGGGACGAAACAATGGTCAGGGTTGACCGTCCGCTATGCGGACTCACAATGGGTGGCGGCATACTATTTGTCCAGGTAATTTTTTATAAATAATTTAATTAAGCCGATATATCCCGTGTAATTATTCCGCGGGGGATTTCATACTTTTTAATTATAATGCGTCCAGTTGCGTAGCAAAGGTAGAGGTTGAAGTTTAAAAATAAATTTAAAAATCGGAAATTAAGAGACAATTTAAGATCAAGATTGCAATGAAAGATGGCTATATTAAATCTCCTTTTGTCGGCTCTTATCTTCAGCCCCATTCAAGGCAATTTACTCCAGTCAATCTGAGAAAAGATCATCGATTTCACGTAAAAATCTTAAAAAATTCGTATTATACAAATTAAACGATCTAAAAGGTATATGAGGGATCTTTTTGTAGGAAATCTTTCACCTTCCTGCTCCTCTTTTTCCGTCTACTTTTCCTTGAAGAATTAATTGCAGCAACCCATATCTTTCGCTGTTCTTCATGATATGACCGAGATATTCAATTTTGACTGCTTTTACTGTGGTTAACAATTCTTTCCTTTGTTGCATTCCTAATAAAACGTACTGATTAGTAACGTGGTCGATATAGGATATCTTCAGGATGCGACGATAAAGCCACATTTCGAAAGCCTCAATTTTCTTGCAGGTACCGTATGTGAGAGTCCATGACTCCAGTCCGTACGATGTTAAAGTGATCGTACCGGTAAAATACTGCCAAGTTAAAGTGAAGAGGAGAACTTTCCGAGCTCCGTTTTTTTTTATAATGGAACTTTAAATTGAAGCGCGCTGGAAAAATTTGCAATATTTCGTCTTCTATAGAATATCCATTTTTTTTTAAACTGGGTAGCTCGAGAAAATAATAAGAACTGGTCTACTTTCACCTCCCGGAAAAAAGGGAAATTCCGGAATAATAAATAAGTTAATGTTTTTCATTAACAAAGTTATTGAATTTTACTATTATTTCGTAAGAAACATTTAAATTTTAATAACTAATGTATATGTTATATAAATATATAATATTAATTATATATTAATATTCCAAAGGTGTGTATTTAACTTAAAATATGAAACGACTTATTTTTTAAGAAGTTTTTACACTCCCTGATCCAGATTCTGACCTTATAACAGAAACTATCTTAAAAGAGTTACCAGATAAAGGAATAGTAATGATTGATTGATGAAACCTATTTATATAACAATAAAACACTGAAAACTTTGTTTTTAAAATTTTCCACAAAATTTATTATAATATTTTATCACTACAGTTGTTTTGGCAGAGTGCCTTTCTCAAGTGTTGAAGGTGTTTACAATTATTTATAGTCTTTACGAAATAAGTTGAGGAGGGGAGAACTGTTTGTCTTAAGTTGATCATTCAGAATTATGTCTGTGTTTTTCAATTTGTTAATTTCCATAGATTCTAATAAAAATAGCTTAAGGCCTTTATTTTGGATGTGAAGAATTTGAAATTCGTCATTAAAAGACTGATTATGATCTAGAAGCTATGTATGTTCTGCTATACGTTTCTTAAAGGTTCTACCAGTTTGACCTATGTAAGTTTTTGGACAGTGGCCGCATTTAAGTTTGTATACACCACTGTGTAAGTGCTTTTTATTTTAGCTCTTGTTTTTAATATATTTGCCTGTTGTTGTTGGTTCTAAAAGCTGGTGTTATTCCTTTTTTTTCTGCGTTTGGCTATTTTTGTTGTTATTTTGCCTGTATATGTAATCGAGCAGAGGGTACTGGTTTTCTTCTCTGGTGGTGGAAATACTAATTTCAGGGCTTTCTTGTGTAGTTTTTGATTTAAAATTGTATTCATTGTTTGTTCGTTATACCCATTGTTTACTGCTATTTGCTTAATAACACATTGTTTCAATGCTTCAATAATGCTCAAAATTGTACATACTCAATGGAAAATTACTGATATAATAATGATCCATGAACCTGGTAAACCGCCTCACGAACATACCTCTTATAATCCTATTAGTCTCTTACCAGTAATTTCTAAACTGTTTGAAAAGCTAATAGCGACAAGCCTTATGAAGATGATAACTGATAATATTCTTTTCCCGGATCATCAGTTTAGTTTCAGAGAGAAGCATTCAAAAATAGAACAGGTACATATAGTATTTTTCATATAAAAATGCGTGCACGACATTCAAGATTTACGACGCCAGAACCCCACAGCGTTGCCAAAACATCAGAATAGTAAGTAAGTGAGGAATTTTTAAAATGTCAACTATTTGTCAAACTATTATAACAGTAAATACACTTAGTTTTAAGATTACTGCAACACACTAAAATACATAAGAAAACATTTTAATACAAAATTATATATTCTAAATTTTAAACTTACCACTTTTAGAGCATTAATAGTAAAAACGTCCCGCCATTATGTCTTGTTCAAAATAATCTATCTTATATGAAAACTTATCAGCTTTCTACATACTATTTAGTTGTTTAGGTATAACACAATCACAATACACAACAATAATTAGTTTTTAAAACTATTAATCTAAATTTAATATGTATTTATAAATACAATTTATTACTATATAATATATTATGATCAAATTGTGTAAGAAATCAAAACATAAACAAAATTCTTACTCTAAAAAATCGGCAACCCTTTAAAACAATTTTGCCACGCGCTGAACTGTCAAAAAATTTGAAGTATTCTCGTATCAGTTGCGTACAATTGTCTAATATATTTAATTAAAATTATTATTTTGTGGAATATTAGACTTAAAGAGTTATTTTATAAAATTTATATTATTAATAATAACAAATATTTTTGGTTATTTAATCAATATAATTTTAAAATTCCCAATATAATTATGATTACATTTTTCTGATTATTATACTATGTTGACGCCTATGAAAGATCGATCAGTTCCGTATGGGTTTCGTATTATTAGCTGTGTTAGGAAAATTTGAACTCTAAGGTTGACGTTCTGGAAATTTTAAATATAAGTGATGTCACTTTATATAAATTGTGACGTGCACGCATTTTTCTATGAAAAATACTATAGAGTTGATATAGTGATAACAACTTTTAAGGAAAAGAAAATACTGCTCTGCACTCTGCTTTCTCGACGTCAGTCAGGCTTTTGATGAAGTCTGGCTTGAAGGGTTGCTCTTCAAAATAAAAATGAACGTTTCAGAGTCAATGTTTACCTTACTAAAATCATATTTAGGAGCAAGAAAGTACCATGTTAAGTATGAATAATAAACATCAAAAATCTACAATCTATACGATCTGGAGTCCCTCAAGATAGTGTTCTGCATCCTATATTATATTTGATATTTACGCACGACATACCAATCAACGACAATGTAACGACTATGAAAGGTATATTAAGGACATTGAGAAGTGGACTTTTTGGTAATATGTCATTATGCAAAAAACAAAGTTATTGACATTTTTTAAATTACTGCAAAAATAGGGTTTTTTGCAATTATCTCGGCCAATTGTTTATGTATTTTAATTTTGAAACTCGCAAATTAAAGAACATTTTAAGGTCTACAACTTTTATTTTAACCATTTTTCTCTTAAATGTATAAGTAATGTTTTATAGCAAAAAATACTTTTGTCACTTTTTATGATTGTTTAAAAAAAACGAAGCAAAATCAGATGTACGTCTTGAAGGATTTGTCATCAGTTATCCCTCATATACCTTTTAGGACTTCCAAATACCTGTATAATAATATCACTATATATTTAGTTCATTTGGATGATTAGGTAGACAGAGATTTAATTTCCGCGAACGTCAATACAAACATTGTCGTTTTGTTATTTTGCCCTATCTTTGTATCTTGATCGTTCAATAAAAATATAATTATTTATATTTTGTCGTGATTACTTTTGCTTGGTCTTGCAATATTATAACTTTTAAATAAGATGAAAAATACTTTGAAATAAAATTTTAATTATTATATTTTATTATTTATTATCTGGCACAGGCCTTACTCTATGTTATATATTTTTACTGTCTTCCGATCTAAATGTTAGACTGTTATATAAATCTATCGACAAAACGTCCGTTTCATCTTGGTAAATTTCGGATACTGTCGTCCTAAATCCATGATAAATAGGGTCGTTTCTATATACATTTAGTGCTGGATACAATACATGACAGATTTATCATGATTTTATTTTAGTAAACAACAAAACATTTTCCTGTCAGCGCGAAAATTATTTTTCTGATCGTACGTTAGTAAGAAGTCCATAATGGAACTGTCCAACACACTCTTTTAGATTAACGCTAGGTAATAACTTATCAAAACTGTTGCAAAATATTTTATTAAAAAATGAAAGTTTTAGGTTTCCGTTTGGAATAGGAACTTAATACTTTTTTTTATTAAAAATCCTTTATAGGATAGCTAAAATACATAACTTTATAAACATTTAATGTGGGATTGGGACGAGTTGTGAACAATGTTTAATCTTATAAAGCCAATTTGAATGTCCATATAAACACCAAGTTAACACAAATTAATGTGAATAAAGATGATGGAGTTGAGATTAATAAGAACAAGCAATGCCTTCAGAAAGTCTTTGGCACCTTATATATAAAAAGAACTTAAAATTGATGAAACAAAAATATATGATAGTCAAGAGAATATCAAAGTAAATAACTATACCTTTAAATAAGTGATGAATTCGAATGTTACTCGATGGAAGTTTATTTTATCTAAGAATAGAACACTCATATCTAAGATTTCAAAGTTGCCCCCTGCCCCACTTCCGGGGGGTGGGGATGGAGATCGTGTTTGGTCTCATTCGATAGATATTTGAAAAAAAAAAAATAAACATGTGTTTTTTGCTTTTTTATTTAGAAGTGTATTTCTCAAGATATTAGACCATAATTGTCCTAGTGTATCAGGATACATCGTATTTTTCCGATTTTAGCGCCATCTATTATCAATTCGCAAAATGCCTCTAATAAAAGTAACTTATTTTACATAAGAAATCCAAATCATCATCATCATCATTGGTGCTATGATAAAAAGGATTGGAGCCCTATAAAAGAGCCTCGACCTTCGCAAGTCTATTACGCCAGTCAGTCCATTGCCAACTGTTGCAGTTTGCTGCGCCTGTTTTTCTACCGTCCTCATCTACACCATCCGTTCATCTGAGTTTTGGCCTACCCCTACTTCTACTTCCCACAGGTTGTGACATAAGGATTCTTCTAGGAGGGTTGTTCTAAGGGTCTAAGAAATCCAAATATACAATAAAAAAATGGGGGTTCCCATTTAAGCTTACACAGTTGCCCCCCGCTAAACCCCCAGGTGGGTATGGTGATCGTGTTTGGTGCCATTCGATAGATTTTTGAAAAATGTTCGAAACGTGTTTTAGTTTTTGAATCAAATGTAAATTTCACTAAATATTCCACCGTTCTGCTTCTTTTGGCACATCCGGTGTACAAAAATAACAGTGCTGGACTTATCATGGGTCAATCTCTAAGCCCATTGCTATCAGATATTTTTATGGATCATCTAGAAACAAACATTTCAAAACATCCCGTAATAAAACAGTTTTTATATTGGTGGAGATACGTGGACGATACACTGGTATGATTTACAGCAACGGTCGGCAACTGGCGGACCGCGAAAGGTCGGAAACTGGATTGCCAAATATATTTTAATATTTCAATCACATAAATTTTAAATATAATTTTTAAATATACCTTTTTTGCGTTTGATTGCCACCGTTGAGTTGGAAACACCGCCGCCGCTTAGCGTGGGCATCCACGCATAGAGCTGGAGGCAACACCAACTGACCAGTTATTAGTGGTCTGTGGCACAGCATAAGGAACAAATATGCTGTGTCTGTGGTCAGTCATAGTCACGTAGTAGAGCTGAGAGCAAGTGAATGTTGTTGTGACTGTCGCTGTTTGTCGTTTGTGTTGTTCGCTTGGCTAATTTGCAATAATTGTCGATCCTTGTGATTTTTATTTTTTAACGATATGGATCGTAAAAATCGTAAAGTTGATAGTGAAAATAGGAAGCTTTGATCGAATGGACTGAACAGTATTGTTTTACGCTTCCTGATAAACCTGGCGCTGTTCCAGTTTGCCTAATATGCGATAAAACTGTCGCTCTTATTAAAAGTACCAATTTAAAGAGACATTATGAAACGACCCGTCAACAGTGTCATTAAAAGTTTCCTCTGGGAAGTGAAGCTCGTCAAGAAAAGGTCAAGACATATCTAACTTCTTACAAAAAAATTCCATACTACTTCGACGTTGGTATATCAAGAAAAATCTGCAGACGTAGCTTTGCGTGTATATTGGACACTCAATAAACACCAGAAGCCATGTGCAAACTCTGAGATTAGTTAAAAAATGTATTCTATAAGTGTCCGCAGCACTTTTTGAAGATAAAAAGGATGTTGTTGATGCAATTTAAGGTATTAAATTGTCGGCAAAAAGCAATACAAGAAGAACCGAAATATTGGCTGCAGACAATAAAAGCTGTTGGCTTGAACTTCTGCAAAAAGCGTCTTGCTATGTCATAGCACTTGATGAATCATGTGATATTGTTGATGATGAAAAAATGTCTATTTTCGTGAGATTTTATGATAATAAAAAGAAAATATTTAAGTGAATATGAAGAATGAAGTGATGTTGCTGCGAATTTATTCCCCATTTCAAAGCCCTTGCTCCAAATGGAGATTATAGACTTGTAGGAAGAAATTTTGTTGCAAATGCATAAAATTACATTGACCCAAGAATTTTTTAGTTCCAGAGAAATATGAAAATTGCAAGAAATTGGCCATTTACCTTGCTACTATGTTTGGCTCCACATGTCTTTGTGAAACTTCGGTTTCAAAAATGAATTTTTTGAAGAACAATAATATCGATTAAAATTGACAGACGCTCACCTTGAGAACACTAATTCACACTAGCTTCTCCCAGCGTAAACCAATAATACTGGCCGTATTACTTGAATTTGTATTAAAACGTCCTTTCATGTTCCAGCACATTATTTCTACTATTTTTGCCCTGAATACGAGTAGACCTTTTTCTCGTCTTTTAACATCTACCACTTGTGTGGTCCTGCATGATATTTTGGTTTAGTTTTACTTTTTACTTCGACATCCAACACGAGCAATTTATGTTGTCTCATACTTTCCCTAACTACATATTTTATTCCTCACTTCCACGTATATCTTTTTTTTTTGTCATGAATTACTCTATTTTAGAGTGATTTTGTCTACTATTATACATAATAAGTTAAGTTTCTCTCTTTTGAAAGAATGTGTTATTAATCACCATATCTAATGCTGTTACTTATTCTGACATATCAGATCCAGCTTCATTTATATTTCCAAAGCTTAGACCTCCATGTATTGCTTCATATCCTGTCTTGGATTGGTCTCTTGGATATCTTTACTTGACTTGGATTTATAAGTAATTTCATGCCAACTCTAATTACAATTTTTTCCATGGTTATATATAATTTCTTTAGCAATAAAAGTGTGATTGAAACGAGTCTCGCTAGTTTATCGAAATTGGCTATCCTAAAACACTAGATGATCCTCGTACATTATGATTTATCTCTTAAGTTGTTCGGTAATTGTAAGTGTAGGCACAGGAGTTTCTCAGAATCGATTTGAATTAGCTAAAAGCAGCATGACGTAAAAGTACTTTGACCTTGAAAGAGGTTAAATAAATTTCTAATTTATCCCCATTACTCCTAATACCCATCCATTTCGAGTACATGATTAGAGGGATATTATGAAAAACGATACTAAAAATAAAGTTCTCGCATTATTATTGTGAAAAACACGAACTACAGTGGCGGGTATTGGACATACGAAAATATAATAAAAATAAAACATTAACAACTACCGATTTTCTTAAATTTCCACAAGATTTATAACCAGGACAGTTCTTTCAGTAGCGATATATCTTTTTAACTAAACTATTTCAATATGTTTCAATTTAAACATGATCATTTCTTTATATTACTGCGGGGTGAAGCGCGCTGCCTTTTAATCTTGAATATTAAGCTTGATCGGTGGGCAATATATTTCGATTCTCACGCCTGTCTTAATTGAAAACTCCCTGAAACATCACGGACTCCGCTGTTGCCGGTAAAAATTTAATTTAATCGCAATTTTCTTAGACGTTGAATCTTTAACTAGCTATACAAATAAACATTTAGATTATGTTTATTTTCGTTCGATTTTAAGACGCAATTCTTTAAGTGTGTATTAAATAAAACCTTAGGACATTTTTATGATATACAGAGTGGACAAAAACAATGCTACAGAACTAATCCTTTGAAATTAACTTGGGAACCCTATTTTCTAATAATATTAACAATGATAACATTTTTTTTAGATGGTAGCCATTCTTTCTCACTTTTTTGGCTTTAAGTGTTCATTTTTTAATATTTTATTCATCTTGTCGCAAAGAGTTTACTTTATTTTAGTTTATTTTATTCATCTCTCCATCTTAAACCTTCTTCTAAATGTGCCTATCTTCTAGAGATGTGAGCGACCACATTGACCCATCTTATTCTATTCACAGCAGCTCGAAATAAATCAGTTGACGTTAGACCAATCCACTTGCTAAGATGGGACAGCCACGATATACGTCTACGTCCATGGTCTTTCTTACCTTCAATCTTGACTTGTAGAACCAACTGTAAAAGTCGGTATTTATTTAACAATAAAACACCGAAAACTTTGTTTTCAAAACTTCCACAAAATTTATTTTAAATTCTTATCACTACAGCTGTTTCGGCTGATTGCCTTTCTCAAGTGATCTGTTTTTGGCATGGGTTTACACTTTATAGTCTGTAATGAAATATGTTGAGGAGGGGAGAACTGTTTGTCTCAAGCTGGTCATTCAGAATTATATCTGTGTTTTTTAATTTGTTGATTTCCATAGATTCTAACAAAGATAGCTTAAGGCCTTTATTTTGAATGTGGAGAATTTTAAATTCGTCATTAAAATAATGATTATGATCTAGAAGATAAAGTGCGTATGTAGAATCTGTTTTTCTATTATTGAAAGCCCTTTTAAGTTCTACTATTCGTTTATTAAAATTTCTACCTGTTTGACCAATGTAAGTTTTTGGGCAGTCGCCACATTTAAGTTTGTACACACCACTGTGTAAGTGTTTTTTATGTTGGCTCTTGTTGTTTTTAATATATTTGCCTAGGTTGTTATTTGTTCTGAAAGCTGGTGTTATTCCTTTCTTTTTATGTGTTTGGCTATTTTTGTTGATATTTTGCCTGTATATGTAACCGAGCAGAAGGTACTTGGTTTTTTCTCTGGTGGTGGAAATACTAAGTTCAGGGCTTTCTTGTGTAGTTTTTGATTTAACATTTTATTAATTGTTTGTTCGTTGTATCCATTGTTTACTGCTATTTGCTTAATGATATTTAATTCTGTCTCAAAATTGTATTTTGACATAGGAATTGCTGTTAATCTATGTAACATACTATGATAGGCTGCCAGTTTATGTTGTGTGGGATGGGATGACGAATTGTGAATAGTCGTGTCAGTATAGGTAGGTTTATGAAATATGGAGAAGTCATGTTTGTTTTTAAGTCTGGTAATTTTTAAATCTAAAAAAATTTTGGATTGATTTTGTTCTGTTTCTATTGTAAATTCAATATGACTATGAAGAGAATTAATATACGATAAAAATTGGTCGAGTTGCCTGTTAGTTCCTGTGAAACATACCAGTACGTCGTCTAAGTATCTCCACCAATATAAAGACTGTTTGAATATGGGATGTTTTGAAATCTTTGTCTCTAGATGATCCATAAAAATATCTGATAGCAATGGGCTTAGAGGATTGCCCATTATAAGTCCTGCACTGTTATTTGTATATAATTCATTATTAAATTCAAAGTAGTCCTGGTTTATGCAAACTTCAAGAAGATGTAAAATTTCAGATGTAATGATTGGATTTGTACTATTTTGGTCTAAAAGGTTTTTTACTAGAATAAAAGTTTCTGTAGGAGGGATACTAGGAAAAAGATTTTTACGTCAAATGAAATTAATCTGGAGTTGTTAGGTAACTGAAAATGTTGTATTGTATTAACTAGTTCTATTGTATTTTTTATGGTAAATTTAGGTGAAAATTTAGTGTGTTCTAAAATAATCTCTAACAGTTTTTTTGAAAGTTTATATGACGGAGCTGTATGAAAAGACACTACAGGTCTTATTGGGTGATCCGGTTTGTGTAGTTTAATGAAGAAGCATAATTTAGGAGGCTGTGGGTTCATGATACTGAGGTATTTCTGTTCTATTGGATTTACTATTGATTTTGAATTTTCTAACGCTAGCTTAATTTGTTTTTGATACTTTTCTGTTGGATCTTTGTGTAACGTTTTAATGTTTTGATTATTTAAAAATTCTATTGTTTTGTTATTATATTCTATTTTATCTATAGCAATAGTAGTGTTACCTTTGTCTGCTTTTGTAAACACTATGTTGTTTTCTATTGATTTATTTTTAATTGAAATGGCTGTTTTATTCTCTGTGTAACAGGATATACAGAATTTGTAACAGGTTCGGTATTTATTATTACGCATGATGTGAATTTCTTTAAAGATAAGACTTCTGAGATGCTACGTGTTCTCCGTATTATTTTATGGGTTGGAGGCTTGGACATTAAAGAAAGATGTTTCGGACAGATTAGAAGCCTTCGAGTTATGGGCCTACAGAAGGATATTAAGAATAAGTTGGGTGGATAGAGTCACGAATGTGGAGGTGTTGAGAAGAATGGGAAAAGATAAAGAGGTTTTAAATACAATTAAAGTCAGAAAACTGCAATATCTGGGACATTTCATGAGGGGCGAGCGTATAACTTGTTGCAATTAATAATGCAAGGAAGAATACAGGGTAGAAGGGGTCGCGGAAGAAGACGCATCTCCTGGTTAAACAATTCGAGAGGTTGTGTTAACTGCACTTCTGCTGACCTCTTTAAAGCAGCGGTATCGAAAGTGCGAATTGCCATGATGGTTGCCAACTTCCTTGGAAGAGATGGCACATGAAGAAGAAGATGATGTGGCCGAAGTAAGCCAATTTTCTGTTCTTTACGGTGTTAATAATTTCTTTGTCTTTTCTTAGCCTCTGGAGAATAGTTATGTTACTTGTGTGGTGTATATATGAGACCTTCAACATACGGTAGCACTACATTTCAAATGCCTCTAATCGTTTTAGGGCATCTTCTCTAAGGCTTCAGCTTTCCACTCCATAGAGGAGGACACGAAAGACGTAAAATCTAAGAATTCTTATGTGTATATTGATACTTAAAGATAAGTTGCAGAGAATCTTCCTAAATCTGTTGAAAGAGCTTCTGGCTTTTTCAATAGTAGTTTTTATTTCGTAGCTGTGAGTCCAAGTATCATTAATATTGCAGTCCAAATAGCAATCTTAAACCACAATTCAGTTATTTATAAACAACGTCTATATTTCTATTTTCTTCTATTTTTATCTTTTGTATATTTACTCAGATTGTAATTTGTCGAGTTTGATATCATACGTACTTGTCTACTTATACTTAAAGTCCTTAGAGATGGTATGTTTCCTGTGTATGTAGTGAAGCGTTTTTCAGCATTAGTCAACAAAGATTCTGCCAACAATTTAGCGTGTCATGCCGTTCAAATTTTTGATTTATCGTCGACATTTAATCTTTCGTGGATCTTGAAGTGCCTCCTAGAACCGACGAATGTACACCATTACGAGGAACGGAGGTCATTAATCAGTGCTGCAAAATCGAAGTTCTTTTTTTAAATCTGGAGTAATTATCGTGGGCTTTGACTAGTTTGCTGAATAAAAAAGTTATTTGTTAGTAAAGTGTCATAAAGTTGTATAGTTATTAATGGTATAAAGTTTTATATTTGGAATATACACAATAAGATTATTTTATTGATTACTTGATATTTATATCAAATAATATTATAACCCAAAGATGATATGTAAAAAAATATGAATTACTATAGTTGGAGATGCGATTTCAGTGTTCCTGCTTATTACTATGTCATCACTAAACCCATCTAGATTGAATCTTGTCTCTGGTTACGTGTAGTTATACGAGGGTGGATTGATATAAAACTAGCCTTTGATAGAAAAAACAAGTTTCTTGGAATTAAATCGATTTATTTTTCAACATAGTCCCCATTTAGCTCGATACACTTAGTAAAGGCCCGTTTTCACACTGCGTCTTATTGTACGTTTTGTGGGTCATATAAAACGTACGACAAAATGTACGTTTTGTCCAGTGTATACACACTACGTTTTTCCTTCCGTTTTCTATCTCATTTCTAATTCAGAGTCTTGAGTTGTGTGAAGTTTGTTTAGTGTTTTTTTTATTATGGAGGAAAAACGGCTGCTTTCTTTTATTTTTTCAACTATAAAGATACTACGACTGAGGAAAAAGGGGATGAAGAGGGAAAAGATAAGATAGTCAAGAGAGTGGGCTTCTAAAAAGAAGCCAGTATTCCCACGTCTCGTTACTAAAAGAGGCGAACCAGATGACTGGCGCAATTATTTGCGAATGGACACCTCAGCCAAGGACTTGGAGTTAACAATCATAATATCCGAACCAGCGTTAAGCCAAATAATGCAATCTACTTGGTTTTAAAACATAACTACTTAAAAACTTTTATACAATTCAATAAATTCCCCGAGAAACTCGTGGGTGCATTGCCGCAAATCTGACATTATTAGGCTTTTTTTGGGAAAAATGAAACGAACTGCAGTGGAACTAGTCGTCAAATAAGTCAAGATCGGATGACTTGTCTGAACATGTATTTTCACGTAACGTTTTATCCTATCAGTTCTCGCAAAACTATGCTTCTCCCATCATTTCTACGATCTGACCTTGGATTTCATTTCGATTTGACAAGACGTACGTTTTGTTGTTTACATGCCACGTTTTATTGTATAGGATTTGTCCTATCCAACAAAACGTACAATAAGACGTAGCGTGAAAACCGGCCTTAAGACGATGTTCCAATTTTTTTATCCCATCCGAATAGTACTTTTGCTCGAGCTCTTCAAAATAGACCGAAGTTTCAGCGACGACTTCATCATTTGTTGCGAAACGGCGTCCTCCGAGTCATTTTTTTAGGTTTGGAAACAGGAAAAAATCGCTGGCGGCAAGATCTGGGGAATACGGTGGGTGTTCAACCAATTCATAGTCCAATTCGTGCAATTTTGCCATGGTGACGGCCGATCGGTGAGCCGGTGCATTGTCTTGGTGAAAGAGCACTTTTTTGCGTTCCAAACCGGGACGTTTTCGACGCAATTCGGCATCGAATCGATCCAATAATGCTGCGTAGTACTCACCATTAATTGTTTTTTCTTTTTTCAAGTAGTCGATGTGGATGATGCCCTTCGCATCCCAGAAAACAGTCGCGATCACTTTGCCGGCCGAATGTGCACTCTTTGGCGCGTTTGCTCCACAGTTTCGACTGTTCTTTCTTTTCCGGTGTGTAATAGTGCACCCAGGTTTCATTAACGGTGATAAATTGGCGAAAAAAATCCTTCGTATCGCGCCGTGTCATCGCCAAAAGCGTCTCCGAAGTGGTCACACGTTTTTGCATTTGATCGTTTGTCAGCAAACGCGGCACCCATCGCGCGGATAGCTTTTTTATCTCCAAATGAAGGTGAATGATGTTGTGTACGCGTTCGTAGGAAATGTTTAGGACCTCTATTAACTCGCGGAGCTTAATTCGACGATCTGCCATAATCATGTCATGGACTTCGATTATTTCCGGCGTGGTGACTTCATTTCGCCTCCCGGGACGCTCATCATCAAAAACACTCGTAAGACCACGAACAAATTCAGCTTTCCCAAATTTTACTGTTGCTAACGAAGGTGCAACCTCACCATAAACTTCGTCCAGGTCGGCTTTGATTTGCACATTCGTTTTACCCTTTTTGTGGAGGAACTTAATCACCGAACGATACTGACTTTTTCCATTTCTCCGAAAACACAAAATTTGCTTGCTTTTGACGGCTATTAAAACCAAACTAATTGTTTTTAAAACTTAAAATTTTGACAGACGTCATGTCATGAATGGCAAATGTCAACACCGAAACCAATTCGGTATCAAGTAGCGCCATCTATCAAAGGCTAGTTTAATATCAATCTATCCCCGTACTATCATTAGTAATATCCATTTTGCACTTCATATTGTTTTGCTACTACAGAACTTTTTACTTTTACACCCATAAAGATGTAATATATTCGTTAATAATTGCTGTATTGAATACTATATATTTTTATTTAATTTTTCCAAAAATATTCGTTAAATATTTAGGCCGACACAAACTTTACATAGACAATGCCAAATTATTAATGTAACATCATTAAAAATTTTTCGATGCTTCTATAGTAAACAAATAAAAATATTTATTATAACAGCAAATAATAATTGGCTTCCTAATTGTATAATTAACTTGTTTATTACCTAAGAAGGTAATTAAGATTCAAAAACAAACGTAAAAATTACCCTTACTCACAGTTTTTATGCGGTTATTACAAAGAACCTCAGATTTGAATTTTTGATTTTTATTTGTTATTGTTAATCATTATTATTTTATCTGTTGATATTCGGATTAATTTGCGATTACATTAATACGGATGGTAGAATTAAACGGAAGATTTGTTAAAAAAAATGAGGATGGCGATCTTACTACCAAGTAATGTAATTAATTCCAATTCGAAGGACCACTCACTAACGTGGGAAATAAGAACACAAGCATTAAACAACACGTAATTTAATGATTAACTTTGTTTCTACAACTAAGTTAAGATTTAGCCAAAGATATAGCACAAAGTTTTTATATCTAAACCGCCGATCACTGTCCAATTTACACGAGTCCGCGAAACATCACACCAAAGCACTGTTACAGTTTAAATATTTTACTAATAAAATTGTCACCTTAACCAAGGATGTTTCCTTCAGTATTAATATGTTTGATTAATAATGAGCGTTTGTGAAACATGTAGCCTTTAAACTATACGCTAGATAACAATAACTAGGTATACTCAATACGCGAGAGTCTACCCTTAAACCAGAAATGCGTCGACTCCTTTGATAGAATACTAAACTGACACCGACAAATATGCGAGAGTTGAAAACTCTAACCAAGACGCGACCATATAAGCTGGGATACAATGTGACACTGACTAAGTGACTACTTTCAAATTATCACTGCCTATCTTCTCAGGGGTCAGGGGAAATTTCTTCGAAATTTCTATTAGGTAGCTAAAAGT